>NC_134470.1:35309586-35692619 GCF_964194025.1 Convolutriloba macropyga
ATATATATATTATAATATATTTATATATATATATATATATATATATATATATATATATATATAAATATATATATATATATATATATATATATATATAATATATATATATATATATATATAAGTAGTGCGTATGAACAGTACAACTTCGAGTGTTAAGTGTTGTTTGCGCTCGTCCTGGCAATCGACCCCAGGAAATACACTGGACCCCACAAGATTGTAAAACAATGACCAATTAATATCAGTCCACACCAGAGAGAACACATGCTTTTTATCTGAAGAACGCAGAGCAGACAACACAGAGCAGAAGTGTTGTCCAGCTGGTTTTGAAAGTACCTTTGGACGCTTCACCACACACAGGCCAACCAAGAACACAGAGTGTCCATCTTAATAACTTCAGCACAACAAATAGGCTAAAAACGAACAAAAATTGGTCCCAGCATAAAGCACAGCGACAAGGAAGTGCTGAGATTTCACAATTTTTGTTGATTTTAAATTTCGTTACCTTCTCAACAACAATTAGGCAAAAATGGCAGTCATCTCAAAACGTCAAAAGAGTAACATTTGGGTAAAACCAGATGTTTACATTTCTGTTTCATCAATTTAGTTGCAAAATTTTTTGCCACCACAAAGTGAAGTCTCCCCATTTACGACTTGAATTTAAAAAATCCATAAATTGAGTGGAAAATGATACGACATATGACCAGATCCGATTTTTACTGAAAATTATATCAGAAATGAACTGATGGTTTTTGGAGTTAAAATTTTTAATCGTATTTAATCTTATACAATTGTCCGCTTAATACGCTGAATTTGCAGCAAATTAATACCAAAATTCAGCATTGGTCAACATTTCAAGCGGATCTCTATGTAAAGTTGGTCCACAAAATTTATTTTTAGTTGGCTGTCAGGGAATTTCTTGCACATTGTATACAAATTCAACGCTTATTTTACATAGCTTCCAATCATAATTTTGCCCAATTACACACCGTCAGCACAGTTATTCCATAGCCTTCAGCTTCACTGCTCAGTCTCAATCCCCCAATCTTAATAACAGCCGCTTCTTCTTCTTGCACTGTGCCAAATCTCCACGCATGAAGGAGAAATCTAACCATTTTTTGTAAAATGGCATTTGTAGGTACTTGTAATGATGTTTCAGCGCATTTTTTACGAAAAAACAACAACAGTTTTCAACACTTTTGTTTATAAAAATAAACTAGTGCAATGGAAAGCAGTATTTTATTAAGAAATGTGCTGAATATGCGGAGATATTTAAAATTTAAAATGCGAGCAAAATACACGTAAAATGCGCTGAATGCTCTGAATTCCGAAGTGCTAAAATATTGAAAGCATTATGCTGCATTCAGTTTAAAAATTATGTCGGGAATCTGTTGAAAGCATTGAATTTCCTCCTTTTTCTAAAGTGTTGAAATGTTGAATTTATGTAAGAAGTTTGTTAAAATTTGAGCTGGGTTTTTCTAACGTATGCGATGATATTTGCTGAAAACTTTTTTTATTCAACTAAAACTGAACTTTCAGCATATTAAGCGCATTCTTTAAAGGCGCATAAATAGGAATAACGGATTCAAGAGCCCGAGGACACAAATGATTGTTTAATTTCAAAAAAAATGAAGAGTGGATTTGAAAAATATAATTTTCATGAAAAGAGCAATCAATATTTTCTGAGATTTTTTAAGTCCACTATAACAAATAATGCAACTTTTTTAGAATTGTTGAAGATCATTTAATCACAATTGAAGAGACCAGAGTTCATTTTAAGTCCACAATCTATGTGCCCACGTTTTTTAAAAACTTTGAAAATTGTGCTAGCATGTTTCGTTGTTATGAAGTTTTACCTAGTTGTTGCCGAACAGGGCAAGTTTTAATTATGAAGTTGGAAAAAACAAAACTCGAAATTAAGATTATGAGGATTTAAACTTTTCGACTATTTATTGAAAACAACAAGTTTGTTGAAACCATGAATTAGCAACTTTGAATTAGCAACAACTATTGGTGTTGTTAGATTAAAGGATTTAAAAATTGTCTGGAATTTACAATTTAATCGCAAAAAATCTCTTTGATTGCGTTGTGAAAATTGCCGACGATGACAAAACAAAACAGAGAAAAGGTGCATTTTTTCTAGATTTGGTCTAGATTAAGTCTGATAAGCGGTCAATTTGGTCTGGAATGTCTCATCATTGTTATTTTATAGTCTAGACAATAGTCTGAGTTCGAGTTTGATCATAATTGCAGCATAGTTTGGACCAAGGTCTAGTTTCGGTCTGATCAGAAAATATTTTGGTCTGAAAAGTCTGATCGGAGGTCATTTTGGTCTGGAAGGTCTGATCAGAGGTCATTTTGGTCTGGAAATTCTAAATCTTTAGTTCTGGACCTAAACTTAAGTTACATATCCTATGTTTCATAAATTATTTTCCATTTACACCAACTCATACCTTCAATCCGTTGGCATAAAAACCAGTTGAAATAACATAGTTTAAAAGCTGTATAATATCACTGGTTCCCCTCAGATCACTAGAACACCAGATTAAATGATTTTCATTAGGTCGTGCATTTTGGATTTGATTGAAAAACTGAATAGCTCAAATTTCAGTATTTAAGCTTTTAATTGGTCAAATTTCAAATAATAAGATTGTCGTGCCTCCGAACTAAACTTGCTCCGAGTTTTCCATTACCGACCTCTAATCAGTTGAGGTCTGAGAAGCCAACCATATGGGTGTAAAAATAGTTTCTATCAGTCTTTTTTCCAAAATATTTTTTCTGAGGTCCCATAATACCATCTTTTTGATTCTTCAAAGAAATGAAATTACAGAATTGTAATCAAAAAATCTTTTGACAAATATATCAAAAAATAATTCTTGCATATGAAAATTTAGATTATTTTGCTTTGCCGTTTCTGAACTCCTCTCTGAGTTTCAGCTTGACCAAAAACGTCTGATTATAACATCAAATTATGCAAGAATTGAAATATCTGGGTTTCATGTATACTCCAATATACGACATGTTTCCAAAAAAAGTAAGTAAAGCACGACTTGTGGTCTTTAAGCGTTAAATTTTTGTCATGAAGTTAAGGAGTGAGGTCACGAAGTTTAAATCTTTACTTCATTCTCATTTTCTCCGCTTACACACAAAAACGAATGTTATCAAAAAGTTTAGTCTCGAGGCATTTCCTGTACTCAATTGTTCGAGCTCTTCAAATAATTTGAACAAGATCTAATGACGAAAACTGAGGTACGACAAGCAGCCATTTGTGTTTTGGGACGTAATACAGTTAGCCGGAGGGCAATTGCTTGAAAGATGTCCAAACTAGTTGAAAGTTCTCGTTTTATTGGAATTGTTAGATACAAGTAGGAGTAAGTACTATTTTGATATCCATTCTTTTAACATAACGCTATGCATAAATGAAGATTGCCAGCAATTTCTTACAAAAGAATTGGAATAACATAGGCATATGCACTCTAAATCTCAAAATATTTAAAAACTTGTGGGCAACTCTGAAGCAGTACTTTGGGGAAACTTTTGGCAAACTTGTGTATATTTGTATAATCTGAAGATTATGCAATATCATCAAGCTAATGAATATCACTTACTATCGACTACTCTCAAAATTGAAAACTTCAAAAGCTATTCCCAAATTTTTGTATTCATAATAGTTTTCATACTTTTCGCAGACATCTAATGAATCCGGTCACTGTGTCTAACTCGACAAATCTAAATAGCTCATGATTGTTAAATTATTATCAAAGCGTTAACTAGAATTGAAATAACATGGCAAAATTAGTCGTCGGAAAATGTTCCGTTCAAAATAATGCGAATGGAATTTTCCAATACTGATTTAAATGTAATTAAATAATTTATCAGGGTGCTGTCTTGTTTATTTTCGGTTGTGTAGTGTTTCAAAATATTTTAAGATTAAACTCTGAGAAGTTTAAAAAAGTCAGTTTCTTCAGAATTTTTATTGCACAACACATCATATTAAAATTTAATTGTTGCACAACTCTCAGTTCACTTTAGAGTCTTTTTAAATAATTAAACAAAAATCATTTGAGTTTTCTTCTCTGTCCAGCATATTACCAGCCTTCCACTCTCCTTTTACTCTGAAACGTCTTTTGAAACACCTAAACGAAAAAATTCCGTCCTTGTGACAAACTTTAGTGAACGGGGAAAACCCAATCGCAAAGCAAGTGCTAAAAATCTTTTGGTTGCGTCTGTTTCCTTGTCAGTCCAATAGGCTAACCATATCAAAACCAGAAAGTGTTTTTTTTTTTAATTTGGTATAATATTTCACCTACAAACAGTTACGGATTGAGTACATTCAGAAAAATGCAGAAACTCCTGTAAATCGATGTGAAAAAAGTTTTTTCAGCTCAAAAATTTACCTCAAAAAAAGCGATGAACGGAATAAATTAAGTCATTATTTTTTTTCTTTATGCTCTATGAATTTCTTGTCTTTGCAGCAGTATTTACAGCCAACGCTTTTTCACAGATTTTTTCAGTCCAGGTAACTTTTTAAAACTAATTCTACCGTAAACCACATACTCTGTTTGAAATTCTCTAGCGAATAAAGAAAAAAAATGAAAAGAGTGACACAACTTAGACAAGAGACCTATATATTTAATTATGGAGGACCAGTGATGTTTCATCACAATCAAAAGCTAGAACCCTTACCAGAACTTAATATTTCCACTAAAACTTAAAAATTCTTGCAATGAGATTTCCTGTTCTACTTTTCTAGACAGAAACTTGAGAAAATATCTCAGACATAGATGTGTTTTCAAAAAAGTAAGAGACTCAAAGCGTCTCTACCAGAAGAATTTTGATATATCGTTGGAGAAATGGAACGAGTTTGACATAAAACCGACAAATTCAAATTTGGACAGGCTACTTTTTATGTCTTAGGGTACAATACAATTAGATAGGTGGAATTTCTTTGTTAGATTTCCGAACGAGCTAACTTTCTGGTTAACTTCAAAATTTTCAAAAAAAAATTCAGAAAAAAATTGCTTTTTGAGAGCTTAATTTTCATCAAGAATATGCTCTCGTGCATAAATCAGGGATTTTGTAGTACTGCTACTATATACAATACCAAACTCAAACGTTTTCAATGCTATGTGATGCAATCCTTTTATGCTACTGCCTTAGCATATGTCGACATAGTGAATCAACCAATCAAGCTATGCCAGCTGGCAAGTAGTATAAATCCGCACTATGAAAAGCAGCGAATTTGTAATAGAACCATAATTTCTATCTCTGTGAGGATACAACCCGCTGGCTTGCCATTCAACCCCAGCAGCAGAGCAATAGCCGCAAATAACAACAAGCTCAGCTGAACGCGGCGGCTAAATACATAGCGATATAGCTCCAGCAGTCAGAGCTAATATTTTGCTTGTTTGTTTACTGCAGTAACAAATTCAATTACGCGCTATTTTAGGTAAATAATTACTTGCTTTCAATTGAACATCTCATTAGACATGGTAATTTTTACTATAAAAATTGTCAGCAGTTTCTTCAGGGAAACGGAGCGGAAAGTACTATAATGGTCACCAAATCGATCCACTCTGAAACCAATTAAAAATTTATGTGCATTTTAACAGCAACAGTTACGAACACAGACAGTTCTTCGGAAAACTTTGGATGCAAAAGTGTCAGAAATTTGACGCAGATGTTAGAAACGTGTGCGAAAAAATATAAATTTTCTACTAAATTTTAAAGAAAAGTTAGAGGAGCTATAACACAATATTTGATCACTGATTTGAATTCAAAATCAAACACTTTACGTTTCTGCAGTGCAATATTTACTCTGATAGGGGTCGCTTGAAAGTCTGGTAGGAGACCCAACTCTATACCCTGGCCAATAAAAAGCACCTGGAGTCCTAGATGAGTTGATCAGTAACTTTAAGTAAGGAGAACTTCTATGGATGACATTTCCTATGGAAGGAGAGAGAACATACCAAACAGAGAACCCTTCATAGATTATTTCAAGTCATTTGGACGAGCAGTGAACCTTACAACAACATTTTTCCATAGAAAAAAGTCCAAACTGTACCCAGCGCAGATGAATCCGTGTATCCACCGCGAGATGCTCGAGCCACCCGACCACCGCCAGATTGGTCTCGGATGCTTGCGAAAGTTGGTCGCTTCTCGGGGCTGAGATGGAAGCACTCAGGCATTATTTGAGTCCAGGGGCTTCTACAGTCGGCAGGCGGAGAGAGGCGCTCTCCATCCTAAATATCAGAACTACTCAAATTATACTATGGTCGGAATAAAATTTAGTTTTCTGTTTCAGCGATCTTTTTTTGTCTTCCCCGTGAACCAACTTTTAGATTTCGTTAGTCCGTGATAGCAAACTGGCATGTATATTTGCTCTAATGATTTGTATAGCCAAATAATAGGTCTCATTATCGATTCCAGTTAATATATAATGCCATCATGAAGGTGTACAAATATCAAATAAGGAAACAAGAGGGTTGACATAGTGCTGTGTTCTCAACAGAAGGAACCAAAATTAACAATGGAGTAAATATTAGCACAATCAACCTAGAAGTTTCAACAAATTGCACCATAAAATAGGATTCCAAAATTAACGCGCTTTAATTATCTAAGGCATTGAAACATTTGGTCAAAGAAGAAATGCACTATGAATTTTTTTACAACGATTTTCTCCCTTGTTTTTCCGACAAGGTAACTATTGAATGCAATTAAAAATTGTTTTTTTATATTCAACATCTTTGATGATTTTTGTCCAGGCAACTGGAATGGATGATTTCATCATTAGTATAAAAGATCAACCGCGTATCTTTGGTAAAAGCTTTTCCTAGATGTAACGGCCATACCTCTTTTTCCACGTGAACGCAAAATTCTAATTCATCAAACAACACAAAAATCACTCTCAATTTTGATGCAATTGCACACAGCACGCCAAATTAAAAAAAAATGAGTGAAGAATTTGAAATAATTTAATTTATCAACAATTTTGCATGAATTAACAGCTCATATCTAGCCTTAGCAAATTTTAAAAACATAGCTGGCAGATTGCCAGAAAATAGCCGCAATTGATTCGTAGATCGGCAGTTTAAAAAAAACAGTAAAAAAAGACAGACCAAAAAAATTCGTCTTTTCATTGAAGGCTGATCTGTTATATTTTGATTTAAAATATGTATAAGTTATTGCTGCCTCTATTAGCTGATCTGAAATAACCTTCATTTAGAGTGACACACACCCATTTGACCTTATCTCTTTGAATTAAAGTAAATAAAAGTCAATTTCAAATTGAGGAAGTCATTTTTGAGAGTGAGGTAAGTCAAGTGTGACCAAAAATTTAATCACGCGCATGAACAAAAAAACTCGCTCCACTAAGAGCGAAAAATGACGTCACACATGCAATTCAGTTGAAATTGCATGAACGAATGAACAAAAAGTGGCTGTGACGTCATATGGTCGTAACAAAAATCATGACGACGAAATAAAAAAAAAAACCAAGAGAAGGCCAATAATAGCCCCAGCTATCGCTGTGCGGCTATTAAAAAATGATAATAATTCCTTTACAGTTCAATTTTTATGACGAAACCATCAACAGAACTGCTTTTTTAATTAAATCCGTTATTTTCTAAGGATTTTGATGTTCATATTTTTTTCGGTTTTAATCAATGCCTCTTTCAGCACAAAATATCCGAATCAAGTCTACGTTTCAAATACAAATCATATCCATGAAAGAATGGAGCACAAACATGTAAAGGTTCGAAAGATTCTGAAAATTTTAAGAATTTCACGCCATAGATGCGCAAGATGCTTCTTGTACCACCGCTTAATTTTGATTGTTGGCCATTAAAATATCTTAATCTGCAGCCTGGAATTACAGTTAAAATAAAAACTAGTGCAACAAATCAAGATGGAAAGTGGACTCGAACACAACAAAAACCAATTGAATTAAATTATATGTTTGATCTCTCCTGTCTAGATAAATGAAGAATAAATTGTCGAAAAAGCAATATAATTTGTTCGTTTATTGACGAAGCGGAAAATATGATCATATTGAGCTAACAATTATTACTAAAGCTGGAAAAAAGACGGTTTCCAGTTAGAAGGAAACAACACAAAAAATAATACCAAATGAAAAGACTTCAGTTGAAGTAAATCGCCAACAAAAAATCTTTTTTGCTGAAATTTAGATAATTCTGCTTCCCGCCGGTAAAGTAGTCTTTTAGTTATATATTAACAATTAGCGAAAATCCGATAAAACTTTTTAGTAAATTTCACAATATTCTCCTTTTGGTTTCAATTTTTGGCTGGGATTGACATTCCAACACGCGTTCAATAAAATTAAACCTGTTGTATACATCTTTAGGTCCAAAAACTTATGACAGATCGCTGTAAAAGTGCAAAAACCGAAAAATAGATCAATCTAATAAGCGAAATGCAGTAATGGAAAGGCGGTAACCGCAATGTTGGAGTAAGTAGAAGAGCAGATGAAAAAGCATGGGACACCAAAATTTTAGCTATAGGAGAAAGGTGTCACAAAATTTTGTAAAACTCTAATTTTGTACCTCTAATTTTTTTTCTAATGTTCCACTCAACGAACACTATGAAAGTAAAGGGGTAATTTTTTGTTTTGGATAGCAATATATATGGTATTATATAAAAATATTCACAAATTTGCCAGAAAAATAACACAAAATTTTGCTGACCAATCTACCCATCGGTCAGTAAGTTTGTCCATGTAATGCTTGGTCTTTGTGTTAGATGTACGTCTCAGTCTACCCAAGATAATGATTCCTGAAAGACCACATGGAAGTCCGTCAAGTTGGAGCATATGTTGAAATTTCATTTCATACTACATTGAAAAAAGTTCCAAAAATACCTGAAACACTCGAATGAAGATATCACTTGGGCTCATCTTTTCATAGGGGTCGTTTCCATAAGAGAACACTTCCCAAATGACAACCCCAAAGGACCACGCGTCACTTTTGCTTGTGTAAATCTGTTGTGCAAATACTTCGGGTGCTGTCCACTTGACAGGGTGTCGGATGCCTGAAGTTATAGACATCTCCTCTCACCTTCCATCGGCTTTTTAATTGAGGATTTGGACATTGATCTACATTGACCGTTTTTCCTAACCAATTTATTAAATTGAAGAGAAAAATAAGTTAAAGAGTTCAGAATAACGAATGATTGATGTTTGAGAATTCTCGATTATTGCGACCCCATTCAAGACATAATTGCAAAAATATTGAAGGTAAACCCTAACCAGTGTTGAAAACTTCGTATTTTCACTGCAATTATGTTGTTAGCTATCTGCTGTGATTTGAACCAACACTTCTTTCACCAAATCATAGAGGAAACGACATGTCTTTCCCATTATACCCCCCCCCCCCCCCCTCCAACAAAAGCATAGCCCACATTATTGTAATTTTAAAATAATCGAGGCGACTGTATATTTTTTATGACCACAAAGCTGGTAAACAGAGTAAAAAATCTAACTTCGTTGAATATCTTCCCTGGTTCCCCAACCGTAGTCAGACAGTTTGCACTGGTCATCAGACGAGATTAGCAGACTCCTGCACCTCAAGTTGCGATGTATTATACTTTCTTTCTCCAACTGGGCCATCCCTGTAGCCGCCTGGGTCAGCCATGTTGACAATTGATCAGGGGCCACATGCTACAGTTGAATATAAAATAGAATCACTCTATCTATCAAATGAAGAGTCTTAAGTAATGGTTAAGTGACTCTATGCTTAAAACACTCACGTGCCCAAGTCTGCAGTGCCAGAAGTCAAAATGCCAAAAGTTGTTACTTAGCCAGAAGTTGAACTTCGTTGACTTTCGTCATTTTAAAACGTGCGCATTTCGTGTTTTAAGCATGGTTAAGTGACTCTGCAGAAGTCACTTCAAAATTCTGACTTAATCTCTTGAACCGCTTTGCCGTTCTCGATAAACGCCAGAAGTTCTCAGTGACTTCAAGTAGAGTCACTTAACCATTACTTAAAACACGAAACGCGCATGTTTTAAAATGACGAAAGTCAACGAAATTCAACTTCTGGCTAAGTAGCAATTTCTGGCATTTTGACTTCTGGCACTGCAGACTTTCGGCATATTAAAATGTGCACGTGAGTGTTTGAAGGCATTTTTTTAAATAATATTCTGTGTGTAACTTTCAAATTGTGATGAATCTGAATATCTCTCAAAACAAAATCCAGCACCTGTCAAAAATTTTCTTGAGGAAAATGGCTGTTTCGACAACTTTTGAAAGTTTTTGAGCGCTAAATGCAGTTTTAACGTGTCACATTGGAAGATTAACATTTTGGGAGATGGTTTTTGAGGGGTGTTATTTTATAACCAACAATTTTACGATTTCATCAGCTTTTTTATGTACTGCTCTGAAATCCTCATCTGGATCGGGTTTCTCCGTACAATGTGCTCACTTTTGATTTAGTTTCTTGGAAAATATTGCCAACATTTGCAAAAAGTTGCTTCTAAAAATAATATCATTTAAAAAATAAACTTTTCGTTTTCTCTTTTTTGTAAGCAAATAAAACAACGAGCAATCATTTCTTTAAACAAATATGAGACTATTACATCAAATACAATTTTACTAAAGATTGGATTAATCAAAAAGAGCTGGCGTATGCGCAGGCCATAAAGATCATGAAAAAGCAATGAAAAAAGCACTTCATATAATCCTTGGAGGTTTTTCTTGGATAGATTGATTGCTGGTATCTTTTCAGCGAGGGAAAGTGGGACCGATTCTTCTGTCCTCATGGTCTGTCTGCCCTGTCCCTCATTTCTGACTAGACATGATTCGCCCTGCGGATCACTGATAAGCCTGTAATTTGCATCCCTTATTGCGTTCGTCTTATTTGTCTCTATTTAAATGTCGCTTCTCTACGGGTTGTCTCACTTGTCTGCCGGAAAGAGCTGAGTCCAATTTACGGTGTCCTTGTCTAAATTTTTTTCAATAACATTCTTAAAACATAGTTTTCACGATTTGGGTTCGGTGCTTATATTGCTTAGCAGCATCTTTGGGCCTCATTTTGAGAGATCCCGAAAGTTTTTTATTTGCATATACGAAGTTAATAAATGATCGAACTTATTGAGGTTTGTACGCTAAGTTGGGATTTAGCTGTTTCTTTAATGCGTCCGAGCCTACGTTTGATTGTTTGAATTAGACGATTGACTAGACCTATTGCTTCGTGGTCATCGATTGGCGCAGTGATTACTTCAGTATTATGCTGCCCGCAGAAATTGTTTTTTTTTGCTTGTCTACTTGGCATCGTGCTTGGTCAAAGCGAATGCGGCGCGGTACGCCATGTAGCAGAATAAAATTTGGTAGAAATTTTTGTAAGTTAATCGCGTTAGCGTGTTTACTTACTTTCGCTGAGGGGAATTTGGAGAAACGGTCTATAAAAGCTAGCAAATATGTTTTTTGATTTCTTTCATTATAGATTGGACCACGACATTCTAATTGTATCTCATCGTCTGTTTCGCTGTATGGTTTAATAGGTTTACATTTATTTGAGGTGATAATAGGTTTCAATTTTTCACCTATTTTAATGCACGGTGTGCTTTTTGCAGTTTTTGACAGAAGATCCCGGGTTATATATGGCTACCATTCGTGGATGGATATATCGGTCATACCCCAGCTTCCAGAACGAGCGCTGTTGATAAAATCAATATACGCATCTTTTATGGCATGTGGTTTTCGATGCAAAGATCAGCTGGCTTGAAGTTCAGTTCGCGCCAGAATAAACGAAAGGTTGGGCTGATTTTTTTTACGGCATTCTTAGTTGCCGGTCAGTACGTGATCGCGTACGTGTTTAAGTGTGGCGTTTTGTGTCGTCAAGCTTGCCAGGAGCTTCTTGGCGAACATTTTGCTTATGGCAAAGTTGAAAGCGTCAGCGCAGATTTCCACTGATGTGTTTGGGTTAATTCCTGAATGTGGATGGCATCAGTAGTGGGGTTGTCTGATGTTTGCGTTGCATTTGGAGATCAGTTTTCACCTTCTTCATCAAAATGCACTCTTGTTGGAGTATTTTGTTGTTTACTTTTCGGGGCATATCAATTAAATTAATGATGTGATTGGGAATTCGCTCAAAATTATCAATTTTACTTTCGAACTGGTTTGTAGCTATTCAGTTGGTGGAATGAATATTTGTTCAAAACTTTTAATTGAATTAAATTACCCGCTTTTTTGGTGGAATTTGTAGAATTTCTTTTCGCATTATTAATTGCTGCTGCGAGAATGGAGTCTTCCATATGCGGAGCGATGTGAGTGGTAATTAGTTCAATGGAGTTGCATGATTCGCATGTAATTGCTTTGCGTTTGGCTCAAAATTAGATTTGTTTAATTGGAATCGTTTTGCGGCGCGTTTCCTTTAGACCAGTTTTGGATCTATGAATTGCTCGTGATATTGAGTAGTATTAGGTATTGAGAGACTTGTTTCGCAAAAATTGTGATCGACTAATTCCATATGTTTGCCTGACAAGTGCCCAAATTTAAATTTGAAAAGCAATATTCTGTGGACCCAGTATATAAGTCGACTAATAGACTATTATAAAATTTTTTTAAGCGATGCTCTTTTTTTATAGAAAGCAACGCGCGGTGATCTGCTATGACTGTAAATTTTTGGCCAGATAAAAAGTATTTGAAGTTCTCTATGACCAACACGACTTCCAACAATTCTAAATCATTGACGCTTTATCCTGATTTGACTGAAACTAAAAAACGCGAAGTGAAAGCGACCGTTTTTAACTTTTTGTGGTCCAGATTTTTCTAGGGCAGCAACTAGTTCTTGTTGTGATGCGTCGCATTTTCCGTTGCTTCAGCGATTTTCGTCTTTTTCTTCGAAATGCATCGGGTAATTTTCAACCCAGTTGAAATATTCTGATTTTCTCAATAATGGTCTGAGTGGGTGGCATAATTTTGCAAAATTTGGTTTAAATTTATTTAGGTGGTGAAGTGAACCGAAGAAGGATCTTAGTTTTTCACAGAGTTTTGAGCAGTTTTAGATTTATTTTTCCGCTTGTTTTTAGATCTAAAGGTTTGATGCCACTTTTTATCAATTTGTAACTGAGCCATTCTATCTCGTCTTTTGCAAATTGACATTTTGAAGAGTTTATTCTCAGTTTATCGTCTTCCAGTTTCTTAGGAAATTTGTTAACTTATGTCATGTGCTCTTATAAAGTTCCGGAGCTTACAATGAGTATGTCGTCCACGAAACGATACGCATTTGTTACCGCAAATAGAGTTGTGTCAATTGCCTTTTGAAATTCGACCGGCATGTCAGTGAGTCCTTCAAATCTTATTTTGAAGCATTACGTGGCGGTCATACGACCGCTTAGGATAATAAAGTTTCTGTGGCTTACCGCTGCAGGATGCAAATTTAGCTGTCTATACGCTTACTTCAAATCTAGTGTTGTAAATAATGAGTCGTTTTTTTCCGCGTTTAAGCTTAGGTTTTAACAAATCAATTGATTTAGACTGTCAGTATTGGGCAATTGGTAAATATAATCGTGAATTGATTTTTCCATCATTTTGAATCAAGCTAGTTTAAAAGAACCGTCCTTTTTACTGTTATAACGATCGTTGAAATGAAGCTGTTATCTGACCACGAATGAAATTTTTTGATATGTCCTTGGGCTGATAGTGTTTCTAACTCCTGTTTAAGTTCGTTTTGAGTAGTTATGGGAATTTTTTTACCTTTTTATGACAGTTTTGATCGTTTTTGTGAAAATGTGATTTTACTATGAGGTTCTTTCAATTACCAATTTTGCTGTTTAATCTGTGAAATTCTTCAACTATTTGTTGTTTAAATGGCTTTGGTGTTTTGTGGCATTTTACTATTCTGTTAGTTGCTTGTTGTAGTTTGATGTATTTTCCTAATGTTCCTATTAAATCTCGTCTTATCAGTGTTCGCGGTCCATTCTAAACAAACCCGAAGTGTTTGTTTTTAGTACTCCACTTGTAACATTTGGCTGGTGATAGTAGTGTCTATACGGTGCTTCCATTGATGCTTCCGATCGTGTTTACTGGTTAATTCAAAAAGTTCTCTATGTTTCGCCTCTTTTCCATTACCCATTTTGCTTCTTTGGAGTTATTTATAATTGAAATTGAAGTTCTTTGTGACAGTTGAACACACAGTTCCTGAGTCCAATAGGAGAGTCACCTGGTTGTTTCCGGTCATGATTTTCATGTTTTGCGGCCCAATTTTGTCTGCTTACCTGCTTGAGATCATTGCTACGCCATTGTCATTCAATGAACTATAGTTGTATCTCGTGTTATAGTTTTCACACATTATTCAATGTTTTTTGTCAATTTCGCAGTCGTTTTCGATATTTTGTACGTTTTTGTTTGAATTTTTTATTTCAGATTTTCTGCACATTGTTGCAAAGTTATTTATTATGCCGCAGTTGTTGCACTTTTTTTCCTAGTGCAATGAAGTTTTGTTGGTGGTTTAGTTGCCACGCTTGTCAACAATTTCGGCAATAATTTGATGGATTTAGCTTTGTGAAATCTGTGTTTATTTGTTGTTGTCGATACGCTGAGTAAAAACCACTAGTGTTCTGATGGTTGTTGCATGATAGAGGAGTTCTGCTGTTTATTTTCATTTGATTCAGTTCTCCCATTTCCATATTGATTGCCTTTTGTAGTGTTTGTCTTGGTTTTGTTGTTTTGCGGAGGAAATTACGCTGTATTTCTATATCCAACAAGTTTTTGATCAATATCTCCCTGATTATTGTCTCCTCACAGTATTTTAAGTCACCTTTTTCCGCTAATTCTTTGAGTGTTCTGCAGAATTGCTCTACGCTCTCTCTTCTGTTTTCGGGAAAAAATTAGATACCTATAAAGTTAATGTTACGGGCTCTCACAAATGCTGCTTGCATGATGGTTCGAAGCTTAATCGTTGATAGTTCGTTCATTACGGAGTGTGGGTCTTTGCGATTCAAGATGCGCTTACCCTAGGCGACCATACTCAAATACATTTAGGAAACACATTTCATGTCACAAAGGTCCCAATGATGATCGCAACAAAGTATCCCTGCATCCATTATTTTTTGGCACTTCAACTCCCACAAAAGAGTGATTTGTGCGTTTCGGGATTTTCTTTCTCGTTCACTCGCCTCGGTAGGGTCGTCAATTGGTTGCTCCTACCCTGGTTCTGATGGAAAGTTTACCGTGGTTTGTTTTGGATTGAGTAATACGTCTAGGTTGATGCCTCCATTGGCAACTGTTTAAAATTTTTCTTGCATCGTCCACTTTTCCCAACGTAGTGGCGGTTCTGATAATGCTTATTCCCAAAGCGGATCAATCGCCGGTGTGGTTTTTTGCAAACCTGCAGAATGCGCTATTTCGTAGACGCTTGTTTTACGATATGAATCTTAAGTGATTTGCGGCGCAAATCAATCAATCTGGAATGAAGGATTGAATCGGGCAGCTCTATTGAATGAAGGACTATATTCGCTTGATCTAAACGTTCTCTGCTTCTCCTCAAGTTCGACTCGATAATAGACAAGGTCTTCGATTTGTCGTACATGCTTGTACGTCATGAAATTCTAGTGATTCGCGGCGCGAATCAATTGAATAAGAATGAAGCGCTGAATTGCGTAGCGAACCTGGCTATTTAGATTTGCGAATCCTCAATTGAATTTCAACAGTGCTGATTCACTTAGTGAATCAGGCTCATTCAAATTTGAATATGAGTTGATAATCTCGGGGTGATTAGGCTGATTGTATGCGCTCGGAGATTAAATTTAGTGATTGGACTGATTAAGTTACCAGCAGACAAGATTGTTAACAACAGATCTATATTCTTACAACGCGGAATGATCAGGAGTATGAACAATCTTAAAATGGAAAGTGTAAGAAATGACGCATTGTTGAAGATGAACATCACAGACGTAAACAAATTATGAATAGGGACAAATGGAACTAAGTTCATTTCACAGAGACTAAAAAATCGGAGTGGAAAACTGATATTGCTCGCTGCTCTTTAAACTGCCCAAAATGCCCTCTAAATGTTATTTTTGATAACAAAAAACTCCGAGTGATTAGGTCATGCAACTTACTAGTACCTTAATTATGTTGAAATTAGTTATAAAAAAGTTCTAACCGATTGCTAGATTTTAAATATTTTCATACATATACATAAATTTGTGAGATTTTACTGAGGATAACCGATTGCTAGATTTTAAATATTTTCATACATATACATAAATTTGTTACGCTCTCACAAAACAAAATGACCAAAAGATGTTCATGGCAGCTCATTTGACATATTTCGGTGCTTTTAGCCTAGCTGAAACGCGAACTTTTTGTCATTGCGCAAGCACTGGAGATCGGATTCATGATTTCAATAAATTCTCTAGTTTTTAATTTGACCATTCTCGGGCTTGTTCAGTATCCATTATATCCACGCTTCTGCTTTTCAAAATGGTTTCTGATCTGACGATACTTCATTTTCGCGATTTTAATTTCAACATGTTTAATTTTGAACGCTAACCTGGTGTTTTTATGATCATCAGTAAATTTGAATGAAGAATTCGAACCTTGTATTAAGGTCTGCAGAGATTACATTTGTTTATGAATTGATCTGATTCTGGAGATGTTACATACAGTAAGACAGAGAATAATCACTCTAAACTTAGTCGCCGACTTTAAATCTTTTTTGTACTTGCTCGTTATAAGCTGGCTTCTGATAATTGATCTTCCTGCATTACTTCAAAATAAGGGCCTAACCAGGCGCATTTAATCAAAAAGCAACGATCATCTGGTTTACGCTTGTTTTTCATAGTCAACCGTTTTTCTGCTCGTTTTCCACGCATGCTCATTTCAACCTCTATCACGATCAAAAAATAAATCTAACATTATTATTGGTCAACACATACCCCCAAATCGAGTATAACTGACCAATTTATGCAAGTGGATCTCACGTATATTAATCTCTATACATTAATTCCGTTGAAAACACTTATGTTCGCTAAATTGACTTAAATGGGGGGTTATTTTCAGGGAAATAAGTAAGTTTTGTCCATAAACGTGTTTTTGTGAAAACATGGACGGATTATTGTAAGTGTTTTTCAAAGGTAAAATTAGTGTAAGTAGATTTGACTATTTGAGTAAACATATTTCGCAATTTGCGTAAATCAGAATTAATCGCTCTTGAATATAATCTTGAATATACATAATTTGAATATAAATTATACTCAATTATTGGAGGGGGGATATTTGTGCATATTTGTGCAATCGATTAAACATATAGGCGAAGAAAAAATTCGAATTAAAGAATGTAAAATTGGTTCTTCATGCTCTGTTAAATCCACTGACAAATTTCGGTCAGTATTGTCACAAAAGTATCGTCGGTATTGTCCACAAAAACACTGACGTAACAGCGTAAGTGTAGCTGAAATTTCCGCAAGTGAAATCCACCGGTCTAAAATAAGGGAGAATTTGAACTGAATTAAGGGGTCTGTTTTCACCAGTAATAATGTAGATTACACAAAACTGAGTTATGACATATTGATTCTACCCTTTCCAGTACTCTTGTGCATAAAGAACGGCTTTTTTCTAGAAAAAAATCTCAAAAAACTCTTGGATTATTGAATGAAAATATCTTGTTGAAAGTACGACTAATGTTCCATTTTAGGACTGTTCAACTTGGGAACTTTCTTTAAGTTACTTGCGAAAATCTATCTGTTTTTTAACTTGTATTGCTAGTTTGCTGTTGCTCTTAGATGATTGCATGTGTTCTAAAGTGACAACAACTTTGCATTACGACGCAGAAGTATACCCAAATCGTCACGGGCAGATATGCCCGATGCGTGTATCACGTGTTCGTTTTTACTATGTTATTACATCCAAAGTGTAACAATATTGCGGAAAATAGCTACTTTAGCAGAAACCCGCAAATTGGAAAGGAAATTAGAATCCCGTGTTCGCAAAAGTGTCCTAATCCTAGCCGCGAAATACAAGTACAAACTTTATAACCTATTTTTTCACGGCTTGTATCACGCATCTGCTCCATTTATGTATCGATTTTTCGCACGCAATGTAGCTCGATTTCGCATATGATCCGCAATTAAACCTAACTTAGTTATTACTTATTTAATTAAGCCTAATTTATTACTACTAGTAGTACTTTATTACTACTTTATTACTACTTATAGTACTTTACTACTACTTGTTAAAATTGGCCAGTCCCACATTGATATACAAAGCCTTTGATGTGCGAGGGATTTTTCGGGGAAAAAATCAGTTATTGTGGTTGCATGTATTTATAGCACTTGAAAGCTTTGAAAGATTCAATTAAATCTTTATTGAAGTACTTATTGCATGCTCAAATTGCGCGCGAATAATAGATACCTGAATTGAGCGGAAACGTGCTACAAGATTTGTTACCTACTATTTGCACCAAATGTTCTTTCATTTCGCAAAATTGGCGGAAGCCCTTTTGCGAAAAGTAAGATACAAAGGATGTCTCCTAATTTCGTTCATTGTATGTATCTAATTTTCGAGCCAATTTTACTAAGGCGGAAATTTTGGGGTATACCTCTGCGTCGTAATGTGGGCTTCTAAATACACTCTTCACACTATTAGCCCATAATATTTTTTCAAAGGGAGCAGCCGAATCGAAACGTTCTTTATGGGTATTCATTTACGTGTGACTTGAGTATTTGTTTCAAACTGCCTCTGCCACAAAACTCCATGATAACCCAGATGGTCTCGTCCTGCATGTAGCCATGGTACTTGACCACACACGAGTGGTCCACTCCAGCCAGTTTGCCACCCTCCTTCTCCACTGCATTCTCAGCCGACCTAACGAAAACCAACCAAACATTTTTTCTTTCCAAAGTGAAGTCAGTTCGATGATGCGTTGCAGATTTTTGTGTGAGCCGATCCAGAAAAATTATTGATCATGATAAGCATAACGTAAAACATCAAGATATGCATAAATTTGCAAAAACATGAAATTCCTACATAAGACTTGCATCTAAAATATCGGTTATGAATATCCAAGTCCAATTAACTCGTTCTGTGATTTATGATGAAAGCTTCATTTAAAATCGAGACAGAGACATATCGCTTAATTTTTTTCGGGCATATAATCGTGAACTTTAAGCGGCACATGGAAAGTGTCTGCAAAAATTACAGTAATTTTGCGAAAAAATTTATTTTGTATTTTTATTATTTTTATTATATTTATATTATTATATATGAACTACAACATTTTGTTATCAATTTATCAAGTCAACCAATTATATGCGGTACTTTTTTATGGTAGTACGCTAAAACATACATAGAAAAAATTATTTCCCCCGAACAATCCCCAGAAATGAATATTCAGAACCTTGACAATGAGCGACTCCATTAGTTAGCACTAATTTTTGTATTTCATTTTAGGCAGAACTCATGTACCATTGGGCGACAACTAAGAAAAAACTTTTGGATTTGTCCCAGAAAAATTAGAAAAAGATATCTTGGAGAAATGCTGATCTGTTTATTTTTTTATATCTAAGTGCTTCTAAAAAAACCTGAGTCCTAATTGAGACCATTCGTTAAGAACATTGTTTGATGTATATGTACAAATAAGCATCGTTCATTTTTGGCCACAATTTGAATTACGATAGCTTGAAAGATGTACTTTTCGTCAAGATTAAAGATTAAAAAGCAGCATCAAGGTGGTTACGAATTTTATACCAGCCCTACTTTTTTGTTTAGCAAATTTTGGTTGATCGATGTATTTTGCAGAATGATTCAGAAAAGGAGTCATTGATTAAAAAAAACTTGAAAACCTGAATCGAATGTTGAAAAGACTTTTTCATTTTTTCATTTCTCAGAAAAAAATGGTGTTTTAATATTTCAAAATCTGTCACAATTTGGAGCTTTCCACGCTCCAATTCATAAATACTAAGAAAACATTCACATTTTCACTTTGAAACACTTCCGTTACGATATATAAAAATCTGTATAAGGTTTTCCTCAAAAAAATTCCTGTAACAATGCTCTTTCTTATACGCAAATCTTTGACCAAACAAAAAAATGAAAAAATATGGAACGTTTTTTTATTTTTTCGTTTATCGAAAAAAGGTTCAATGAAATGTACACATTTTTTATCACAAAATTCTCTGTCAAAGTGCATCTTAGAGCGTCTGATTCTGAAACTGAAGAAAAAAATGTGCTTTAAACCATCCTTTAGATTGGAGTCAGAATGGTTATACATGCGCGACCTTAATTCAGAGCCAAAAAAGTTATAAGATTCCTTTTTAAGTTTCAATTGCAGATTTTGCTACTGTAAGTCACAACGAAAACTGGTTCTGAAAGAAAAAGCTTTTAATTTTTAATCGGGATCATGTACTGGGAGAAACACTGTGTTAAATTTGACATAATTTTTAGGTATCTGTGTCAAATTTCATTATATTTTTGTTGTTTTTCATTGGATTTGTTTTCAATTGATATTTATATAATTTATCAATTCTCAGGTGGGTTAGTGATGAGCAGTTTCTAATCTTGGAAGATTACTGCAAAACTCTTGCAAGATATCAACAAGGCAAAAAATTAAATCAAGTAAATATTCATATTGTAAACTTTTGAACCAAAGTTTTATTGGTTAAACAAATTACAAAAACAATATCTACGGAAAATTTTTTTATCCAGTATTCGAAATCTCGCAATAATCGTACAAGAATCTTGAAAGTTTTTTTTCCAAAAAATGATTCGATTATATTTGAAGCTAAAACTAACTGAAAAACAAAATAAGTGAGATTACAAGAAATTTGATCAATTGTACATTCAAATCGCTTTTGAATGTGAAATTTTGCAAGAAACTTGAAAGAGTCTTGCAAATTTTTACATTCACAATTCGAATTCAAATACGATTTTGCAACAAACAACTGTAAAAATGTTGAGCCATCCAAGTCTTTTTTATTTAAATTCCAGTTGTGTATTAATCAATGAAAACGACCACTTTCAATACTTTTCTCATTTTTTTAATCAACCGAATCGCCCATAGTTATACCAACACTCAAAATTTATTTTTTACTGATATCATCGGTATTTGAGGATCTTCTTGTAGTCGTAGTAATTTTTCTGATCAATGTGGGTCTAACTGTTTTTCTATTGAGATTTAGATAAACCTATTTGATGCCTTTAGTTGAAAGGTTCTGGTGTTAAAGGCCTTGAAATTGTTTTATTGCAAAAGAAGTCGTTGTGTTTTGAAGGTTCACTTTTTGTTCTTCATTCGGTCAATTTGTAACATAGGTTCGTCTAAGAAAGTCCACTTTGACTTTTTGTTACATCAAACATTAACTTCTCTGTTATTTTTATGTGATAACTGATGTTTTATGAGGACAGTACTTAATCTTTTAGTAAAACAGAATTTTAAAAAAAACAGAATTTTATACTGTGTAAACTTCTGATACTGGTCAACGTTTCTGGTTCCCTTTTTCGCCTCCTCTCGTAGTTACTATAATAACAGGCCCTTTTGATGTTCAAACGCGAACCAAATGAAAACATACAATCTTTTCAATTAATAGCTATTTTTAGCTAAGTATTATGACTGGAAAGACTTGTAACTCTGTACATTGATCTTTGAGTAATTTTTTTTTTGGTTTTCCTGTATTTGAATATTTGTAGTTATTTTGCAGTTTTATAACAATGTCTCACTCTTTTTAGGTAACATTGACTTCCTAAGGAGTTATATGCGAATCTTGTTTTTATTTTATAGTCATTTTTTTGTGAACTTTTTTGCAAGATTTCGAGTTCAAATATTATTTTAAAACTAGCCATTAAGCAATTTCTCGAGCCATTAAAATCCTTTTATTGAGACTTCAATTTATCTGATTAACGACGAAAACAACCACTTTCATTTTTTTCTCATTTAGTTTAATCAAACAAATTGTTTATAGAGAAAACAACAGTTGGTGTGTTTATACTGATATTTTGCAAAGTATAATACCGAAATAATTGTACAAAGCGATATACTTTCGTTCAAACGATCTTGGAGACATCAGATAGCAGGGAAAGGAATGTTTTAACCCACGGCTTTTAGGTTGTTCAGCGCTTTTACTACTTCCTGGTAAATAATCAAACAAAAATTTGGCGAATAGAAAAAAGTTGCAAGAATCTTGCAAATAAATCGAAAAAACTTGCAAGAATCTTGTGGTACCGGTATGCATTCACTTGCAAGATTGCCTTGCCAGATTCCTGCAAGTTTTATTCATCGACCACTAGGGTAGAGTTTCAGATTGCTTGCCCAATGACAATTTGAGAGATTATGCGCGAACGCACGTTATCGATCCGATTTGTTCATAAATTTACAAACGCGTGAAATACCTCCTTTCTGTTGTTTATGAAAGATTAGTGATGGAGTTTCCGTTTAAGAAAAAGACAGTCGTGGCACTACCATTTATGGAAGAGTTTTTGTCATAGAGCTTCCATTTTCAAAGTTGTAATTCTGTCTGTCTATTTTGATCCTTTTAATGTACGAATTCGATTTGATAAAATTTGATAAAGTTTAAAGTTCGATGTTTAAACCCGTTTATGAAACCGGGTGAAAAGTTAACCTGTTGTATAGTATTTTGATAGCAGCTGCTTTGTCCTTGTACTTGCCCCTGTATACAACCCCAAAGTGTCCCTTCCCAATCTCCTCCTCTGTTGAGAACTCACTCCTCTCTATCGCTGCATGTAGACCACCCTGTCACGTGACAATACCAGTCAACACTAACACTTTCACAACAATAACTGAACTCTATATTACCATTTATAGACTGGGATTATAGGAAATGCAATTTTTGATAAGTTATCATTTTTTTGCATTTTTGACCTGGGTTGATGCTTGGTGAAAATGTCTTTTGCATATATTTGCTGCTGCGACTTTCAAATGAGTGCTTTCAATTTTCAATTCCTTATTAAAGGCTAGAAAATATCAAATATATACAATTAACCTTTTGGGCAATCTGAGAAGCAGATCTTATTTGATCTCGCTGATTCCCCGCTTGATTTGGTTCCGATGAATGAGTTAAACATATTTTATACGCGCATTTGAAACCATATCGCGAAATATATTTTTCTGTCCTAAAACGGACTAAAACACAAGCAGTTTAGTCGAAAATGGATAACTGCCCAATGATTACGAGTTCTTTATTCCAAATTTAGATAAGAACTGTACCTTAGCTCCTCTGGTGTTGCTCGTTTTGTACCACAATCCCAGTTTATGTGCCAAGCCACTCTGCTGGTTCATGTAAAAGTCAATCAACTGCCTCACACTCGTAAATCGTTTGTCCTCACACACATACACCATGCCCGTCTCGTCCTTCGCAACCCGGTAATGGGCAAACTTCCGAGCACCCGATTGGCGATCAGAAAAGCCCAGAGACAAAGTCACTTCGCCTTCATAAATCCCGTTTTCACGGATCAAGAACTTTCCGTCAGTATACGGTTCGGTTCTGATCAACTCCTCTGCTTTTTGCTTCGTCATTGTTCCAAAGTACACTTGCATTGAATCCTGAGCAGAGGTTGGCGCACGTTCGAAGTGACTGACCGGAATCAAACCTCGTCGACCACTGGAGTTTCTAGCCATAGCCCATTTGGGGTCCTCTGTGTAGTGTATAACATGGACTTTGTCCCCAATTTTGAATGTGAGTTCATGTCGACAGTGTTCCTTGTAATCCTCGGCTGCTGTTGCTTGTCCGTTTGGACCTGTTATGATGTTGGCGCCTCGGACTATGTCGTCCTTGTTTCGGGTTCTGATTGGAGTTACTACCGAGTCTCGACCATCATCAGCTGGATATGAAAAAACACACCTGAGTAGAAAGTACACATGTATAGGCTAAATTGCTTAATCCGCTTAAATGTAAGAATTGCGATGGATGTGGTGAACAATAAAAGCTTGCCGCTAGTTTCACTACAATTCCCACAAAAATCTCAGCTAATTGAGGTGGAAGTGATTCAATTATAGGGTGGAAACTAGGGACTTATGGCGGAGAAACTTGTTTCGTTATAGCGCGTTGTCAAAAGCGGGGCACATATAACCAAACCGAAGGAAATTTGAACTAAATTAGCTTAGTGTCACTCGTTTCCACACACCCTTAGAAGTCTAATTTTAAAACAAGAACCGTGAAAAGCCTCGTCAAAATCTAGTATGCGTAGTCAATTTTTCGGACATTGAACACGTAATGTTATTTAGATACCTCAAGAGCATCAAAGCAGAGCTGAATTTCTAGTAGAAAACTCGTCATCGAGCCAGAAGTAATCTAAGTAATTTGGGACTTCTCATCGCGTAATCTAATTTATAAAAGTATATATTAGAATGTCTTGTTTAGATCCTACCAGATATATTAAGACTAAAAACTATCTGACCAGAATCAGTTGAATTTTTTGGTGTGCTCACATGGTTCTAGATGAAAAACTGTCCGGGGCTTGTGATGAAATTTTTTTCTGAAATATCTGTCCCATTCTGAAATTTTATTCAAACTATACCAGAACGAAGTCAAGTTTTCTTAAAACTTTACTATAGTGACAGATAAAACTGACCTGACATTGATCCACCACCAGGAGAAGAAAATCCACCACCACCTGATCCACCTGACAATCCTCCTCTTCCTCCAGTAGACATGGATCCACCTGGTGACAGACTTCCTCCTCCTCCACCGCCACCACCACTCCTTGACATACTGCCTCCACCTCCACCTAGTGAACTTCTGGCAACTGCGTCTGGAGGATCTGTTTCGTTTCCCTCGTGATCAATATTATACTTTTCTTTAGCCAATGAGAACAAATCAAGGCTGAGGTTCCAGGACCAACCGAACTCAGATCAGACCCATGTCTTCACATAAATGGGTTATAGTGAATTACATAAACAGGGAAAACGGGCTTGTGAAAGCCTCTCTCACTATGGACAGGTCAGAGATGATTCCGGATAAATTACTCGAATTTAGGCATTGATAGTGTTTTGAGCACCATTAATTGGTTGTCTGTACTACTAAAAAGTAAGTATGCGCATAAAATTGTGTTAAGAAATATGACCCTCCAGCCCCTCCAGCTTACCAGGGCTTTAATTTTTTCACAATAACATATACCTATATTGGGGGGGGCACAATTTTTTTTACTAATATATTTATAGCAGCAATAATAATAATGTAATTGGAAAAAGCCAAATTTTGAAAAACATTTTTTTCGCATTATCATATATTGATAGTGATATAAACTTTCCGTTTACTTCGATTCATATGTTGACAGTGAGAATTCAGGTTCCTTTTTAGAATGAAGGAATTTTTTAAAAATCAGCAAGAGGGAAAGGAAACTGTTCACACTTGAGCCTCCAAAGTCATCATTCGATGACTTCCTTTTGGACGCCATAGCTCCACCCCCAAATGCACGACTTCCACTTCTGGAGGAAACCAGGGAAGCGCCCTAATATTAGGGTCCATATTGCAATCAGTAATTTCAGATTTCGTTGGCTAACAATTCAAAAAGTAAAGGATTTCTGGTCCCAGTAGTACGTTTATAATCTACATTTACAACGTTTATTTCATGGTAAAGAGTATTCCATTATTGAAAACTGGCAAAAGCACTTCCCTGTGTTCCAGAAAATTTGTTCAAAGATTTTGCCGCAAAAATTTAATATTCAAGTGCTTTAGTGAAGGAAAATTGGATATGTAGAAAGATCCTCTTTTCATATATCCAAGCGTAAAAAAGATTCCTAATTTTGTTTATACTATATCCGATCACTTGATACAGGTTCTTGTCTCATTTATATTGCATTCATAATAAGACAAATATAAACGAATTTAGTCCTCTAAAATTTAGTCAACAATAAGCCAGGTCTTCTTTTGATAGAGGGTTTAATATTTCTTTTCGTTTCTGTTTTTTTTAACAGCAGCTAAATCAGCAAAAGTTAACTAAAGTCGAACAGTTTTAATTTAAACTGAATGAGAAAAATTGTTGCAGATAAATTTTCATCAATAGAGAGAAAAAATCGGGAAAGCAGTACCAATTATTTTCAAGCCGAATAAAAACGTGTTTGCGAAACGTTATGAATTGAAATGCTTTGGCTTTCCTCTGCTTAATCACGGATGAAATCAATTCAGTTTTATCTCTACTCGTGTTTTTTTCTTAATTTTCAGGTCGCGAACAAAAAACGATATAATAATTCATAATTTTTTTTGGAAAAGTCTCTAAAAGAGCAAACACGTGTTGTCATCATAACCTTCAAAAAAGAACTCGAGAAACGCAGTAAGGAACATCCTGTTACAAAATTTTTGACGACCAATGAAAAATTGCTGGAAAAAGACAATATCACAGCAAATCTTGAAGAAGATTTTGTTTGTTATGAAATGCAAAATTTAACTGTCGGACATCAAAAAGAAACTATTGTAAACATGGAGGCAGATGTCACTTTTCTAAAAACTCAATTTTTTAAGGTAATTGATGATTTAATTGAGGCACAGTAGATCCCTAAACCAATAATTACATTGATCCTCAATTGAAAACTAACAAATTAAAAATGATACCCCAGTTCACCATATCTGACATTACTTACCGAAAAATAAATCACCAAGACTGTTACCGCGTAAATGAACAATCTATTTAAGTGTGCTATTCAAATCTATCCAGCGAGAAACTTTATTACGTCATTATTTCTTAACCATGTAAGCCTTACAAAAGATTAAATGCACACAAAATACGTTCTATTTGGCATTGAAAGCTCGGAAAAAATTTGTTAAACATAATTTTCGTTGAGCCTACTAATATACTGAATCGATTGCGCTCTTTTTAGGCTTAATATTTTTATGTTTCGAAAACGTATCGGTGACCAATCTGAGTCGAAAATCTTAGAAAAATCTAAGAAAGAGCTCCGTGAATGTGTGGAAAAATGGAATACGCTTAACATTGCTGCCGAACTTGCACATAAGGGCATTAAGTGGAGGTTCAATCCACCCAGTGCGCCACACCAAGGTGGCATCCTGGAGAGGTTAGTTCGTAGTTTTAAAAGAGTACTGTACACTATTCTCGGTATGCGTCGCCTCACAGATGAGGTGTTGAACACTACTTTTTGTCTTGTTGAATACGCACTAAACTCACGTCCTTTAACGTCCGTAAGCGCCGACCCGTCCGACCTAGGCGCAATAACACCTAATCATTTTCTACTCGGTAACCAAGCAACCAGAATTCCGTCTATCGTTGGCGTCGACGAGTTCGATCATCGTAAGCGATACGCCCGTGCACAGTCATACGCCAATGCAATTTGGGCACGTTGGCTCAAGGAGTATGTACCTGCGTTGAACCGTAGATCTAAGTGGCAGACGCCTGCCGAGCAACACCTCAAGGTCGGTGATTTAGTTTGGATCGTTGAAGAAAGCAACCCTAGGGGTTACTATCCAACCGATCGGATTGAGGAACTTCAGTACGGCTCCGACAGCGTCGCCCGCTCCGCCGTCATACGCACGTCATCCGGATCGCTCGTCCGCCCAATCGTTAAGCTTGTACCGATCCTCCCAACAATTTCTTCCGGGCCGGAGGATGTTACCGCGTAAATGAACAATCTATTTAAGTGTGCTATTCAAATCTATCCTGCGAGAAACTTTATTACGTCATTATTTCTTAACCATGTAAGCCTTACAAAAGATTAAATGCACACAAAATACGTTCTATTTGGCATTGAAAGCTCGGAAAAAGTTCGTTAAACATAATTTTCGTTGAGCCTACTAATATACTGAATCGATTGCGCTCTTTATAGGCTTAATATTTTTATGTTTTGAAAACGTATCGGTGACCAATCTGAGTCGAAAATCGGCTCAGACAAAGTACCTGCTAAAATAGATCAAGCTAGTTTTGCCTTCAAGTAAAACGATGCTTTTGCCTTTAAAACGTTGTGGATTTACAGTTGCTTATCTATATGAATTGAAGTTCCGATGAATTAACATTATCGAGCGAAAGAGTGTTTTCCGTCACCTTTAAAGACTGCAATTCACTCATATACATCGACAACAATGGGAAATATTTCCAATGACTTTGATTGCGATCCCCTGGAGCCGCAATGCAAAAATCAATTGCATATCTTGGTGTAAAGTACAACTGTATAAAAAATCTGGTAACAGACATAAGGCACTATAATATAACTCATAATCTGCTAACATCACTCCATACGATTCAACCTTTAAAAAGTACAAAAAAATTCGAACTTTTTTTGAGTTGAATAGCATTTTGATGTGATATTTTTACCAATTTATATGACACTTTGTTTTTCGTGCGAAGCGTGAGAGGAAAGTAGATTAACAACAAGCAACTTTATTTAGCTAAATAAGCAATGACACAAACATGCCAATTTAAAAAATGTGTTGATTTATGTTTAAAAAAACTAACTTTTTTCGTTGCGGCTGTCTGCAGAGCTTTTGTTTGTTTTTCAAATTTTTTATTGATACTTTTTTGTGACATATGGAAGAGCTCTTCCTGGACCCCTTGATGCCTCAAATTGTTTGGATTTGGATGATGCGCAATTCGACTATCAGAATGGCACTAAGCTTCTTTTGTTCTCTGCTTGCAGAATACGAAATGTGTATCAAGGTTTATTAAATATGCTTCAACAGCTTGGCGAGGAAAATACTGTTATAGTAACTGATACCTGGATTAACAAAGAACAAAGCTGATACATTATTCATATCGCAGAGCAAATTTTTTACACTAAAATGGGTCGCATACCACAGGAGCAGTTGAAGGTGTGGGTGTAGAAAAAAAATTCTTAAAAAAATTAAACGTATGCAATTTTGAATTGTAGTTGGTCGAAATCAGCAATATTTTAGAGAAACCTTGTCTCATTAACGACTCCTTTGGTCCAAAACAAAGCTTTGGAGATTCTTCGGACGATTTAGGTGCTGAAGTGTTAAATACATACTCATATACGGACAATTTTCTTTTATTTTGAGATTATGTTATTGACATAAAAAAATTAAGCAGAAACCGGCAAAGACTTCCTCATAACTCTGCGCCGGGCCAAAGATTAGAAATTTCCATTAATGATATTCCTACACATATATGCAGCAAACGGGGAACTTTGATATGTCACTGTTTTTTCTTACTTATAAGCAAGTAACTAGTCGGAAAAATGCTTATCTTGCTTCGACATTGGTCTTAATCTATTTTTTTGAAAAAAAATTTGTTTATTAGAAAATATAAGGCAAAAACAACTTTCTTAAGCGAGATACAAAAAATAATTTCGGTAAAATTTTTAATAGAGATTTGGCAATTATAGATTGGACAGTAGTTAATCATTAAACAAACGCCATGGAAATATTGCAGAATTTACATTGTTTGAATACAATCGAGATGCGCGCACCGGTACAGAAGAAAATCGTTTGCAATAAGGAAATGATTTCCGGGATAAAACATACATGGAAAGCAAAAGAAAAACATACTTGCTTAGAAAAAAGATAATTCAAGGATCAAAATGTGGCTCAATCTGCTGATCCATTGGCGTCAAATAATTGTATCATAAATAAATATTTAAAGGAAGCACAAAATCAATGTCCATAAAAATTTTGTATGTTTGAATCCTCAAAATAAAAACTATGAGAAAAATTGAGGGAAAAAAGCAGTTCAAACATCACTGAAAATGATGAAAAGGTTCAAAATAACGCAAGACAAAAAGTTCAACTGTAAGTCTTCTTACAAAGTTATCAGCAAATTGGGCCTCTATAGAGGGTAGGTTGTTTCATTGAACGACGAGAACAAAAAACAAAAATTCATGAGTTCAATTTCAGAGTTTTTTTGAGAGAGAAATTTATAAACTCATTGACAAAGTAGACAACACCAAAGTGTGAAACCCGGATTACATCAAGAATTCGGCATTGAAATTTAGAAAATACGCTCGAACACATCTTCAGTTTATATTTATCGATATTATTCTAGAGAAAAAGTTCCAAAAATTTCTAAAGGATGCACAATTCACACCAATTAGCAAAATTGTAGCTTTTTTTCAACTAATTGCCGACCTGTTTTCTTAACACAAACTTTTGCAAAAGTTTTTCCGAAATTTTTTTGAATCTATTAGCAGAGGACCTTAATAAATGAAGCGTTAAACAAATAACATTCCCTTCCAATTAAATAATATTTCCAACTGTGCTTTGTTTCGCTTTACTGAACGAAAAATGGGAAACATGGATGATAATTACGACACAGGTGTAGTATTCTTGGTTCTCGCAAATACTTTCACATCGACATCACATGATTTCTCTGTCAAGAAAACTGAAAAGTTCGATCTCTCTCAATCCAAAGTTTTCTATTCAAAAAACTTCACACATACTAACCAAAATTGGTAAATCTGGGTACCGACAGATCAGAGAAAAAATGTTAATCTATGATGTGCCACATGGAAAAATGCAAGGATATCTCATTTTTTTATACATCAACAATTTTTCTGAATTGCTGGAAGGCGAAGCCGACATTGTTTAATCTGCGGACAACTCTAGTAAGATTTTCAATTTTTTTTGTAGTGAAGACATTCCAAAAGAATTTCAAAACAATTCGTTTCCAAACAAAAAAGTCTTCAGACTGTGCTTTGTTTAGCTTTACTGAACAAAAGAGGGGAAATATGGATAATAATTACGACACAGGTGTTGTATTCTTGGTTCTTGCAAATACTTTCAGATCAACATCACATGATTTCTTTGTCAACAAAGCTGAAAATTTCAATCTCTCTCAACCAACATTTTAAAATTAAAATAGCTTCCAATATATTGACCATAATTGTCAAATTTGGGTACTGACAGATCAGAGAAAAAATGTTAATCCATGATGTTCCACATGGAACAATGCCAGGTCATCTTATTTTTTTATACATCAAAGATTTTTCTGAATTGTTGAAAAAAGAAACCGACATTGTTTAATCGGCCGATGACTCTAGTAAGATTTTTGATTTTATTTGTAGTAAAGACATTCCTTGTCACTTTTTTTTCTTACTTATAAGCAAGTAGCTAGTCGGAAAATTGCTTATCTGGCTTCGACATTGATCATAATCTATATTTTTGGATTCATCTTCGTTTATTAGAAAACATTAATTAAAACAGCTTTCTTAAGCGAGATACAAAAAAATTTTTGATAAAATTTTTAATAGAGATTTGGCAATTACAGATTAGAAATTCAAAACAATTCGGTTCCAAACAAAAAATTCTTCCAACTGTGCTTTGTTTAGCTTTACTGAACGAAAAATGGGAAACATGGATGATAATTACGACACAGGTGTAGTATTCTTGGTTCTCGCAAATACTTTCACATCGACATCACATGATTTCTCTGTCAAGAAAACTGAAAAGTTCGATCTCTCTCAATCCAAATTTTTCTATTCAAAAAACTTCACACATACTAACCAAAATTGGTAAATCTGGGTACCGACAGATCAGAGAAAAAATGTTAATCTATGATGTGCCACATGGAAAAATGCAAGGATATCTCATTTTTTTTTATACATCAACAATTTTTCTGAATTGCTGGAAGGCGAAGCCGACATTGTTTAATCTGCGGACAACTCTAGTAAGATTTTCAATTTTTTTTGTAGTGAAGACATTCCAAAAGAATTTCAAAACAATTCGTTTCCAAACAAAAAAGTCTTCCGACTGTGCTTTGTTTAGCTTTACTGAACAAAAGAGGGGAAATATGGATAATAATTACGACACAGGTGTTGTATTCTTGGTTCTTGCAAATACTTTCAGATCAACATCACATGATTTCTTTGTCAAAAAAGCTGAAAATTTCAATCTCTCTCAACCAACATTTTAAAATTAAAATAGCTTCCAATATATTGACCATAATTGTCAAATTTGGGTACTGACAGATCAGAGAAAAAATGTTAATCCATGATGTTCCACATGGAACAATGCCAGGTCATCTTATTTTTTTATACATCAAAGATTTTTCTGAATTGTTGAAAAAAGAAACCGACATTGTTTAATCGGCCGATGACTCTAGTAAGATTTTTGATTTTATTTGTAGTGAAGACATTCCTTGTCACTTTTTTTTCTTACTTATAAGCAAGTAGCTAGTCGGAAAATTGCTTATCTGGCTTCGACATTGATCATAATCTATATTTTTGGATTCATCTTCGTTTATTAGAAAACATTAAGTAAAACAGCTTTCTTAAGCGAGATAAAAAAAAAATTTTTGATAAAATTTTTAATAGAGATTTGGCAATTACAGATTAGAAATTCAAAACAATTCGGTTCCAAACAAAAAATTCTTCCAACTGTGCTTTGTTTAGCTTTACTGAACGAAAGATGGGAAACATGGATGATAATTACGACATAGGTGTAGTATTCTTGGTTCTTGCGAATAATTTCGAATCGACGTCACATGATTTCTTTGTCAAAAAGCTGAAAAATTGAATCTCTCTCTATCGACATTTTTTCATTAAAATAACTTTCCACATATTGACCGTAATTGGTAAATTTGGGTACTGACGGATCAAAGAAAAAATGTTAATCCATGATTTTGTACAAGGAACAATGCAGGGACATCTCATTTTTTTTAAACATCAGCGATTTTTCTGAATTCTTGGAAGTTGAAACCGACATTGCGGTTTAATCTGTGGATGACTCTAGTAAGAATTCCATTTTATTTGTAGTGAAGACGTTCCATTAGGGATTCAAAAAAATATAAGAAGAAACAGACAATCGGACAGGGAACCAACTCAAATTAAATGCCGATAAAATAAAGTTATTATCCCTTACAAATCACACTCAATGAAATCCAGATTTGTAGAAGTTCTTGTAAAGGTGAAGTAATTAGGCCAGTTTATGCTTGTTGTTATATAGGAGTTCAAATTGTCTCAAACCTAACTTTTGTAAATAACACCAAATCAGCTATTAAAAAAATGTAATTTTTCTTTAAAGGATAAAATAATAAATTGTACTCGCTCTCTCTCTCTCTCTCTCCCTCTTATTTCTTTCAGTAGTCATCCTTTCAATTTCCCTTCAAACACGTGTTGTCATCATAACCTTCAAAAAAGAACTCGAGAAACGCAGTAAGGAACATCCTGTTACAAAATTTTTGACGACCAATGAAAAATTGCTGGAAAAATACAATATCACAGCAAATCTTGAAGAAGATTTTGTTTGTTATGAAATGCAAAATTTAACTGTCGGACATCAAAAAGAAACTATTGTAAACATGTAAGCAGATGTCACTTTTCTAAAAACTCAATTTTTAAGGTAATTGATGATTTAATTGAGGAACAGTAGATCCCAAAACCAATAATTACATTGATCCTCAATTGAAAACTAACAAATTAAAAATGATACCCCAGTTCACCATATCTGACGTTACTTACCGAAAAATAAATCACCAAGACTGCAATTCACTCATATACATCGACAACAATGAGAGATATTTCCAATGACTTTGATTGCGATCCCCTGGAGCCGCAACGCAAAAATCAATTGCATATCTCGGTGTAAAGTACAACTGTATAAAAAATCTGGTAACAGACATACGGCACTATAATATAACTCATAATCTGCTAACATCACTCAATACGATTCAACCTTTAAAAAGTACAAAAAAATTCAAAATTTTTGAGTTGAATAGCATTTTGATGTGATACTTTTACCAATTTATATGACACTTTTGTTTTTCGTGCGAAGCGTGAGAGGAAAGTAGATTAACATCAAGCAACTTTATTTAGCTAAATAGGCAATGACACAAACATGCCAATTTAAAAAATGTGTTGATTTATGTTTAAAAAAACTAACTTTTTTCGTTGCGGCTGTCTGCAGAGCTTTTGTTTGTTTTTCAAATTTTTTCTTGCTACTTTTTTGTGACATATGGATGAGTCATGAGACATATTCTTTTTCCGGGATAAAACATACATGGAAAGCAAAAGAAAAACATACTTGCTTAGAAAAAAAGATAATTCAAGGAACAAAATGTGGCTCAATCTGCTGATCCATTTGCGTCAAATAATTGTATCATAAATAAAAATTTAAAGGAAGCACAAAATCAATGTTCATTAAAATTTTGTAAGTTTGAATCCTCAAAATAAAAACTATGATAAAAATTGAGGGAAAAAAACAGTTCAAACATCACTGAAAATGATGAAAAGGGTCAAATTAACGCAAGACAAAAAGTTCATCTGCAACGCTTCTAACAAAGTTATCAGCAAATTTGGCCTCTATAGAGGGTAGGTTGTTTCATTGAACGACGAGAACAAAAAACAAAAATTCATGAGTTTAATTTCGGACTTTTTTTTAGAGAGAAATCTATAAACTCATTGACAAAGTAGACAACACCAAAGTGTTAAACCCGGATTACATCAAGAATTTGGCATTGAAATTTAGAAAATACGCTCGAACACTTCAGTTTATATTCATCGATATTATTTTAGAGAAAAAGTTCCAAATTTGTCTAAAGGATGCACAATTCACACCAATTAGCAATATTGGAGATTTTTTTTTCAACTAATTGCCGACCTATTTTCTTAACACAAACTTTTGCAAAAGATTTTCCGAAATTTTTTTGAATCTATTAGCAGAGGACCTTAATAATTGAAGCGTTAAACAAAAAACCCTTCCAATTAAATAATATTTCCAACTGTGCTTTGTTTCGCTTTACTGAACGAAAAATGGGAAACATGGATGATAATTACGACACAGGTGTAGTATTCTTGGTTCTCGCAAATACTTTCACATCGACATCACATGATTTCTCTGTCAAGAAAACTGAAAAGTTCGATCTCTCTCAATCCAAATTTTTCTATTCAAAAAACTTCACACATACTAACCAAAATTGGTAAATCTGGGTACCGACAGATCAGAGAAAAAATGTTAATCTATGATGTGCCACATGGAAAAATGCAAGGATATCTCATTTTTTTTTATACATCAACAATTTTTCTGAATTGCTGGAAGGCGAAGCCGACATTGTTTAATCTGCGGACAACTCTAGTAAGATTTTCAATTTTTTTTGTAGTGAAGACATTCCAAAAGAATTTCAAAACAATTCGTTTCCAAACAAAAAAGTCTTCCGACTGTGCTTTGTTTAGCTTTACTGAACAAAAGAGGGGAAATATGCATGATAATTACGACACAGGTGTTGTATTCTTGGTTCTTGCAAATACTTTCACATCAACATCACATGATTTCTTTGTCAAGAAAGCTGAAAATTTCAATCTCTCTCAACCAACATTTTTAAATTAAAATAACTTCCAATATATTGATCATAATTGTCAAATTTGGGTACTGACAGATCAGAGAAAAATGTTAATCCATGATGTTCCACATGGAACAATGCCAGGTCATCTTATTTTTTTATACATCAAAGATTTTTCTGAATTGTTGGAAAAAAACCGACATTGTTTAATCGGCCGATGACTCTAGTAAGATTTTTGATTTTATTTGTAGTAAAGACATTCCTTGTCTAGTAAAGACATTCCTTGTCACTGTTTTTTCTTACTTATAAGCAAGTAGCTAGTCGGAAAATTGCTTATCTGGCTTCGACATTGATCATAATCTATATTTTTTTGTATTAATCTTCGTTTATTAGAAAATATTAAGTAAAACAACTTTCTTAAGCGAGATACAAAAATATTTTTGATAAAATTTTTAATAGAGATTTGGCAATTACAGATTAGAAATTCAAAACAATTCGGTTCCAAACAAAAAGTTCTTCCAACTGTGCTTTGTTTAGCTTTACTGAACGAAAGATGGGAAACATGGATGATAATTACGACACAGGTGTAGTATTCTTGGTTCTTGCAAATAATTTCAAGTCGACGTCACATGATTTCTTTGTCAAAAAGCTGAAAAATTGAATCTCTCTCTATCGACATTTTTTCATTAAAATAACTTTCCACATATTTACCGTAATTGGTAAATTTGGGTACTGACAGATCAAAGAAAAAATGTTAATCCATGATTTTGCACAAGGAACAATGCAGGGACATCTCATTTTTTTTAAACATCAGCAATTTTTCTGAATTTTTGGAAGTTGAAACCTACATTGCGGTTTAATCTGTGGATGACTCTAGTAAGAGTTCCATTTTATTTGTAGTGAAGACGTTCCATTAGGAATTCAAAAAATTACAAGCAGAAACAGACAACCGGACAGGGAACAAACTCAAATTAAATGCCGATAAAATAAAGTTATTATCCCTTTAAAATCTCACTCAATGAACTCCAGATTTGTAGAAGTTCTTGTAAAGGTGAAGTAATTAGGCCAGTTTATGCTTGTTGTTATATAGGAGTTCAAATTGTCTCAAACCTAACTTTTGTAAATAACACCAACTCACTTTTTAAAAAAATGTAATTTTTCTTTAAAGGATAAAATAATAAATTGTACTCGCTCTCTCTCTCTCTCTCTCTCTCTCCCTCTTATTTCTTTAAGCAGTCATCCTTTCAATTTTTTAAGCAAAAGAATTAATCGCATACATAGGCAAAATAAATGGTGGCGAAGGTTTTTTTTGACAAAAACTTGATCACTCTAGTTAGCTTCTCATTATGGATCGTATCTTGCTGGCTAAATCGGTTGTCTCCAACGTTAGCTTAATGAAATTTCAAGCGGATATAAGACAATGTGGAAAAAGACAATGTATCTTCAGTGAAAACTATAAACACTTAAAGTTGTTTTAGAAATGTGTTAACCATTTTTGCTCGGTCCGCACAAAGAGATACCAGTTATCAGACAAATAGGTGCTTTCAAATCCTTAAATTTATTTAAAAAATTGTTAACTGAGGAACTCAATGTGTGTCACTAAAGACGCTTACTAAACAGCCATATGTGAATTAATGTTGAATACTATTCGACAACCCTGAACAAAATGAAACGAGACCTCCCTTTTTCGCCACTTTTTGACTTACAAAGTTTGAGATTTATTTTTGAAGCTGCTGACCATTTTGACCATACTGACGATCAAACCTATTTAGAAGCACAACCGTGTGTTCTCAGATCAAATATACATTGTCTAGACAGCGGTCCCAGAGCACAAGTGTCTGACCCATGATCTGATTTAGGTCTGATCTGAGGTTAATTTCGTCAATGGCAGTTCAAGTTAGAGGCAGATTTGGATGCATGTTTGTCACATCAAAAAACTTTCTGAGCGCAATTTAGTGTGATCAAAAACCACTTTGAGGTTGTTTCATTTGGTTTTTGTATTGTTTTTGAGTGAGAGACCTTGGCTCTGCTAAGAGGCTCCAATAAAACAGTGTATTTATCAGAGACTCGTCTAAAGCCTGAAAGGGCCGATCGGCACCCAGAAGTCAAGCTGACAGGAAAACCCGGTCCACTGCAGAAGTGTTTTTCAAAATCTGCAGATAAAAACAGTTTTTAAGGTAGGATGTCTTATTTTGTCTATTCATTCAGGAAAAGAACCAAAAGAATACTGAAAAATGACTTTTATCTTTTCAAAAAATGTTTAATTAGCAATAACTTTAACATGCGTTTCTCCTTAGCGTTTCTCCTTATGCGTTTCTCCTTATAGGCGACTTCGAGCGCACTCGAATCTGAGCAGAGGTCATGTCGGTCGCACTCAAGTCTGACCAGAAGAGGGCTTGAGCGCACTCAGGAGTTTTCGAGCACATGATAGTCTGATCGGACTGCATTTCGAGCGCAAATACGTCTTGACAAAGGTTTTCATCATCAATACGTTGCCAGGAAATGATTTTTGGTCAATAAACTGTCTAGGTTGACTTTTTGGAGATCTAAATACAGTCGAAGCTCCAGCAAAATTCAATTCAATGTATTCTCAAAGAGAAATTTGATCGAGTGCTGTCTTTTCATGGACAGTTTTGGTCCAAATTTTTTTTCAAGAGTCTAAAGCTCAACTATGTATGTCTAGACAAAACGAATGGTCAAACCGGTCATTTCTCATAAAAATTTGATCATTTTCGAGCGCTATTATCACCCTCGTGAACAGTGGATTCGATTGAGTATGATCTGAGGTCACCTAATTCTGTAAGATCTGATCACACTCTATTTATAGCCTGGAATATTGTCTGAATTTGAGTCTGATCATAAGCGCATTATAGTCTTGACCATGGTCCTCATCAGAAATCATTTTGGTCTGGAAAGTCTGATAAAAGGTCATTCGGGCCTGGAAAGTCTTATCAGAGGACATTTCTGTCTGAAAAATCTAATCAGAAGCCATTAAGGTCTGGATAAACCAATCATAGCTCAATTTGGGTCTGGAATTCAAACTGGGCAACAATTCAACTTAAGAATAAATGTGAATTTGATTGAGTGAAAATGTTAAGTCCCAGCGGAATAACAGGTACTGAAAAGTTCAATTTCTTGTTGAATGAGTATTCTTTTACATTTTAAAGTGAAAAAATGTCAAAGTGGTTGAAAATTTATCTGCAAATTTGAATGGAGTAATTTACAGAAGTCATAACTCAATTTTGATATGTTTCTTGTTAAAAATATGTCCTTCCGGATATATCCCTCCAAAAATATCGTAAATACACTGCATTGGGGCTTTTGGAAAGAACGCCAATTATCTACTGTCAAGGGTAGGATATTTCATCAAATATTTGAGCGTATTTTTCTCTTACAGTTTTTAGCCGTTGTTTGTCAACAATTGATTTCTTTTAACATAGATTTTGCCAGTTCAAGAGAATAATTAAATTTCTTACAGTATTATGTTTTCAACAAGATCTTCAGTGAAAAATATAAACACTTAAAGTTGTTTTAGAAATGTGTTAACCATTTTTGCTCGGTCCGCACAAAGAGATACCAGTTATCAGACAAATAGGTGCTTTCAAATCCTTAAATTTATTTAAAAAATTGTTAACTGAGGAACTCAATGTGTGTCACTAAAGACGCTTACTAAACAGCCATATGTGAATTAATGTTGAATACTATTCGACAACCCTGAACAAAATGAAACGAGACCTCCCTTTTTCGCCACTTTTTGACTTACAAAGTTTGAGATTTATTTTTGAAGCTGCTGACCATTTTGACCATACTGACGATCAAACCTATTTAGAAGCACAACCGTGTGTTCTCAGATCAAATATACATTGTCTAGACAGCGGTCCCAGAGCACAAGTGTCTGACCCATGATCTGATTTAGGTCTGATCTGAGGTTAATTTCGTCAATGGCAGTTCAAGTTAGAGGCAGATTTGGATGCATGTTTGTCACATCAAAAAACTTTCTGAGCGCAATTTAGTGTGATCAAAAACCACTTTGAGGTTGTTTCATTTGGTTTTTGTATTGTTTTTGAGTGAGAGACCTTGGCTCTGCTAAGAGGCTCCAATAAAACAGTGTATTTATCAGAGACTCGTCTAAAGCCTGAAAGGGCCGATCGGCACCCAGAAGTCAAGCTGACAGGAAAACCCGGTCCACTGCAGAAGTGTTTTTCAAAATCTGCAGATAAAAACAGTTTTTAAGGTAGGATGTCTTATTTTGTCTATTCATTCAGGAAAAGAACCAAAAGAATGCTGAAAAATGACTTTTATCTTTTCAAAAAATGTTTAATTAGCAATAACTTTAACATGCGTTTCTCCTTAGCTGAACTCGTTACAATTTTTTTTGAAAGAGTATGTTATAGCTAATTTAGCAGATTTTTTATTATTCACAATCGTTTTTAAATCAGACAAACTTTGAGCGCATTTGAGTCTGATCATGTTCAACTTCGAGCAAACTTGAGTCTAATCAGAGGCGATTTCAAACACACTTTAGTTTGATCTGAGGCAATTTCAAGAGAGCTTGATTCTAATCTGAGGGGATTTTGAACGCAATTGAGTACTTTTATAGGCGACTTCGAGCGCACTCGAATCTGAGCAGAGGTCATGTCGGTCGCACTCAAGTCTGACCAGAAGAGGGCTTGAGCGCACTCAGGAGTTTTCGAGCACATGATAGTCTGATCGGACTGCATTTCGAGCGCAAATACGTCTTGACAAAGGTTTTCATCATCAATACGTTGCCAAGAAATGATTTTTGGTCAATAAACTGTCTAGGTTGACTTTTTGGAGATCTAAATACAGTCGAAGCTCCAGCAAAATTCAATTCAATGTATTCTCAAAGAGAAATTTGATCGAGTGCTGTCTTTTCATGGACAGTTTTGGTCCAAATTTTTTTTCAAGAGTCTAAAGCTCAACTATGTATGTCTAGACAAAACGAATGGTCAAACCGGTCATTTCTCATAAAAATTTGATCATTTTCGAGCGCTATTATCACCCTCGTGAACAGTGGATTCGATTGAGTATGATCTGAGGTCACCTAATTCTGTAAGATCTGATCACACTCTATTTATAGCCTGGAATATTGTCTGAATTTGAGTCTGATCATAAGCGCATTATAGTCTTGACCATGGTCCTCATCAGAAATCATTTTGGTCTGGAAAGTCTGATAAAAGGTCATTCGGGCCTGGAAAGTCTTATCAGAGGACATTTCTGTCTGAAAAATCTAATCAGAAGCCATTAAGGTCTGGATAAACCAATCATAGCTCAATTTGGGTCTGGAATTCAAACTGGGCAACAATTCAACTTAAGAATAAATGTGAATTTGATTGAGTGAAAATGTTAAGTCCCAGCGGAATAACAGGTACTGAAAAGTTCAATTTCTTGTTGAATGAGTATTCTTTTACATTTTAAAGTGAAAAAATGTCAAAGTGGTTGAAAATTTATCTGCAAATTTGAATGGAGTAATTTACAGAAGTCATAACTCAATTTTGATATGTTTCTTGTTAAAAATATGTCCTTCCGGATATATCCCTCCAAAAATATCGTAAATACACTGCATTGGGGCTTTTGGAAAGAACGCCAATTATCTACTGTCAAGGGTAGGATATTTCATCAAATATTTGAGCGTATTTTTCTCTTACAGTTTTTAGCCGTTGTTTGTCAACAATTGATTTCTTTTAACATAGATTTTGCCAGTTCAAGAGAATAATTAAATTTCTTACAGTATTATGTTTTCCCAAGCAACTATGCAAGGCAGGAATTTAAGACAAATGTCGAGTAGGTTATTCCACGTGCTTTCCTATGAGTTAATTAAAAACTAATTGACTTCCATTACCTGAGTAATTTTTAGTGCCTGAATCATTTTTTAAGCGCTTACGTGGGTGTTATCGAATGCCAAAAACTGGCAGTGTCAGAAGTCAAAGTGCCAGTTGAAATATAAATAGCCAGAGTTAGACTTCCAGTGACTTTCGTCTTTTGAAAACGTGCAAAATGCGTGTTTAAAGCATGATTATGTGACTCTGCAGAAGTCACTTTGAAATTGTGGCTTAGCATGCTGAGCTGCTACGCAGTTCTCAATAAATGGCAGATGTTCTCAGTAACTTAAAGCAATTTTAATTTAAACTATACTTCAAACGCTAACCGACAAATTACTAAAAACTAAAACTGATCAGTGCTAGAATCTAAAATGCCAGAAGTTCTCGTGTGTATAGTCAAAAGTTGGCATCCTTGAACATTCGGCAGTTTTATCCTTGCAAGTTTCATGATGTAGGTACAGGTTAGGTGACTGTGCTCAACGTCAATGAGAACATCTGGCGTTTACCGAGAACGGCGTAGCGTGTAAACGGTGCCTAACCACTTAAATTCAAACTGCTCCTTCTAAATCTTTGTAGTTGCAAAATATATAGATCAATTTTATATTACCTGCAGAAGCGATCTCTCTCAATATGATTTTTCTCGATTTTTAATGTCAACGCTTGCCATTTTTCCTTTAGTGTAGAAAACTAACTAGCCTCTCTCAATTATTCCATGTTTTTGAGACTATACCACACTTTTGTGAACGTCTAAAACCCAATCCCTCTTGCCTATACACTACACCAAATATAATCATATAAACAGTATAAACAGTTTTCTCTCTCAAGCTTGTCATAAAAACAGGAAAACACAATCCCGGGAGGAGGTTTCACCCCTATTTCACCCCTAATTAGCGAGGATTAGGGTGTAATCCGTTTTCTACTCTTATTTATCGGGGAAAAGAGTGTAAGAGTGGAATTTTAAAAAATTACACTGTTATTACACTCTTTTGTACACTCTTTTTACACTCATAGAAAGAGTGTAATTAAGGGTGGAATGATGAAAGATTACACCCTTTTTTCCAACCTTATGAAAAGAATCAATTATTTTTACACTCTAGAAAGAGTGTAATTAAGGGTGGAATGATAAAAGATTACACCCTTTTTTTCACCCTTATGAAAAGAATCAATTATTTTTACACTCTTATTTTTACACTCTAGAAATATTGTAATTAAGTGTGGAATGATAAAAGATTACACCCTTTTTTCCACCCTTATGAAAAGAATCAATTATTTTTACACTCTTATTTGTACACTCTTGAAAGAGTGTAATTAAGGGTGGAATGATAAAAGATTACACCCTTTTTTCCACCCTTATGAAAAGAATCAATTACTTTTACACTTTTACACCCTTTTTATTTCTAGAGTGTAATTAAATTGGACTAATAAACAATTACAGAAAAAGTCGAACTTCATATGATGTTCGGTTGAGTTTTTGGCGAGGCATTGAAATTATTTTTTTTGAAGTATCGGTTTGTTGAAGCATAGTTGTAGTACTTTGGCGCAACCTAGGTTTTAAAACACAACAAACGCATCAAGTACACAGAGACTTGATAAATTTTCTGACGTGTTATTTTGTTTAAAACTTTAGAAAAAGCCCACCAGTTAGCCGAACTTAACGTGTTATAGATTTTTCATCTAATACTACCAACACTTCAAATTTGTGGGTTGTTTCGTTTTCTACTCAAGCCACAATTCGATGGACTCCCTATGCTTCTTTCATATCACTCCGAACATCATTATGCATACCGCTATATACAATTCTCTAAGCTCATGGAGATAGATAGAGGTCCCACATAAGCTGATAATTTTGACTGGGACCTGAGTGGGTTCTTTTTGAACCAACGCATAGGTCTGAAAAAGGAATAGTCCAACATATTGATGATAGGAGCACCCTCCTCATAAAGGTGAGCGCACTTAAGGGAAATTGAAATTAAAGAAAGAAAAACATAAGGCAGAAAAACCACTGATGAAAGTTCAGAACACAAAGATAAACACAACAAACAAAAATTTAAAAAAACAAGAAATTTAATCAACAGGTCGCGAGCTGTCCTCATGTGCAGTAACCATAATCTGTCATAGTCCAATGAAATTCGAACCCTTAAGCCCCAAACCACAAACAAGAAAAAACTATCAAAATAATATCGAACAAAACCAAAACATTGCCAAGCTCCAACGCACAACTCATGCAATAACTGAGCTTGAAAATCAATGAATGAGAAGCAATTCAAGACTTGGCTGCAAGCCGAGCAAAAAGCAAAGCATTCCCATGCTGAATATGAAAGGACGTGAGACACTGTTGACGCCTACTCACCTGAGCCACTGAATATCCGCATTAATGTGTTTGTGAAGGGCGTTGAACGCATTCGGACGACAGATTCAGTACTGGTGACGGGAACGGTTCTTAAGGATGTGATTGCTACACTGGAGGGCAAAGACTGGCAGTGGATGCACCTAAAACCATGCCTCATGAAGATTTTATTTAATTATCAGCAAGTGACAAAGATTTTAATTCTCCCGCAGAAACAAACGATCCATTATAAGACTCATGCAATCAGTAAGCCTCATTTTTGAGCTGGCAACCAAACATGACACAAGCACTCCAAACCGAAAAACGTATGAGATAAATAACGATTGGTTGGCATGAACAGTACAAATGAAATGGAACCCAACAATTTATTTTTGCTAAGGAAAACAAAAAAATTTTTGCAATATCCTAACATGTGACCATTTCAGCCTTTGTTGGAACGGAATCTGAGTCAATGTGGAACAAAACCAACATTTTGGCCCCAAGACGTCAACACAGCTGCAAATATTTGACCGGTTGCAATAGCAAGCTATGGATAGTCCCTTCAGTCTCCCCAAGATTACGATGGATCACCTCAGAAAATAATCAACAGTTTTCAAAAATCGCAATTAATAGCCAGCGCCTACTTTACACAACTTGAGCTTTGGACGAGAACTAGTTTTGCTAACTTTCTCAGACATTCTAAATTGTACCCATTTGTTATCACAGGTGATGAAATTTTTGGGACCTTCATTATCCATTGACCAGAACAGAGTCAGACCACAACTACAGCTGCAACTTTACATGGCTTGTCACACGACCTTTGCCATTAGAAAATTTTGAAGACTCGAATATGTACTTATTGTCATCTGTTGTTTTGTCTCAAAATGAGGACACTCTGATATCAATGTGTTCAACAACGGCAAAATTTGCGTGGAAGAAATTCAAGCCATGTGACCAAAATTCCATAGTTGTTATATGACAGATATCAAATATTTTAATCTTTAATTATTGCAGCAGAACAACCATTGGACATTCAATTTTGTGAACAACTCTTTCAATCGGGCAAGCGAAGCCGAAATCTGTTTTTTCAACTAGTACTGACAGTAACCGAAGGGAACGTCAACCTCAGGCCTATTGATTTATATGTCAAACAATTCATTAATATAGCAATTTAGATAGTTCATTGTTTTCCTGCAGAAACGATCTCTCTCAGTTTACTTTACCTTGACCTTTAAAGCCGAAATTTAAAGACTCCCTCTGACATACAGGGTATCAGAACACACAAAACAACCTTGAGAAGCTGTTGTCTCTCTCAAGCTCGACATAAAAGCCAGAATTTAAAAGTGACTTTCGATGAGTCATTCAACCCATACTTAAGATTTACTCTCTTCTCATATATCAGTTTTTCTAAACTGAGGCTAGCGTGTCTTGGAGTGCTTTGGGTGGTGCTAGGGTATTTGGTTAAAATGAAATCTGCTTGAATATGATTACATGCAATTTAAAATTTCTAATACCATTGATGAAATACCAAATAATGAAAGGGAACGCAACAATTTAACAATTTGTTTGTGCTTTGGAAAACACAAAAACCCTTTGCAATATCCTACAATGTGATCATTTCAGCCGTTGATGGAACGGAATCTGAGTCAAATGCGCAACAAAACCAACTTTTTGGCCCCAAGACGTCAACACAGCTGCAACAATTTGACCGGTTGCAATTGCAAGCAATGGATAGTCCATTCAGTCTCCCCACGATTACGATAGATCACCTCAAAAAACAATCAATAGTTTTCAAAAATCACACTTAATAGCCAGCGCCTACTTTACACAACTTGAGCTTTGGACGAGGACTAGTTTTGCTAACTTTCTCAGACATTCTAAATTGTACCCATTTGTTATCACAGGTGATGACATTGTAAGGACCTTCAGTATTCATTGACCAGAACAGAGTCAGACCATAACTTTGGCTGCAATTTTATATGGCATGTCACACCAGCTTTACTATTACAAAATTGCGAGGACTCGTAATTTTACTTATAGTCATTTGTTGTTTTGTCTCAAGATGAGGACACATGATGTCATTGTGTTCAACAATGGCAACATTTAAGTTGGAGGAATTAAAGCCATTAGACCAAATTTACAAAATTGTTACAAGGTGCATATCAAATATATTCATCCTTAATTATTGCAGCAGAACAACCCATTGGACGTTCACTTTTGAGAACAACTCCTTCAATTGGGCAAACGAAGCCGAAATCAGTTTTCGAATTACTACTGACAGAAACCGAAGCGAACTTAAACCTCACGCCCATTGACCTATTTGGGAAACAAGTCATTCAGGTAGCAATATAGATAGTTCATTTTTTCTGCAGAAATGATCTCTCTCAGTTTTTTATCTTGTTTTTTAAAGCCGAAACTTTCTATGTTTTCTTTTGCAAGTAACTTAACTAGCCACACTCAATTAATCTCCTAATTGCAGCGGACTATGAAACACTATTGTAATTTATTATGAAGCAAACGCACTGACATGCAGGGTATCAGTACACAGAATAACAGAGTACAACCTTCCGGAGCTGTTGTCTCTCTCAAGCTCGACCTAAAAGCCAGAATTTCAGAGTGACTTTTGATGAGTCACTCAACCTATACTTAAGATTTGATCTCTTCTCATATATCAGTTTTTATAAACTGAGGCTAGCTTGTCTTGGGGCGCTTTGGGTGGTGCTAGGGTATTTGGTTAAGTTGAAATCTGCTTGAATATGATTACATAAAATTTAAAATTTCTTATACCATTGCTGAAATACCATCTAATGAAAGGGAACGCAACAATTTTTTGTGCTTTGGAAAACACAAAAACTCTTTGCAATGTCCCACAATATGACCATTTCAGCCATTGATGGAGCGAATGATGGAGTCAAATGTGGAACAAAACCAACTTTTTGGCCCCAAGACGTCAACACAGCTGCAACAATTTGACCGGTTGCAATTGCAAGCAATGGATAGTCCATTCAGTCTCCCCAAGATTACGATAGATCACCTCAGAAAACAATCAACAGTTTTCAAAAATCACACTTAATAGCCAGCGCCTACTTTACACAACTTGAGCATTGGATAAGAGCTAGTTTTGCTAACTTTCTTAGACATTCTAAATTGTATCCATTTGTGATCACAGGTGATGAAATTTTTGGGACCTTCAATATTCATTAAATAGAACAGAGTCAGACCACAACCATAGCTGCAGTTTTACATGGCTTGTCACACGACCTTTGCCATTAGAAAATTTTGAAGACTCGAATATGTACTTATTGTCATCTCTTGTTTTGTCTCAAAATTAGGACACTCTGATATCAATGTCTTCAACAACGGCAAAATTTGCGCAGAAAAAATTCAAGACGTGGGATCAAAATTCCGTACTTGTTATATGACAGATATCAAATATTTTAATCTTTAATTATTGCAGCAGAACAATCATTGGACGTTCAATTTTGTGAACAACTTATTCAATCGCGCAAGCGAAGCCGAAATCAGTTGTCCATTTACTACTGACAGAAACCGAAGCAAATTTAAACCTCACGCCCATTGACTTATCTGGGAAACAAGTCATTAAAGTAGCAAATTAGATAGTTCATTTTTTCTTAAAAAAAATGATCTCTCTCAGTTTTTTATCTTGTTTTTTAAAGCCGAAACTTTCTATGTTTTCTTTTGCAAGCAACTTAACTAGCCAAACTCAATTATTCTCCTAATGGAAGCGGACTATACAACACTATTGTAAATTATTATGAAACAATTGGACTGACAATCAGGGTAGAAGTACATAGAAAAACAGAATACAAAGTTCCGCAGCTGTTGTCTCTCTCAAGCTCGACATAAAAGCCAGAATTTAAAAGTGATTTTTGAGGAGTCACTCAGCCCTTACTTACGTAATACTCTTTTCTCACATATCAGTTTTTTGAACTGAGGCTTGCTTGTTATGGGGCATTTTGGGTGGTGCTACGGTATTTGGTAGAGTTTGGATCTGGTTGAATAAGATTACCAGCAACTAAAAATTTCTATTGACATTGATGAATTACCATCTAATTAAAGGGAACGCATCAATTGTGTGTGTTTTGGAAAACAAAAAAAGGTTTTGCAAAGTTCCACAACGTGACCAATTCAGCCGTTGATGGAACGGAATCTCAGTCAAAATTGGAACAAAACCGACATTTTAGCCCCAAGACATCAACACAGCTGCAACCATTTGACCGGTTGCAACAACAAAACATGAATAATGTAATCAGTCATCAAAAGATTTTCATGGATCACCTCAGAAAATAATCAACTGTATTCAAAAATCACAATTAATAGCCAGAGCCTACTTTACACAACTTGAGCATTGGACGTGAAATAGTTTCGCTAACTTTCTCAGACATTCTAAATTGCACACCTCTGTGATCACAGATGTTGAAATTTTTGGGACCTTCAATAATTAATGACCAAAACTGAGTCACACCAAAACTCCGACTGCAATTTTACAAGACTTGTTACACGAGCTTTGCCATTAGAAAATTGTGAGTACTCGTCATCGTACTTATAGTCATTTTTCGTTTTGTTGCTTGTGTTCAACAATGGCAAAATTTGTGTTAGAGGAATTCAAGCCATGGGACCAAAGTTCCATAATTAATGTTGCTAGAGGGATATCGAATATATCCGAGTTTAACTTTAGCAGGAGAACAACCATTGGACGTTTACTTTTGTGAACAACTCTTTCAATCGGGCAAGCGAAGCCGGAATCGGTTTTCCAATTACTACTGACAAAAACCGAAGCAAATTTAAACCTCAAGCCCATTGACTTATTTGGGAAACAAGTCATTAAGGTAGCAAATTAGATAGTTCAGTTTTTCTAAAGAAATGATCTCTCTCAGTTTTTTATCTTGTTTTTTAAAGCCAAAACCTTCTGTGTTCTCTTTTGCAGGCAAATTAACTAGCCACAATCAATTATTCTCCTCTTTGCGGCGGGACTATACCCCACTATTATGAAACACTCGCTCTAACATACTGGGTATCAGTACACAGAATACAACCAACCGAAGCTGTTGTCTATCTCAAGCTGGACACAAAAGCTAGAATATACAGGAGACTTCTGTTGAGTCACTTAGACCATACTTACGCATTACTCTCTTCCCATACATCAGTCTTTCAAATCTGAGGCTCGCTTGTCTTGGGGAGTTTTGGGTGTTGCTACGGTATTTGGTTAAATTAAAATCTGGTTTACTATGATTACCTGCGATTGAAATTTTCTAAACTCATTGATGAAATACCATCTAAACAAAGGAAATCCATCAATTTGTTTGTGCTTTGGAAGCACAAAAACCTGCAGGTGAACAAGCAATGGACGTTCACTTTTGTTAACAACTCTTTCAATCGGGCAAGCGAAACCGCAATCAGTTTCCAGCTACTACTGACAGTAACCGAAGTGAACTTAAACCTCACGCCCATTGACTTATTTGGGAAACAAGTCATTAAGGTAGCAAATCAAATAGTTTATTTTTTCTATAGGAAAGATCTCTCTCAGTTTTTTATCTTGTTTTTTGAAGCCGAAACTTTCTATGTTTTCCTTCGCAAGCAACTTGACTAGCCACACTCAATTATTCTCCTAATTGAAGCTGACTATACAATACTATTGTAAATTATTATGAAACAATCGCACTGACATACAGGGTATCAATACACAGAAAAAAAGAATACAACCTTCCGAAGCTGTTGTCTCTCTCAAGCTCGACATAAAAGCCTGAATTTAAAAGTGAAATTTGAGGAGTCACTCAGCCCATACTTACGTAATACTCTTTTCTCATATATTAGTTTTTTAAAGTGAGGCTTGCTTGTTATGAGGCGTTTTGGGTGGTGCTACAGTATTTGGTAGATTTTAGATCTGGTTGAATATGATTACCAGCAATTAAAAATGTCTATTGACATTGATGAATTACCATCTAATGAAAGGGATTGCATCAATTTGTGTGTGCTCTGGAAAACAGAAAAAAGTTTTGCAAAGTCCTACAACGTGACCATTTCAGCCGTTGATGGAACGGAATCTCAGTCAAAATTGGAACAAAACCGACATTTTAGCCCCAAGACATCAACACAGCTGCTACCTTTTGACCGGTTGCAACAACAAAACATGAATAGTGTATTCAGTCTTCAAAAGATTTTCATGGATCACCTCAGAAAGTAATCAACTGTTTTCAATAATCACAATTAATTGCCAGAGCCTATTTTAAACAACTTGAGCATTGGACGTGAAATAGTTTCGCTAACTTTCTCAGACATTTTAATTTGTACCCCTTTGTGATCACAGATGTTAAAATTTTCGGGATCTTCAATATTTAATGACCAACAATGAGTCACACCACAACTACGGTTGTAATTTTACAAGGCTTGTTACACGAGCATTGCCATTAGAAAATTGTGAGGACTCGTAATTGTACTAATTGTCATTTGTTGTTTTGTCTAAAAATGAGGACACCCTGATATCATTGTGTTCAACAACGGCAAAATTGTCGTTAGAAGATTTCAAGCCATGGGACCAAAGTTTCATAATTAAAGTTGTAGGACGGATATAGAATATATTGAATTTTAATTTTTGAAGGAGAACAACCAATGGACGTTCACTTTTGTTAAAAACTCTTTCAATCGGGCAAGCAAAGCCGAAATCAGTTTTCCAACTACTACTGACAGAAACCGAAGCGAACTTAAACCTCACGCCCATTGACTTATTTGGGAAACAAGTCATTAAGGTAGCAAATCAAATAGTTCATTTTTTCTATAGAAATGATCTCTCTCAGTTTTTTATCTTGTTTTTTAGAGCCGAAACTTTCTATGTTTTCCTTTGCAAGCAACTTATCTAGCCACACTCAATTATTTTCCTAATTGAAGCTGACTATTCATTACTATTGTAAATTATTATGAAACAATCACACTGACATACAGGGTATCAGTACACAGAAAAAAAGAATACAACCTTCCGAAGCTGTTGTCTCTCTCAAGCTCGACATAACAGCCTGAATTTAAAAGTGACTTTTGAGGAGTCACTCAACCCATACTTACGTAATACTCTTTTCTCACATATCATTTTTTTGAACTGAGGCTTGCTTGTTATGGGGCGTTTTGGGTGGTGCAACGGTATTTGGTAGAGTTTGGATCTGGTTGAATATGATTACCAGCAACTAAAAATTTCTATTGACTGGTGAATTACCATCTAAATCAACGACCAACAATGAGTCACACCACAACTACAATTGTAATTTTACAAGGCTTGTTACACGAGCATTGCCATTAGAAAAATGTGAGGACTCGTAATTGTACTGATTGTCATTTGTTGTTTTGTCTCAAAATGAGGACACCCTGATGTCATTGTGTTGAACAACGACAAATTTTCGTTAGAAGAATTCAAGCCATGGGACCAAAGTTCCATAATTAATGTTGTAGGACGGATATCAAATATATTCAATTTTAAATTTTGCAGGAGAACAACCAATGGACGTTCACTTTTGTTAACAACTCTTTCAATTGGGCAAGCGAAACCGAAATCAGTTTCCAAGTACTACTGACAGTAACCGAAGGTAACTTCAATCTCAAACCCATTAATTTATAGTGGAAACAACTCATTAAGGTAGCAAATTAGATAGTTCTTTTTTTCTGCAGAAATGATCACTCTCAGTTTATTTTATCTTGACTTTAAAGCCCAAATTTTCTATGTTTTTTTGCCAGCAATTTAACTAGACACACCCAATTATTTTCCTCTTTGCGGCGAGACTATACCACACTATTTTAACTTATTATGAAACACTCGCTCTAACATACTCGGTATCAGTACACAGAATACAACCATCCGAAGCTTTTGTCTGTCTTAAGCTGGACACAAAAACCAGAATTTACAAGTGACTTCTGATGAGTCAATTTGCCATACTTACGTATTCATCTTTTTCCACAAATCGGTTTTATAATCAGAGGCTTGCTTGTCTTGGGGAGTTTTGGGTTGTGCTACTTTATTTGGTTAAATTAAAACCTGGTTTAATATGATTACCTGCGATTGAAATTTTCTAAAACCATTGATGAAATACGATCTAATCGAAGGACACCCATCAATTTTTTTGTGCTTTGGAAAACAAAAAACCCTTTGCAAAATTCTACAATGTGACCAATTCAGCCTTTGATGGAACGGAATCTTAATCAAATGTAGAACAAAACCAACATTTTGGCTCCAAGTCATCAACACAGCTGCAACGATTTAACCGGTTGCAACAGCAAGCTATGGATAGTGTGTTCAGTCTTCACAAGATTACGATAGATCACCTCAGAAAATAATCAACATTTTTCAAATATCACAATTAATAGCCAGAGCCTACTTTGCACAGCTTGAGCATTGGACGTGAAATAGTTTCGTTAACTTTCTCAGACATTCTAATTTGTACCCTTTTCTGATCACAGATGTTGAAATTTTTGGAATTTCAATATTCAATGACCATAAATGAGTCACCCCACAAAACTCTGGCTGCAACTTTACAAGGCTTGTTACAAGAGCTTTGTCATTAGAAATTTTGAGGACTCGTAATCGTACTTTTAGTCATTTGTTGTTTTGTCTTAAAATGAGTACATCCTGATATGATTGTGTTCAAAAACGGCAAAAATTGCGCTAGAGGAATTGAAGCCATGGGACCAAAGCTCCATAATTAATGTTGCTCGACGGATATCGAGTTTTTTTTTTTAATTTTCGCAGGAGAACAAACATTGGACGTTCAATTTTGTGAACAACTCTTTCAATCGGGCAGCCGAAGCCGAAATCAGTTTTCCAACTAGTACTGACATTAATGGAAGCGAACTTCAACCTCAGGCCCATTAATTTATATCAGAAACATTTCATTAAGGTAGCAAATCAAATAGTTCTTGTTTTCTGCAGAAATGATCTCTCTCAGTTTATTTTATCTTGACTTTTAAAGCCGAAACTTTCTGTGTTCTCTTTTGCAGACAAATTAACTAGCCACACTCAATTATTCTCCTGTTTGCGGCGGGACTATACCACACTATTTTAGGCTGTTATAAAACACTCGCTTTAACATACTGAGTATCAGTACACAGAATACAACTATCCGAAGCTGTTGTCTGTCTCAAGCTGGACACAAAAACCGGAATTTACAAGTGACAAGTGACTTCTGATGAGTCACTTTGTCCACACTGACGTATTACTTTCTTCCCATACATCCGTTTCTTAATCCGCAACTTGCTTGTCTTGGGAAGTTTTGGGGGGTGCTACTTTATTTGGTTAAATTACAATCTGGCTTAATATGATTACCTGCGATTGAAATATTCTAATACCATTGATGAAATACCATCTAATCGAAGGAAACCCATCAATTTGTTTGTGCTTTGGAAAAACACGATAACTCTTTGCAATATTCTACAATGTGACCATTTCAGCCTTTGATGGAACGGAATCACAATCAAATGTAGAACAAAACCAACAATTTGGCCCCAAGTCGTCAACACAGCAGCAAAATAGATAGTAATTTTTTCTGCAGAAATGATCTCTCTCCGTTTATTTTATCTTGACTTTTAAAGCCGAAACATCCTATGTTTTCTTCTGCAGGCAAATTAACTAGCCACGCTCAATTATTCTCCTGTTTGCGGCGGGACTATACCACACTATTTTAAGCTGTTAAAAAACACTCGCTTTAACAAACTGGGTATCAGTACACAGAATACAACCATCCGAAGCTGTTGTCTGGTTCAAGCTGGACACAAAAACCAAAATTTACAAGTGACTTCTGATGAGTCACTTTGTCCATAATTACGTATTACTTTCTTCCCATACATCAGTTTTTTAATCTGCGACTTGCTTGTCTTGGGGAGTTTTGGGTGGTGCTACTTTATTTGGTTAAATTAAAATCTGGTTTAATATGATTACCTGAGATTGAAATATTCTAATACTGTTGATGAAATACCATCTAATCGAAGGAAATCCATCAATTTGTTTGTGCTTTGGAAAAACACAAAAAGCGTTTGCAATATTCTACAATGTGACCTTTTCAGCCTTTGATGGAACGGAATCACAATCAAATGTAGAACAAAACCAACAATTTGGCCCCAAGTCGTCAACACAGCTGCAATTATTTACCCGTTGCAACAGCTAGCTATGGATAAATTATTCATGTCGTCACAAGATTACGGTAAATCACCTCAGAAATTAATCAATATTTTGCAAATATCACAATTAATAGCCAGAGCATACTTTGCACAACTTGAGCATTGGACGTGAAATAGTTTCGCTAACTTTCTCAGACATTCTGATTTGTACCCCTTTGTGATCACAGATGTTGAAATTTTTGGGATCTTCAATATTCAATGACCAAAAATGAGTCACACCACAATTCCGACTGCAATTTTACAAGACTTGTTACACGAGCTTTGCCATTAGAAATTGTGAGGACTCGTAATTGTACTTTTAGTCATTTGTTGTTTTGTCTCAAAATGAGGACACCCTGATATGATTGTGTTCAAAAACAGCAAAAATTGCGCTAGAGGAATTGAAGCCATGGGACCAAAGCTCCATAATTAATGTTGCTCAACAGATATCGAATTTATTTATTTTTAATTTTTGCAGGAGAACAAACATTGGACGTTCAATATTGTGAACCACTCTTTCAATCGGGCAAGCGAAGCCGAAATCAGTTTTCCAACTAGTAATGACAGTAATGGAAGCGAACTTCAACCTCATGCCCATTGATTTATATGGGAAACAACTCATTAGGGTAGCCAATTAGATAGTTCTTTTTTTTTGCAGAAATGATCTCTCTCAGTTTATTTTATCTTGACATTTAAAGTCCAAATTTTCTATGTTTTCTTTTGCCAGCAAATTAACTAGCCACACTCAATTATTCTCCTGTTTGTGGCAGGACTATACCACACTATTTTAAGCTATTATGAAACACTCCACGGGAATATACCACAATATTTTAAGCTATTATGAAACACTCGCTCTAACATACTGGGTATCAGTACACAGAATACAACCATCCGAAGCTGTTGTCTGTCTCAAGCTGGACACAAAAACCAGAATCTACAAGTGACTTCTGATGAGTCAATTTGTCTGTACTTACGTATTACTCTCTTCCCATACATCAGTTTTTTAATCTGTGACTTGCTTGTCTTGGGGAGTTTTGCGTGGTGCTACTTTATTTAGTTAAATTAAAATCTGGTTTAATATGATTACCTGCGATTGAAATATTCTAATACCATTGATGAAATAACATCTAATGAAATGTAACCCATCAATTTGCTTGTGTTTTGAAAAAAACAAAACGCCTTTCTAATATCCTACTATGTGACTATTTCAGCCTTTGATGGAACGGAATCTCAATCAAATGTGGAACAAAACCAATCATTTGGCCCCAAGTCATCAACACAGCTGCAACTATTTACCCGTTGCAACAACTACCTATGGATAGTTTATTCATGTCTTCACAAGATTACGGTAGATCACCACAGAAATTAATCAATATTTTTCAAATATCACAATTAATAGCCAGAGCCTACTTTGCACAATTTGAGCATTGGACGTGAAATAGTTTCGCTAAATTTCTCAGACATTCTAAATTGCACCCCTTTGTGATCACAGATGTTGAAATTTTTGGGACCTTCAATATTTAATGACCAAAAATGAGTCACACTACAACTCCGACTGCAATTTTACAAGACTTGTTACACGAGCTTTGCTATTAGAAAATTGTGAGGACTCGTAATCGTACTTTTAGTCATTTGTTGTTTTGTCTCAAAATGAGGACACCCTGATATCATGGTGTTCAACAACGGCAAAATTTGCGCTAGAGAAATTCAAGCCATGGGACCAAAGTTCCATAATTAATGTTGTTAGACGGATATCGAATATAATCATTTTTAGTTTTTGTAGGAGAACAACCATTGGACGTTCAATTTTTTGAACAACTCGATCAATCGGGCAAGCGAAGCCGAAATCAGTTTTCCGACTAGTACTGACAGTAATGGAAAGGAACTTCAACGTCAGGCCCATTGATTTATGTGGGAAACAACTCATTAAAGTAGCAATTTAAGTAGTTCTTTTTTCTGCAAAAATGATCTCTCTCAGTTTTTTTATCTTCACTTTTAAAGCCAAAACTTTCTGTGTTCTCTCTTGCAGACAAATAACTAGCCACACTCAATTATTCTCCTGTTTGCGGCGGGACTATACCACACTATTTTAAGCTATTATGAAGCACTCGCTTTAACATACTGGGTATCAGTACACAGAATACAACCATTCGAAGCTGCTGTCTGTTTCAAGTTGAACACAAAAACCATAAATCACAGGCTACTTGTGTTGAGCCATTTAGCCCATACTTACGTATTACTCGCTTCCCATACATCAGTTTTCTAAATCTGACGCTTGCTTGTATTGGTGAGCTTCGGTTGGTGCTATGTTATTTGGTTAAATTATAATCTGGTTTAATATGATTAACTGCGATTGAAATTTTCTAATACCATTGATGAAATACCATCTAATGAAATGTAACCCATCAATTTGCTTGTGTTTTGAAAAAAAAACAAAACCCCTTTCTAATATGCTACAATGTGACTATTTCAGCCTTTGATGGAACGGAATCTCAATCAAATGTAGAACAAAACAATTAATTTGGCTCCAAGTCATCAACACAGCTGCAACTTTTTACCCGTTGCAACAGCTAGCTATGGTTAGTTTATTCAAGTCTTAACAAAATAACGATGGATCACCTCAGAAAATAATCAACATTTTTCAAATATCACATTTAATAGCCAGAACCTAATTTGCACGACTTGAGCATTGGACGTCAAATAGTTTCGCTAACTTTCTCAGACATCCTAATTTGTACCCCTTTGTGATCGCAGGTGATGAAATTTGTGGGATCTTCCATATTCAATGACCAAAAATTAGCCAGACCACAACTCCGACTGCAATTTTACAAGGCTTGTTACACGAGCTTTGCAATTAGAAAACTGTGAGTACTCGTAATCGTACTTATAGTCATTTGTTGTTTTGTTGTTTGTGTTCAACAATGGCAAAATTTGCGTTAGAGGAATTCAAGCCATGGGACCAAAGTTCCATAATTAATGTTGCTAGAAGGATATCGAATATATCCGAGTTTAATTTTTGCAGGAGAACAACCATTGTTCGTTTACTTTTGTGAACAACTCTTTCAATCGGGCAAGCGAAGCCGAAATCAGTTTTCCAACTAGTGCTGACAGTATTCGAATGAAGTCCAATCTCAAGCCCATTGATTTATATGGGAAACAACTCATTAAGGTAGCAAAATAGATAGTAATTTTTTCTGCAGAAATGATCTCTCTCCGTTTATTTTATCTTGACATTTAAAGCCGAAACATCCTATGTTTTCTTCTGCAGGCAAATTAACTAGCCACAATCAATTATTCTCCTGTTTGCGGCGGGAATATACCACACTATTTTAAGCTATTATGAAACACTCGCTCTAACATACTGGGTATCAGTACACAGAATACAACCATCCAAAGCTGTTGTCTATCTCAAGCTGGACACAAAATCCAGAATTTACAGGTAACTTCTGTTGAGTCACTTAGACCATACTTACGTATTACTCTCTTCCCATACATCAGTCTTTTAAATCTGAGGCTTGCTTGTCTTGGGGAGCTTTGGTTGGTTCTACGGTATTTGGTTAAATTAAAATCTGGTTTAATATGATTACCTGCAATTGAAATTTTCTGAAACCATTGATGAAATACCATCTAATCAAATGAAATCCATCAATCTGTTTGTGTTTTGGAAACACAAAAACCTGCAGGAGATCAACCACTGGCCGTTCACTTTTGTGAACAACCCTTTCAATCGGGCAAGCGAAGCCGAAATCAGTTTTCCAACTAGTACTGACAATACTCGAAGGGAAGTTCAATCTCAGGCCCATTGATTTATATGGGAAACAACTCGTTAAGGTAGCAAATTAGATATTTCATTTTTTCTGCAGAAATGATCGCTCTCAGTTTATTTTATCTTGACCTTTAAAGCCGAAACTTTCTGTGTTCTCTTTTGCAGACAAAAAACTAGCCACACTCAATTATTCTCTTGTTTGCGGAGGGACTATACCAAACTATTTTAAGCTATTATGAAACACTCGCTGTAACATACTTGTATCAGTACACGGAATACAACCATCCAACTATTTACCCGTTGCAACAGCTACCTATGGATAGTTTATTCATGTCTTCACAAGATTACGGTAGATCACCACAGAAATTAATCAATATTTTTCAAATATCACAATTAATAGCCAGAGCCTACTTTGCACAATTTGAGCATTGCACGTGAAATAGTTTCGCTAAATTTCTCAGACATTCTAAATTGCACCCCTTTGTGATCACAGATGTTGAAATTTTTGGGACCTTCAATATTTAATGACCAAAAATGAGTCACACTACAACTCAGACTGCAATTTTACAAGACTTGTTACACGAGCTTTGCTATTAGAAAATTGTGAGGACTCGTAATCGTACTTTTAGTCATTTGTTGTTTTGTCTCAAAATGAGGACACCCTGATATCATGGTGTTCAACAATGGCAAAATTTGCGCTAGAGAAATTCAAGCCATGGGACCAAAGTTCCATAATTAATGTTGTTAGACGGATATCGAATATACTCATTTTTAGTTTTTGTAGGAGAACAACCATTGGACGTTCAATTTTTTGAACAACTCGGTCAATCGGGCAAGCGAACCTGAAATCAGTTTTCCGACTAGTACTGACAGTAATGGAAAGGAACTTCAACCTCAGGCCCATTGATTTATGTGGGAAACAACTCATTAAAGTAGCAATTTAAGTAGTTCTTTTTTCTGCAAAAATGATCTCTCTCAGTTTTTTTATCTTCACTTTTAAAGCCAAAACTTTCTAAGTTCTCTCTTGCAGACAAATAACTAGCCACACTCAATTATTCTCCTGTTTGCGGCGGGACTATACCACACTATTTTAAGCTATTATGAAGCACTCGCTTTAACATACTGGGTATCAGTACACAGAATACAACCATCCGAAGCTGCTGTCTGTTTCAAGTTGAACACAAAAGCCAGATATCACAGGCTACTTCTGTTGAGCCATTTAGCCCATACTTACGTATTACTCGCTTCCCATACATCAGTTTTCTAAATCTGACGCTTGCTTGTCTTGGTGAGCTTCGGTTGGTGCTATGTTATTTGGTTAAACTATAATCTGGTTTAATATGATTAACTGCGATTGAAATTTTCTAATACCATTGATGAAATACCATCTAATGAAATGTAACCCATCAATTTGCTTGTGTTTTGAAAAAAAAACAAAACCCCTTTCTAATATGCTACAATGTGACTATTTCAGCCTTTGATGGAACGGAATCTCAATCAAATGTAGAACAAAACAATTAATTTGGCTCCAAGTCATCAACACAGCTGCAACTTTTTACCCGTTGCAACAGCTAGCTATGGTTAGTTTATTCAAGTCTTAACAAAATAACGATGGATCACCTCAGAAAATAATCAACATTTTTCAAATATCACATTTAATAGCCAGAACCTACTTTGCACAACTTGAGCATTGGACGTCAAATAGTTTCGCTAACTTTCTCAGACATCCTAATTTATACCCCTTTGTGATCGCAGGTGAAAAAATTTGTGGGATCTTCCATATTCAATGACCAAAAATGAGCCAGACCACAAATCCGACTGCAATTTTACAAGGCTTGTTATACGAGCTTTGCAATTAGAAAACTGTGAGTACTCGTAATCGTACTTATAGTCATTTGTTGTTTTGTTGTTTGTGTTCAACAATGGCAAAATTTGCGTTAGAGGAATTCAAGCCATGGGACCAAAGTTCCATAATTAATGTTGCTAGAAGGATATCGAATATATCCGAGTTTAATTTTTGCAGGAGAACAACCATTGTTCGTTTACTTTTGTGAACAACTCTTTCAATCGGGCAAGTGAAGCCGAAATCAGTTTTCCAACTAGTGCTGACAGTATTCGAAGTGAATTCCAATCTCAAGCCCATTGATTTATATGGGAAACAACTCATTAAGGTAGCAAAATAGATAGTAATTTTTTCTGCAGAAATGATCTCTCTCCGTTTATTTTATCTTGACTTTTAAAGCCGAAACATCCTATGTTTTCTTCTGCAGGCAAATTAACTAGCCACAATCAATTATTCTCCTGTTTGCGGCGGGACTATACCACACTATTTTAAGCTATTATGAAACACTCGCTCTAACATACTGGGTATCAGTACACAGAATACAACCATCCAAAGCTGTTGTCTATCTCAAGCTGGACACAAAATCCAGAATTTACAGGTAACTTCTGTTGAGTCACTTAGACCATACTTACGTATTACTCTCTTCCCATACATCAGTCTTTTAAATCTGAGGCTTGCTTGCATTGGGGCGCTTTGGTTGGTTCTACGGTATTTGGTTAAATTAAAATCTGGTTTAATATGATTACCTGCAATTGAAATTTTCTGAAACCATTGATGAAATACCATCTAATCAAATGAAATCCATCAATCTGTTTGTGTTTTGGAAACACAAAAACCTGCAGGAGATCAACCACTGGCCGTTCACTTTTGTGAACAACCCTTTCAATCGGGCAAGCGAAGCCGGAATCAGTTTTCCAACTAGTACTGACAATAATCGAAGGGAAGTTCAATCTCAGGCCCATTGATTTATATGGGAAACAACTCGTTAAGGTAGCAAATTAAATAGTTCATTTTTTCTGCAGAAATGATCGCTCTCAGTTTATTTTATCTTGACCATTAAAGCCGAAACTTTCTGTGTTCTCTTTTGCAGACAAATAACTAGCCACAATCAATTATTCTCTTGTTTGCGGAGGGACTATACCAAACTATTTTAAGCTATTATGAAACACTCGCTTTAACATACTGTGTATCAGTACACGGAATACAACCATCCAAAGCTGGACACAAATGCCAGAAATCACAGGTGACTTCTGTTGAGTCATTTAGCCCATACTTACGTATTACTCGCTTCCCATACATCAGTTTTCTAAATCTGAGGCTGTCTTGTCTTGGGGAGCTTTTGTTGGTGCTACGTTATTTGGTTAAATTAAAATCTGTTTTAATATGATTAACTGCGATTGAAATTTTCTAATACCATTGATGAAATACCATCTAATGAAATGTAACGCATCAATTTGCTTGTGTTTTAAAACAAACAAAACCCCTTTCTTATATCCTACTATGTGACTATTTCAGCTTTTGATGGAACGGAATCTCAATCAAATGTAGAACAAAACCATTAATTTGGCTCCAAGTCATCAACACAGCTGCAACTATTTACCCGTTGCAACAGCTAGCTATGGATAGTTTATTCAAGTCTTCACAAGATAACGATGGATCACCTCAGAAAATAATCAACATTTTTCAAATATCACAATTAATAGCCAGAACCTTCTTTGCACAACTTGAGCATTGGACGTCAAATAGTTTCGCTAACTTTCTCAGACATCCTAATTTGTACCCCTTTGTGATCGCAGATGATGAAATTTATAGGATCTTCAATATTCAATGACCAAAAAATGAGTCAGACCACAACTCCGACTGCAATTTTACAAGGCTTGTTATACGAGCTTTGCAGTTAGAAAATTGTGAGTAATCGTAATCGTACTTATAGTCATTTGTTGTTTTGTTGTTTGTGTTCAACAATGGCAAAATTTGCGTCCGAGGAATTCAAGACATGGGACTAAAGTTCCATAATTAATGTTGCTAGAAGGATATCGAATATATCCAAGTTTATTTTTTGCAGGAGAACAACCATTGGACGTTCACTTTTGTGAACAACTCTTTCAATCGGGCAATCGAAGCCGAAATCAGTTTTTCAACCAGTGCTGACAGTAGTCGAAGCGAAGTCCAATCTCAAGCCCATTGATTTATATGGGAAACAACTCATTAAGGTAGCAAAATAGATAGTAATTTTTTCTGCAGAAATGATCTCTCTCAGTTTATTTCATCTTGACTTTTAAAGCCGAAACTTCCTATGTTTTCTTCTGCAGGCAAATTAACTAGCCACAATCAATTATTCTCCTGTTTGAGGCGGGACTATACCACACTATTTTAAGCTATTATGAAACACTCGCTTTAACATACTGTGTATCATTACACGGAATACAACCGTCCGAAGCTGGACACAAATGCCAGAAATCACAGGTGACTTCTGTCGAGTCATTTAGCCCATACTTACGTATTACTCGCTTCCCATACATCAGTTTTCTAAATCTGAGGCTTTCTTGTCTTGGGGAGCTTTTGTTGGTGCTACGTTATTTGGTTAAATTAAAATCTGTTTTAATATGATTAACTGCGATTGAAATTTTCTAATACCATTGATGAAATACCATCTAATGAAATGTAACCCATCAATTTGCTTGTGTTTTGAAAAAAACAAAACCCCTTTCTAATATCCTACTATGTGACTATTTCAGCTTTTGATGGAACGGAATCTCAATCAAATGTAGAACAAAACCATTAATTTGGCTCCAAGTCATCAACACAGCTGCAACTATTTACCCGTTGCAACAGCTAGCTATGGATAGTTTATTCAAGTCTTCACAAGATAACGATGGATCACCTCAGAAAATAATCAACATTTTTCAAATATCACAATTAATAGCCAGAACCTTCTTTGCACAACTTGAGCATTGGACGTCAAATAGTTTCGCTAACTTTCTCAGACATCCTAATTTGTACCCCTTTGTGATCGCAGATGATGAAATTTATAGGATCTTCAATATTCAATGACCAAAAAATGAGTCAGACCACAACTCCGACTGCAATTTTACAAGGCTTGTTATACGAGCTTTGCAGTTAGAAAATTGTGAGTAATCGTAATCGTACTTATAGTCATTTGTTGTTTTGTTGTTTGTGTTCAACAATGGCAAAATTTGCGACAGAGGAATTCAAGACATGGGACTGAAGTTCCATAATTAATGTTGCTAGAAGGATATCGAATATATCCGAGTTTATTTTTTGCAGGAGAACAACCATTGGACGTTCACTTTTGTGAACAACTCTTTCAATCGGGCAAGCGAAGCCGAAATCAGTTTTCCAACTAGTGCTGACAGTATTTGAAGCGGAGTCCAATCTCAAGCCCATTGATTTATATGGGAAACAACTCATTAAGGTAGCAAAATAGATAGTAATTTTTTCTGCAGAAATGATCTCTCTCAGTTTATTTTATCTTGACTTTTAAAGCCGAAACTTCCTATGTTTTCTTCTGCAGGCAAATTAACTAGCCACAATCAATTATTCTCCTGTTTGAGGCGGGACTATACCACACTATTTTAAGCTATTATGAAACACTCGCTTTAACATACTGGGTATCATTACACGGAATACAACCATCCGAAGCTGGACACAAATGCCAGAAATCACACGTGACTTCTGTTGAGTCATTTAGCCCATACTTACGTATTACTCGCTTCCCATACATCAGTTTTCTAAATCTGAGGTTTGCTTGTCTTGGGGAGTTTTGCGTGGTGCTACTTTATTTAGTTAAATTAAAATCTGGTTTAATATGATTACCTGCGATTGAAATATTCTAATACCATTGATGAAATAACATCTAATGAAATGTAACCCATCAATTTGCTTGTGTTTTGAAAAAAACAAAACCCCTTTCTAATATCCTACTATGTGAATATTTCAGCTTTTGATGGAACGGAATCTCAATCAAATGTAGAACAAAACCATTAATTTGGCTCCAAGTCATCAACACAGCTGCAACTATTTACCCGTTGCAACAGCTAGCTATGGATAGTTTATTCAAGTCTTCACAAGATAACGATGGATCACCTCAGAAAATAATCAACATTTTTCAAATATCACAATTAATAGCCAGAACCTTCTTTGCACAACTTGAGCATTGGACGTCAAATAGTTTCGCTAACTTTCTCAGACATCCTAATTTGTACCCCTTTGTGATCGCAGATGATGAAATTTATAGGATCTTCAATATTCAATGACCAAAAAATGAGTCAGACCACAACTCCGACTGCAATTTTACAAGGCTTGTTATACGAGCTTTGCAGTTAGAAAATTGTGAGTAATCGTAATCGTACTTATAGTCATTTGTTGTTTTGTTGTTTGTGTTCAACAATGGCAAAATTTGCGACAGAGGAATTCAAGACATGGGACTGAAGTTCCATAATTAATGTTGCTAGAAGGATATCGAATATATCCGAGTTTATTTTTTGCAGGAGAACAACCATTGGACGTTCACTTTTGTGAACAACTCTTTCAATCGGGCAATCGAAGCCGAAATCAGTTTTTCAACCAGTGCTGACAGTAGTCGAAGCAAAGTCCAATCTCAAGCCCATTGATTTATATGGGAAACAACTCATTAAGGTAGCAAAAAAGATAATAATTTTTTCTGCAGAAATGATCTCTCTCAGTTTATTTTATCTTGACTTTTAAAGCCGAAACTTCCTATGTTTTCTTCTGCAGGCAAATTAACTAGCCACAATCAATTATTCTCCTGTTTGAGGCGGGACTATACCACACTATTTTAAACTATTATGAAACACTCGCTTTAACATACTGGGTATCATTACACGGAATACAACCATCCGAAGCTGGACACAAATGCCAGAAATCACAGGTGACTTCTGTCGAGTCATTTAGCCCATACTTACGTATTACTCTCTTCCCATACATCGGTCTTTTAAATCTGAGGCTTGCTTGTCTTAGGGAGCTTTGGTTGGTGCTACGGTATTTGGTTAAATTAAATTCTGGTTTAATATGAATACCTGCGACTGAAATTTCCTAAAACCATTAATGAAATACCATCTAATCAAATGAACTCCATCAATCTGTTTGTGCTTTGGAAACACAAAAACCTGCAGGAGATCAACCATTGGCCGTTCACTTTTGTGATCAATTCTTTCAATCGGGCAAGCGAAGACGAAATCAGTTTTCCAACTAGTACTGACAATAATCGAAGGGAAGTTCAATCTCAGGCCCATTGATTTATATGGGAAACAACTCATTAAGGTACTAAATTAGATAGTTCATTTTTTCTGCAGAAATGATCTCTCTCAGTTTATTTTATCTTGACCTTTAAAGCCGAAACTTTTTGTGTTCTCTTTTGCAGACAAATAAGTAGCCACACTCAATTATTCTCCTGTTTGCCGAGGGACTATGCCACACTATTTTAAGCTATTATGAAACACTCGCTTTAACATACTGGGTATCAGTACACGGAATACAACCATCCGAAGCTGGACACAAATGCCAGAAATCACAGGTGACTTTTGTTGAGTCATTTAGCCCATACTTACGTATTACTCGCTTCCCATACTTAGTTTTCTAAATCTGAGGCTTGTTTGTCTTGGGGAGTTTTGTTTGGTGCTACTTTGTTTGGTTAAATCAAAATATGGTTTAATATGATTACCTGCGATTGAAATATTCCAATATCATTGATGAAAAACCATCTAATCGAAAGAAACCCATCAATTGGTTTGTGCTTTGGAACACACAAAAACCCTTTGCAATATTCTACAATGTGACCATATCAGCCCTTGATGGAACGGAATCTCAATCAAATGTAGAACAAAACCAACAATTTGGCCCCAAGTCATCAACACAGTGGCAACTATTTACCCGTTGCAACAGCTAGCTATGGATAGTTTATTCAAGTCTTCACAAGATAACAATGAACCACCTCAGAAAATAATCAACATTTTTCAAATATCACAATTAATAGCCAGAACCTTCTTTGCACAACTTGAGCATTGGACGTCAAATAGTTTCGCTAACTTTCTCAGACATCCTAATTTGTACCCCTTTGTGATCGCAGATGATGAAATTTATGGAATCTTCAATATTCAATGACCAAAAATGAGTCAGACCACAACTCCGGCTGCAATTTTACAAGGCTTGTTATACGAGCTTTGCAGTTAGAAAATTGTGAGTAATCGTAATCGTACTTATAGTCATTTGTTGTTTTGTTGTTTGTGTTCAACAATGGCAAAATTTGCGTTAGAGGAATTCAAGACATGGGACTAAAGTTCCATAATTAATGTTGCTAGACGGATATCGAATATAATCATTTTTAATTTTTGCAGGAGAACAACCATTGGACGTTCAATTTTTTGAACAACTCTATCAATCGGGCAAGCGAAGCCGAAATCATTTTTCCAACTAGTACTCACAGTAATGGAAGAGAACTTTAACCTCAGGCCCATTGATTTATGTGGGAAACAACTCATTAAGGTAGCAATTTAAATAGTTCTTTTTCTGCAGAAATGATCTCTCTCAGTTTTTTCATCTTCACTTTTACAGCCAAAACCTTCTGTGTTCTCTTTTGCAGACAAAAAACTAGCCACACTCAATTATTCTCATGTTTCCGGCGGGACTATACCACACTATTTTAAGCTATTATGAAACACTCGCTTTAACATACTGGGTATCAGTAAACAGAATACAAAAGCTGTTGTCTGTTTCAAGCTGAACACAAAAACCAGAAATCACAGGTGACTTCTGTTGAGTCATTTAGCCCATACTTACGTATTACTCGCTTCCCATAAATCAGTTTTCTAAATCTGAGGCTTGCGTGTTTTGGGGAGCTTTGGTTGGTTCTGCGGTATTTGGTTAAATTAAAATCTGGTTTAATCTGATTACCTGCAATTGAAATTTTCTAAAACCATTGATGAAATACCATCTGATCAAATAAAATCCATCAATCTGTTTGTGTTTTGAAAAAAAAAACAAAACCCCCTTCTAATATCCTACAATGTGACTATTTCAGCCTTTGATGGAACGGAATCTCAATCAAATGTAGAACAAAACCAACAATTTGGCTCCAAGTCATCAACACAGCTGCAACTATTTACCCGTTGCAACAGCTAGCTTTGGATAGTTTATTCATGTCTTCACAAGATTACGATGGATCACCTAGGAAAAAAATCAACGTTTTTCAAATATCACAATTAATAGCCAGAGCCTACTTTGCACAACTTGAGCATTGGACGTCAAATAGTTTCGCTAATTTTCTCAGACATTCTAAATTGTACCCCTTTGTGATCGCAGATGAAGAAATTTTTTGGATCTTTAATATTCAATGACCAAAAATGAGTCAGACCACAACTCCGACTGCAATTTTACAAGGCTTGTTATACGAGCTTTGCAATTAGAAAATTGTGAGTACTCGTAATCGTACTTTTAGTTATTTGTGGTTTTGTCTCAAAATGAGGACACCCTGATATCATTGTGTTCAACAACGGCAAAATCTGCGTTAGAGGAATTCAAGCCAAGGGACCAAAGTTCCATAATTAATGTTGTTAGACGGATATCGAATATATTCGATTTCAATTTTTGCAGGAGAACAACCATTGGACGTCTACTTTTGTGAACCACTCTTTCAATCGGGCAAGCGAAGCCGCAATCAGTTTTCCAACTAGTACTGACAGTAATGGAAGCGAACTTCAACCTCTTGCCCATTGATTTATATGGGAAACAACTCATTAAGGTACCGAATTAGATAGTTATTTTTTTGCAGAAATGATCTCTCTCAGTTTATTTTATCTTGACTTTTAAAGCCGAAACTTCCTCTGTTTTCTTTTGCAGGCAAATTAACTAGCCACACTGAGTTATTCTCCTGTTTTTGGCGGGACTATACCCCACTATTTTAACCTATTATGAAATACTCGCTCTAACATACTGGTTATCAGTACACAGAATACAACCATCCGAAGCTGAGTCTGTCTCAAGGTGGACACAAAAGCCAGAATTTACAGGTGACTTCTGTTGAGTCACTTAGCCCATACTTACATATTACTCTCTTCCCATACATCAGTCTTTTAAATCTGAGGCTTGCTTGTCTTGGGGAGTTTTGGGTGGTGCTACGGTATTTGGTTAAACTAAAATCTGGTTTAATATGATTAACTGCGATTGAAAATTATTAATACCATTGATGAAATACCATCTAATGAAATGAAACCCATCAATTTGTTTGTGCTTTGGAAAACACAAAACTCCTTTGCAATATCTTACAATGTGACCATTTCAGCCTTTGATGGAACGGAGTCTCAATCAAATGTAGAACAAAACCAACATTTCGGCGCCAAGTCATCAACATGGCTGCAACGATTTGACCGGTTGCAACAGCAAGCTATGGATAGTGCATTCAGTCTCCCATTGATTAGGATGGATCGCCTCAGAAAAATAATCAACTGTTTTCAAAAACCACAATTTACAGCCAGCGCCTACTTTAAACAACTTGAGCATTGAACGAGAACTAGTTTCGACAACTTTCTGACACTCTAAATTGTACTCATTTGTGATCACAGATGATGAAGTTTTTGGAACCTTCAAAAATCATGGACCAGAACTTAGTCAATCCACAACTATGGCTGCAAGATTATATGGCTTGTTAAACGAGCTGTGCCATTAGAAAATTGTGAGGAGTCGTAATTTTTGCTTATAGTCATTTGTTGTTTTGTCTCAAAATGAGGAAACCCCGATATCATTCTGTTCAACAGCGGCAAAGTTTGCGTTGGAGGAATTCAAGCCATGGGACTGAATTTCCAAAACTGTTGCAAGGTGGATATCGAATATACTAATCTTAAATTATTGCAGCAAAACAACAAATGGTCGTTCACTTTTGTGAACAACTCTTTCAAACGCGCAAGCGAAGCCAAAATCAGTTTTTCCAATTGGTACTGACGGAAACCGAAGGAGACATCAACCTCACGCCCATTGACTCATATGGGAAACAACTCATTAAAGTAGCAAATTAGATAGTTCATTTTTTCTGCAGAAATGATCTCTCTCAGTTTATTTTATCCTGATTTTTAAAGCGGAAACTTTTTATGTTTTTTTTGCGAGCAAATTAACTAGCCACACTCAATTATTCTCCTGTTTGCGGGACTATACCACACTATTGTAAACTATTGTGAAACACTCGCTCTGATATACAGGGTATCAGTACACAGAATACAACCTTCCGAAGCTGTTGTCTTTCTCAAGCTCGACATAAAAATAGGAAAATATAAAATAGCGGTTCAACATGTTAAGCCAGAATTTACAAGTGACTTCTGATGAGTCACTTAACCCATACTTACGCTTTACTCTCTTCTCATATTTCTGTTTTTTAAATCTGAGGCTTGCTTGTCTTGGGGCGTTTTGGTGGGAGCTAAAGTATTTGGTTAAGTTAAAATCTGGTTGAATATGATTACATGCAATTGAAAATTTCTAATACCGCATCATTGGTTATTTAGAATGGATAGTTTCATCTCTTAGCCGACTATAAAAATCATTTCTGTAGTTTGCCCGGGTATTTCCAATTATACCCTCAAAGTCCCCCTTTTTTACTCGTGGCCCTTTTTACTGGGATGGCCCTTATTGTCAGGGAAGCCATTAAGGACAGTTGCCAGGGATGAGTTGAAATTTTTAAGAAATATAGGATAATACTTACCAAAATAGCTTTTAACTAACTATTACTTGCCTTAACCCTATATAATCTGGATTTCTTTTGCACACATACCAAGAATATACTCAATTCCATCGCATTGTATAATACGCCCAAAAGACTGCAAAAATGAAAGCGTGAGAAAAATCTTTGCAAAACTTTCTCTAGAAGAGATTGCTAATCCAAATAAACTTGACGCCTTCTTCAATTTACCAATTGATACCTGGCAACGGCATATAATGACAGCGCTTCAATACGATAAAGATTAACATACCGAATTATTCCTCTTGATGTAATGCATTTTGACTGTTTGAAAACGTTCGATAGGTTATTTGATGTAGAAGGGTACTGTACTAATAATAAAAAGCACGTGCTCTCAAAGATTTATCACGACCCAAAATTGCTGGTTTCTCAAGACCAGGTGTTATGATCAAGGTCTGATCTTTATTCTACGCCATCTGCAGTGAAATTTGATCATTACTGTTTTGGCTATTTAAGATCTTTGATCAAGTCATCCAAACCATGCACCCATTCAATCATTGAATTATAATACAACAAGGAGACTCGTTAATGTGCGTTCGCACATGATGTTCCGACCCGCGCTCATCTACATTTTTTACTTAACTGTCTTTTGACTTATATTTTTGACAAAGATAATCAAAAATAGATGTTTGATTTTAAAAAAAATCGTTGCACAACCAAACTAATAATTGAACTAAGTAATGCCATGCCTCATTACATTGAGATCTGCCGTTAAACAAAATACGAGATAAAAAACTAAAACAACAAAAACAAAAAAAGCAAAAGCAAAAATTTCACGGCAAAAACTCAATATCTAAATATAAAAGCACCCAGTAACAACGTCAAATTACAATCAGACAAAACCCTAACTACACAAATTTATTTTTTCCTAACTAAACAGCAGATTAGATTTTTGCTTAATGAGATTAGGTAACAAGTCGACAAAAATAAGAATTAATGAGGCGAAATTCGAAAATCAGTCAACAGATTTCAAACCAAATAATTTCAAAAATCTTAAAAATCTTTAGCTTTTGAGAGATAAAATTACTCAAATATACCTAAAAAATTCTTGATAAATATGCTTAAAAGTTATAACTAAACCAATAGGACCTGTATTTGGTTGGATTAAGCCATAGAAACTGACTAAAGATGCAAAACACTAAAAAAATACAAACAACTAATTACAAACATTACGAAAACACAAATTAGTGAAGTCATTAAAATTTAGCTATTACCTGAATACCATGTATTTGTATTTCAATTTCTATATATGCTAAATCAACAAACTTTATGATGAATGAATAAATAAATTCAATTGGGCCTTATTTGAAAATCATTGGGATTTGTTATTAGGCGATTGTGCTAAAGGAAGAGAAAAAGAATCAGAAATACATCATTCACATAACTTTTTATGAAAGCGCATATCGTACAACAAACAAAACATCAATTAAGCCATAATATCGGTGAACATGTTATTTTTAAAATACACAGAACTGTGTGGGACCTCTCAATGATGAGAATAAGTTACAAGTTGACAAAAAGAAAACAAAAACTGCAAAATTTGAAAAAGCCTGTAAAATGTATAATATCATAAACTTTGAGACTATTCGCAATAAAGCGACTGCTTCGGCTAATATCATTTAATCAATCATCAATTACAAGCCTATGAGTCCGGTCACCATTTTACGGATACCTAAAATATAAAAAAAACAGGTAAAAAAGCAAATTAAAACAAATTGGGCGATAAATGTGCCACAGCCATTAAAACGTTTACATTTCAGTATAAAATTTCTTGTTTCTTGGGGATTCTTGTTTTTAACAATTTGACTCCAATAAATCAACAAACATGAAAAAATACATTAAAACCACGAAATTTTTGAGAAAAACCGTGGTATCAACGCCATTAAATTCAATAGCTTTCAACGGAACAAATATTAATCCTCCGACCCCATTTGGCAGTGGTGAAACTATATAATCAACTGAGGTTTTTTTTTTCATTTGTACGATTTAAACCAATCGATTCGTTTGCCGCCGTGGAGTGAGTGTTATGATTAGATATCCTATCTAGCCTAAAATGTTGCATTGATCTGGGTGGTTTTTCAAATTTCGGGCGGGATTTTTTGTGGTATCATGGGGGTTTTAGAATATAAGAGATGTGAAACCTGTTTTCTGCTGTTTTGAAAGAGGTCATCGTATGCTTTTTTAAAAGAAATTAATTGTTTAATTGTTAATTGTCTTTTTGTATAAAAAATGATTTCGGTTAACTTTTCTCAGCTGTAATTAATCTTTAGCAGGAGTAATTCAACATATCGCATCAGGTACTTTCCTACCGTAATGCTGTACGAAACTTTCAGTATTGAATGCGGAAACATAACTGCATCGACAACATTTTATAACTGAATTCCAGATTTCAAAATTAACGTTTTGATAAAAATTGAGGGACGCGGTTAATGAAGAATCATTTAGACGCGAAGGATTCACGAATGAAAGAGGGAGTGATTGAACTTTCTTGATATCAAATATGGATTTCAGCAAAACAACAATTTAAAGGGCTCAGTGAAATTCAATCCCATTCTCTCAAAGTATGCAACATTCAATTGCATTAGTAACATTTACAAAAAATCACTTACAGTTCCATAAGTTCAAAACAAATCATGTACAATTCAGAATTGTGATGAATAATTTGTTGCATTAATTATTCCAATCAAATTACAAAGGACAACATGTCTAACATGAAGTAGACATCAAATTATATACAATTAAACTTAAAATCCATCAATTAGAAGAATCTGCCCAATGAATTAGAATCAGGATCCAATTAGTATTGTTGCAAGTAAAGCTTTGATTTTGAGCTATTTGATTTTGTTAAGTGGCATATTAGAAGCAGTTGTCCCCGGTAAACGAAAAATAAAAGCATAATACCTTACCTAATTTTCCTATAAATGTTGCAATTATTGTGAGTCACAAAAAATAAATTATCAGTGAAACAGTTTTGTTTCAGTACGTTTTAAATTCTTCTTAGAGTCACAAAAAACTTCGACCTTAGACCCAGGTTATCTGTTTTTCCAGCAAAATCTACCGATTTTTTTTTTCAATTGACTGTATCACAACAGCTGAACAATTCAGACGAAAAAAAGACGAGTGCATTATGAACTTTATCAAAGAGGTTCTTTGGAAGTGTATTTGGAAAATTAAAACTCTCAATTCCCTGAAAATTATTTTTTTAGAGATTTGACTTGACTTTCGAACTTAAATTGAATGTCAATGTGGACAAGTGATAGCTTGACGTCTGATGCAAGGTATAACTATCCTTAATTTCTCGTTGTTTCTTTTTCCAACGCTGTTACTAAGCAGGATGAATTCATTTTTGCTAAACATATTTTCAGTCCTTCCGCATGAATATAAATTACAAGGTCATTTTCTCAGTCTCCTTTTTGTTTACTTATTCAAATTTTTTCAAAGTCTACATTTGATGACAAACCACGGCGTCATCTGCGCATTTAAGAATTATAGTGTAACATCGTTGTTTGAGTACAAATAATGTTTAGAGATGTATTGAGTAAAAGGGTCCTAACACTCTGCCGTGAGAGACACACCTTTTAAAGTTTTTTTCATCCGATAAATATCCTGTAGCACTACTGACTTTTTAGGCTCCGTCAGAAAGCTTCTTTTTGCTTTTTTGAATTGAAACATGTAAATTACTCGCAAGATAACCCAAAGGTTGTATATCAACATGCTTTGAAATGTTAAAAAAATTAATCAGCATTGTGATTAATATAATAATATTCAAATTGTGGCTGTTCGTTCTCATAGGTAACAATAGGAATTGAAGGCTCCTATTTCTCTAGTAACGGGTACTTTCTTATGTTGATCGAGCAAAAACTCGGTCATTTTTTGTAGAAAATTTTTTTATAGAAAGTTTTATTGTTATAAGTTCTTATTGAAGAGGGCAATTTCTTCCATTTTGAACGCTTTTCAAGATTAAAGATTTGTTATTTCACTTCCTTTTCGTTTTCTTTTTTTATAATAATTGATTTGTTCTCTTGTTCTGTCTAGCGTTATGTTGACTAGGAAACCTTTTAAAATTTTCGGATGTTTCCCAGTGTCTTACACCTGTTTGCAGCTTCATTAGGCTAACTTTTGAGATAAACAATTCGGCTGGCAGGATACGACCTTAATGAGAAGATCAATGGAGTGGTCAAATTTTTGTCGAAAATAACAAACGTTTAGTCCCCAGTTAATTTGTCTGTTTATGCGGTTTATGTTTTTCGCCGTAAAAGTTTGAAGGGATACTCCACTGAAAGAAAGATGAGAGAGTACAACTGACTTGAAAACGTCAATTCTTAATTTCAAAGAAATTTGATTCCTTACAAGATGCAAAGAACGAATTGCATTAGCCATTTTGCTTAAAACTGAGTTCAAGCGATTTTAAAAAGTTAGGTTTCAATCAATTTGTACTCCCAGATAACGACATGCACGAGCTGGTTTGATAACTTCGCCTTTAAAAGAAAACTCTGGATCCGAAATAGTATAAAGAAATAGTATTTGTAAAGAATAACATCTCTGTTTTATCGGCATTGAAAGTGAGTTGGTTCTCTGTCAGGTATTTGTTTGTTTGTTCTAATATTTTTTCAATTTTTTGTGGAATATTTTCGATTACGTTCAAATTTGCATGTAAAATTAGTTTCATCCGCAAATTGAACAACATCTTTTTCACCTTCCAGTTTTTCAGAAAAATTGTTGATATATAACAGAAAGATAAATGGTCTTAAAATAGTTCCTTGTACAACACCATGACTAATAGTTATTTTATCTTATAAGTCAATACCCAGTTTTATACATTGTGTTCGATTTGCGGGAAAAGATTTGAGATTAAAAACTGTTGATTGAGAGAGACTGAAATTTTCAGCTTTCTTGAGAAAGATCTCAGGTGAAATTGAGTTGAAAGCTTTTGCAAGATCTAAGAACACAGCACCTGTGTTGTTGTTATCTTCCATATTTCCTATTATTTTTTCAATAAAGTAAAGCACAGCATCAGTAGACGACTTTCTGGATTGGAAACCGAATTGTTTTTTGTTCAAGAGCGCAAAATTTTCCAGGTATTCTACTAACTGATTAAGTAAAAGTCTTTCAAAAACTTGCTAAATTTGGTGTTACAGAAATTGGACGTTAATTAATTAAAACAGAAACATCTCTTTTTTGAAAATTGGTGTGATGTGTGCATCCTTAAGAATTGTTGGAAAAACTTTCTCTTGAATACAATCGTTGAATATAATCTGAAGATGTGGCCAATAGCACATTTTCCGGACTTCAATGCCCACGCATTGATGTATCCCGGCCCTGGTGCTCTGTTGTTGTCTAGATTGTCAATAACTTTATAGATTTCCCTTAAAGCAAAAGGTCTGAAGTTAAACTTTTGAATTTTCCGCTCTATTTTTTCGACGTTGAGTGGAACAATATGCCCTCTGTAGATGCCCATTTCGCTGAAATCGCTGTTAAAAGCGTTACATATTGATTTTTTGTCTTTGGTTTTTTTACCATGTTAATCAGTTTCAGTGATATTTGGAGTGTTGTTTTTCTTTCCATTTTTTTCTTACTGAATTTCCATTTCTCTTTCGAGGTTTCATTTTTTAAAAAAAATCCTCTGAAAATTGATTTTGTGATTCTTTTAACTTTCGGTTTACAAGGTTTACCTTTTAAATGACACAAATTATTCAGCATCACTTTGCGTCACTTTTTAGACAATGAAGTAACGATGTTTCTCAGCAACTAACTGTTGAATTCTTTTGTCACCAAAGGTTTAACTGAAGTAGTCTTTTTTTATTGGAAACTAATTTCATCTCTGTTGGTGCGTGTTTTTCGAGTGTTGTCAAAAAAAAACTTTTAGACTCTGCAAACATTAAACATTTCATCGCAGTTTCTCTGTTGATAAACTGTCCTCCAATCGGCAAGAGCCAAATCTCTATGAAATTTTTCATTGATTAAAATTTTTTGTATCTCGTTTAATAAAATAATTTTGTTTTTCCTCTAACAAAAAAAATTGCTCTGAAAAAAAATACATTATGATCAATATCGACAGGAGGTAAGCAGATTTTCTAACTAGGGATTTGCTCATTAGTCAAAAAAAAGTGATCTATAAAAATTCTTGTTTTCTTATGCGTGTAGTAATATCAATGTTAGATAACTTTGATCCTAGTCCAGCCGCAAAATTCTGAAGGCTTTTCTGCCCACTTACGCTGAACATAGTCAAGAAATGTTATAGTCAAGAAATAAGAGAATATTATCTGTAGTTGAGAACGCATTAGAAACCTCTGCACTTAATTCGTCTTAAAAAAAGTCACCAAACTATGATGTGGACAATAGGGGTTGTTAACAAGACATTTTTCAGTTAAAGGGTTGTCTAGTTCAAGCCACAACGTTTCAAAATATTTCGGATCAGCTAACTCAAATTCCCTTCTGCGTTTAAATTTTTTTCTTAGGAACCCAAATTCCTACACCCCCACCCTAAGCTGCTCTTGTTTGATGTGACCAGTTTTTATGCAAAAAATTGTGCTCAGCGCTGAGGTTTGTATCCGAGCTTTGTTCTTCGCTCATCCCAGTTTCAGTTACCATAACAATAGTTTCAGGGTCCAGCTGCAGGAACAACTTTGATATATCTTGATACTTATTTTGTATGCTGCAAGCGTTGAAAAGTAGAAATTTAATGCCATTTTGATCGCCAAATTAAACAACATCCAAAGTAGAAAATTTTGAAGCATCGAATTTTCCAGGATTTTTTCTATGTCACCACACTGAAGCAAAAAAACCTTCTGCTAAGAAAGAATGAAACTCTACGAACAGCCGCAATGAATAATAAAATCAGCATTCTCTGGAAAAAAACAGCAAATTTTCTAAATTATTATGGTTTTTTATTACTTGAGTTAGGTAACGTTGCTTAATGTATACCTGGTTTGTCGCATTTCCCAAAAAACTACCAAATAAAAATAAATGGTAAAAGTATTATGCCAAAAAAGTTACTCAACTCAAGCAAAGATTAAATTTCTATGTAATTTTCGAGGTTGAACTGTATTCTGTGATGCTGGTAGGTTATGAGTTATTTTATGTTAACGTTTGTTTTCTACCATATTTTCTGTACCGCCATTATTTGGATGCACTCCGTCAAAACGTAACTCAACGATTAATAGCGCATTTTTCAAAACCTCAAGTTGTGACCAGGGATATGAGCCATCAAGCTCCAGGCTTATAATTTCTAGATGATGATTGAAATTAGATATTTCCTCGTTGTTTGTTCTCCTTCCATAGCAACCATCTCTTACCGGACCAATATTGCATATAGCAACACAATGAAGTTTGAATTTTTGCACACTTTTCTTGACTGTTATTTTTAGTTGAGTTGCTGCCTCCTGTCCAGAAATAACTTTGTCAATATAATTATGATGACATGTACAATAAATGTTTCCGTTTTGGCTCCAGGGGAATAGCAATCAACTAAATTAGAAATATCTCCTATTGTTGCAGATGAATATGCGTGGATTGCAGTCTGGTGCAAAATGTCATGCTGATTTACTTTCCGAAATGTACTATCAGATATAACTAATTGACCGGCAAATCGGGGTACCATTTTTGGTTGATAAATTTTCAGTGGAGGATCAAAATGGCTGTTACTTTTTGACGTCTCCTGTCTCTCAAGTAAATTATCAATAACTTTAGAAGTGTGTGTTTTGAAAAATTCGATATCTTTTTCCATGCGATCAATAGTTTCTTTTTGATGTCCGACAGTTAATTTTTGCATTTCATAGATCTTTTTCAAGTTTTGGTATGATATTGTTTTTTCGTTGGAATTTTTAAGCTTTGCAATTAGTTCTTCTTTGTTGTTTTTCTCAAAAACTTTTTTTGAAAACATGGTGACAACGCGTATTTGCTCTAATTGAGACTTTAAGAAAAATCTAAAACAACTTCATTTTTCGTTGGTGATCTGAAAATAAATAAAAAATTGTGACTAGAGATAAGATTGGAATGACCTCACCGGTGATGAAGCAGGAAGAATGCCCAATAAGAATTTGTCTTCCTTTTGATGTCTTTATGTTCGAGATGAATTCAAAAAATATTCGAGATGAATTCAAAAAACAAGAGATTTTTTGATCGTCGTATTATAGGATACCCAAAAACTGTGAGATTTGAAAGAATACCCAGTAATGTAACAGCTTCAGAGAAAAAGAAGGTCGAAAAAACTTGCTCTGTATTTCAATTCAAAAAGAAGCGAATAAAGCGACATAAAAATGGTTATTTCTATAAAGTTGAATTGACTTCTCTGGATGGTTTTGTGCTGGATTTCAAATCGAAGTTTTGGTTCAAATTGAGATGTTTCATTAAACAAAAAGATTTTCAAATATCTGAAAAAGCTGCCCTGTTTGATTTTTTGTCCTAATAACTTACTTGTACATTATGGCAGCAATCATTGAACGTTATTTTCTGAAAACACATTATTGAATACCGAGCAGATTTTTTATTCAAAACGTCACTCGTTTGATTTCTTAAAACAATCTTAAAACTTTGGATAAACAAGATTTTATTGATATAGGACGGCAGTTCTCAGGCTTCTTGGGACTTTTTTTCCACAAAATTGCAATAAAAGCATTTTCCGAGGTCAATTGGATTATGCGATAATTTAATGCATATAATTATAAACTGTTGAATGAGTACTTTAATAACGGTACTGGCATTTTTCATAGCCCTTGATTGAAAAACGATAGTTTAGCAACTTTTGTTACTTTGTTTGCTACTTTGTTTTGTTCAAAAACTAAACCGTAAAAGTTTTTTGAAAATTAAAAAAAAATTGAAAAAAAATTTTTATGTCCTTACGGGCAGGCTCTATTGATATTTGATGAAATTTGTTAGAATACTCTATAAACCGGTTAATAAATTAAAATCTTTTATCGTACGTTTGTTTACTGGAAGGCTAGTTTTTAAATGGCAGATTGTATATTAACATAACAAAATGATCACTTAAAACAGCATTATTGGTAAAAATCGTTTAACGACAGTGGCATCAGTAATATCATACTCAATCGTGATGACTCTTGTTTCAAGTTCTGTTTGTTGCAAGTAAATTTTTTTGTAAAATACGATGAGATTTAATTTTTAATTTTCCAATATCGCGAGATCAATATTGATAGCCCACTTGTTTAAAAAACGTTAATTCTTTTCTTGAACAGTACGTTATGTTAAGAAGCATTTTTGATTTTGTGAGATAGAGATAAACTTACCGCAAAACATTCAAAAGAAAAAAGTTCAGTTCAGCGCTTCCTTTTGGCAATTTTATGTTTGGAACTAAAACATGACTCCTGATACAATAAGAAATCTCTATGTCGGGATTAAGATGTGTTCATTATCAGACTCACATTAATGTGTTTCTCTAAAACAGTAAAAAGAATTTTTGCAATGTTTTTGCCATTTTTTTTCTATAGAAATTTCTATCAACAAAACTTTGTCAGATAAATTGGAATACTATGAAGTTCCTCATTAGAGGTCCAATTTTTTTTATCAAGGAGGAAACAGACAACACCCCCGATTAACCAGACAAATAACCCGAGGAACCAGACAACTACCGCGAGGAACCAGACAAATTTACCCCGAGGAACCAGACAAATACCCCGAGGAACCAGACAACTACAGACCTATATCAATAACACCCTGCATTTCAAAAGTTATTGAAATCCTAATCAAAGAGCAATTGACAGAGTACTTATTAAAAAACAAACTACTAAAACGCTCTCAATACGGATTTAGGAAGAAACATTCTTCAACTGACGCTCTCGTTTACACTACTGAATTTATAAGACATAAAACAGATCAAAAGAAAATTGTAGCTGCTGCCTTTCTAGACCTTTCAAAAGCATTCAACTCAATAAGCCATGTTATCCTTTTAAAAAAGCTAGGACGATTAGGTGTCAACTCTAAAACCATATAATTAATAGAAAGTTTCATCTCGGAGAGAAAACAGAGTTCTAATTAAAAACGTAAATTCAGATGAGATTACTCTAGAACGTGGTGTGCCTCAGGGGACAGTGCTTGGACCTCTATTGTTTAATATTCATATAAACGATCTGCGAAATCAGATTGATAAAAACTGCGAGGTGGTACTGTATTACTCCTTGCTTCAGCTCCTATACAACAAGATTGCAAAATAATTATAGAAAAAAATGTAATATTGCTGAACAAATATTTCTCAAGTCTAAAACTACAATTGAATCCATCAAAAACTGAATTCATACTATTCAGCGGCAACAAAAATTTCAGCGAATCTGAATCAATAAAAATCGGGAACAAAATTATTACAGAGTCCAAAAGCGTCAAGTATCTTCGGGTACATATTGACAAAAATCTCAGTTTCCAAGACGAAGTGAAGAATCTTTTAAAGAAAATGGCGCGTGGAATGAAAACAATTTATACACTCCGTAATCAGATACCAAGGTTTCTAATGAAATCGGTTCTGAACGCATTTGCTATTACCCGTCTACACTATTCATTAATGTTAATCCAATTAATAGACGAAAATTTGCTTATATCGCTTGAAAAGCAAATTAATTGGGCCATTCATGCTTGTTACTCTAGAAATAGAATGGACTCACTAAAAGATCTCAAGATAAAGCATTCTAGTGTCCCTGTTGAATATTTAATCAAATTGAAAAGAAACACTTATTGTGGAAACTGAGAAACTGTCTCTTACCCGCGTTGAATCCTTTAGATGTCACAACCTTGCACACTTGGTGCATCAGACAAAACCTTAAAAGCTGTGACATATTCTTTGATTCTATATGTCACACTAAAAAATTAGAACGTTCAATTATAAAAACTGCATCAAAGGATTGGAATTCACTTCCTAAAGAACTAAAGGGTTTGGAAAAGAAAAAAACCTTCCAAAAAGAATTGAAAAAATTTTATATTAAATTTTTTTTGTGATAGTAAACAATCTACAACTTATGGGTCGGTTAGTTGGAAATCCACCAGATTTAAAAAAGTTCGCTAAACCACGACTCATGAATCAACACTACCTGGTCGAGCTAAGAACTAATTTAATTTAATTTAATTACATTTTCGCACTGAAATAAAAAGCCACACTCCAGGCAGTATTATAACAATTGTCAAACTCTCCATTACTTGTTATGACTGTTATGGTTAATAAAGTCTTCATTTTTTAAGAGTACGTTTGAATGGGTACTAGATAACGTTCAGCATTGCCAGATAGAAATAGTGCTTTTAGAGCTAATCAAAAACTCTATAGATTGTCCCAGGTGAGACCAAATGGTTATCGCGCAAGATCTTGAGAGATTCCAGCAAAAATGGTTATTTTACAAGATTTTCCAAGACGAATAGTTATCTTTCAAAAAGGATTCGTACAAGAAAAATTATTATCTTGCAAGATTCTTGCAAAGCGAATGGGTATATTGCAAGATTCTTGCAAGACGAATGGTTATGCTGCGAGAAAATCTTGCAAGACGTCGCATCGTCTTGCAAGAGTTTGCACGAATCTTGCAAGATGACCATTCGGTTTCCGCTGGGGTATGATTGCAATGGATAATTGACTATTCATCTTAGAGAAAACAAAACCTAGAGGAACACGCCTTTCGGTACCATGGGGTTGATTCTGTTCCCCGGCTACTTTCGAGACAATTTTTCTCGCATGTTCACTAGCACAAAAATTAAGCACTTGAATCGCTTTGCAAAAATACATCTTATCCTCGTTAGACAAAAAGACTCGAATGAATCAAAGATTGTTTTTTTCATTGCTGTCGTTAATTAGAATTAAAACTGGACGCAATACAGTTTCTGGCATTTCTGGTTGACAGTAATGCTGCACGTATTTCTGATGTTGGCTAATAAATGTATTTTGGTATTTGAATTTTTTGAGGCTCTTGCCTGTTAGGGAATGAAACAAAAGTATTGCTGGATTATGTTGATATATTTTAATGAATGCGATTTCGAGGCGCTGGCTTATGCAGACAGTTGTTTTGATCAATATTGCAGATAGATGTTACTAAGAGATGAGATATCAACCAACCATGGTGATAGATAAAGTGTACATTTTTAAAAAAACAGATGATTGTACTTTCTCTTTCTTATCGTTTTCCTTTGGTTTGCTTATTGCATCCGTTTTCATATTTGCATTTACGGAGAAAACTTCTTGTGCCGACCGATCACTAAAACAACGTGCAATAGTTTTACCATATCATCGACCTTTCTGTTTTTTTTTTTGTTGGTTTCGACGTCTTTTAAAGGTGGTATTTCGCTAATACGCTAATAACACAAACATCAGGTCGCAACTTCACCATGCATAAAGTAACTAGATGTGTTGTTCCCCAAATTGTGTTCAGCCGTTTTCTTAAAGTTTCCAGTTTATGTTTTGATTTAAAAAAATGCTTTTCTTTTAATCGTGTTGTGTTGGAATCTTAATTTTTTATTCCTCTTGGATCACCTGTTTGAGTGATTAGCACAGACAAATGGAACTATTTTATTAGTTTCTAGTTCGGTGTTTATCTGCTTCCTATAACAATGTTTTGAGACAAGGACATTGGAAAATTTCCTACTGTTTCAATCAAATTTGTCTGCGTGGATAGCACAGTTAATTGATAATTTAATTGATAACTCCCACTGCTGAAACAATCTTGCACATGGCCTGATGTGTATGAACGGAATTCTATCCTTGTTTTTGAAAATAAATTGCCTCAAAAACCTGTTGAATTTTTGTTGTAAAAAGAGAGTCGAAGCTCTAAAATGTACTTTTGGTCACATCATTGAAAATTTCATTTTGTGTTCCCTTAATTAGATGCAATTCAAGATAGTAAACATTACCATTAAGAAAAGTTGTGTTTTTTTTACCTTTGAGTGCTCCAAGTAAAGATGTTTATTTATTCAGTCAGTCACTGTGCATGCTCGGAAGACTTGCAGACGTTTGGAATGTACAGCATTGTCAACTTCACAGTCCAACTCCAGGAACTCAATACTTTCTGCAACCAAAATGTCTTTCTGCCAAATAAAGGACTCCTTCTTATTTATTAAATAAAGCGATTGAATATAAAGTGTATGGTTATTACGCAATCAGATTCAAGCACTAACCGCGTGGAGAAATGCGTCTAATAAACGTAGAAAGATCGGAAAAGTAGCGATCAATATAAGCGGAATTTTACTTGAACGGAAATTAAAAGATGTAAACGGAATTTTACTTGACAGGGAAAAACAAGATCTGATTACAGATAAAATTTACCAAAAGATACAAACATCAGGAGCAAAAATACGCAAATTTATGGACTTGCGAAAATTCCCGAAAAAATACAGCATTGAGCCCCATTTTATGTATTCCAAGAAGTCCTTATCACAATTTAAACCATTTTTTGCTCTATTTTTGAAAAAGTGCCGGGCATTAATATTAAAAATTCGAGTCTGATAGCAAGACAGAACTTGGAACTATTGAGCTTGAGGCGAATGGGCATATAGTATCGGTACATTTTAAAAGTTCATACACTAAAGCTCGCGTCTTGGAAGCCATCGAAGCTGCCCTGCGGTATTTTTACTCCAGTGACAAGCCTCCTAATTTTGAACGATCAACACTTATGCTAGAACTCAAACTGGCAGTTGCAAACATTCATCTTAAAAGTAAGGGTGACTGGCACTGTTAACAGGAACGTTGGCAATGGGGGCTTTCCTGGCAGATACCTTGGCCAATATATGTATGAAAACTTCCGAAGATGATCTATGTGCTGAGAACGAGATGAGCTCTGGAGAAAGAATCCGCAAAACAAAGATTTGCTGACTGTCATAAAGAATGTTTGAAATAACAAGGCGATTGAATGCAAAAAATGTGACAACTGGTATTATATAAAATATCAGAAATTAGGAGCAGCGAACAATAAAAAATTGTTTTAACAAGGTTATAGTTTGCATAAAAATGTGGAATCCGCAATGGAAAAACTGAATGAAAAACATGAACTACTTTTCCTGCATGTGGCAGTCTCCATTGACGTACAGAGAAAACTCTCTGATAAATGGTACAAAACCCAACCGAAATAGAAACAGTTTTGAGTTTCCGTAGCATCGCAACACGACAGCATTAAAAAATAATTGTAGGGGGTAATATCCATGGGCTATAGAGATCTACAAGCAACTGGCAATAATTTGATGAAACCCGCAAAGCCAACAAAAATATATGGAGAAAAAAATCAGTATCCGGTAAATTGGTCATCATGCCTTGTATATCCGACAATTGGGAAGACGTTAAGAGACTGTAAAAAGACCGCAGAAAAGAAAGTAAGTAGAAATTTAACCCAGATCGGAAAGATATGCCCATAATTTCTCCAAAATTTAGAGGCCGATTGAGCATGAGACTAACACAAAAGCTACGGATAAGAGACATTAACAAAAATAACGGATATTTGTGTGATCTTCACAACGAGCAAACTCGAAAAACAGCCACTCATTATTAAGGACATCAAAAATATGATTAGTTTTGATCAGCGTCTAAAATTACACGTGGTATGCGAAACTACTTGTAGTTGACGCTATTCAACATATGTCGGGAAATCCTGCGGACCTATAAATACTCGAATAGAACAGCACCGAAAAAACAGACTTGCTCGTGCGTCAGCGCATAAACGAATGTTCTGGCACCTCACGTGCGTTTGATCGGCGTATAATTGATCAATGCATTGTGCCTCAAGAACTTCTGACACGAAGCAATAAATATAGCACAACGGAAGCCATTGCTGAGTTTTCGCAGTTAGTACAGAAGCAAGGAGCTTACAATAAAACACATGTTAAGAGTAGTCGTGTTACTGTAGCTCAAAAATTTCATTAGCTGATCAAAACAGTGAAATATTCCACTTACTTACCGAAACGGTAGAAAGTTATAGAAAACTTTTAAGCGGAAAAGACAAAATTACGAATCCAATTTCAATATCCAAACGAAAAACAAACTTTCAGCGTTTTGAATTTCTGATTAAACAAAAATACTTCCTCTCAGAAACTCTTGATTTATAAGTTTGTTTCATATTTGATTTTAATTTATTCTAATTGCAAATAAAATGGATTCATGCGAAAACATTCTGAAAACAGTTTTTTAATTGACTTAGTCCTTCAACAATCAATTGTAATTGTTTAATTAAGATAAGTGGATAGAATTTCCAGCATACAATTAAGATAAGCTGACAGGCTATTTGTTCTGTAAGTACACCATACCGAAAAAGAGTCAAAATGTTCTCGTCTTGATGTATGAACATTGGTACGTACTTTTAACACCCCCTCCATCACACACTTGTGCGTAGCAACAACTACTTCATCATTCAGTTACTTCATCATTGAGTAATTTCATCATTCAGTCACTCCATCATTCGAACAAGTAATTTGGCAGAAAGAAAAAGTCTCAACTAAAGGATTATCGAATATGTAACAGAGAAGGCAAACAAGAGTCAGGCACAAGTTAAGAATCCGGTCCCAACTCGGAGAATTTTTTGGAAGAAAATTTGGTTCTTTTCAGTTAGTGCCCCCCCCCCCCAGTGCGTTATGCCCCCCCCCCCCCCCAGTTACAGAGCACGTGACATTACATATTAAATCATTATGTAAAAATTTGGCAAGTGCGCCCGGGGGTGCAAAAAGATATGCGCTCACTAAGCTGGGGTGGGGCAAAAACGGAAACGATCAGAAAATATAGTTGAACTAATGAGATTGCAACATTTTTCTTATTAAGATATGTCCAGAGGAAAAACGAAACGAAATGAAGTGGTACCTCAGCTAAGGCGGAGATTTATTATCCGTGGACAAAAATCGTGAAGTTTTGTCATTGTTGCTCAGTTGTGTGTTAACCAATGAGGAACATAAAGTGGCGAGATTTTGCAGGAGAGAAAGCAAAATGGGTGCAGTCAGAAAAGTTTGCGGAAAATCAGCTCACAAAACTAGAATTTGCTGAGCGCTGTTATTTTAGCTCTCATCATAAGACGTCTCCAGAAGATAGTTATTAAGCCAGCCATTCTTTAATTTTCTGCCTATGACTTCAAACTTGACTTATGTCAAGTTTGAAAATACAGGTAGAAAAATACAGAATGGCCAGCTGAATATCTATTTCCTGGAGACATCTTATAGACACTTAATAGTAAACAACAATGTGTTAAACAGGAGGTTGTTTTGTAAAAAGATCAAAAATGGTTCAGCTGCCAAAAATTACCGAGAAAACGTTATTAGAGATAAAACTCTGAGCTGGATAAGCAGTTTCTCTACAACTGGAAGGAGAATGTAATAATAAAACCAGAGAACTCTAAACGGCAATCTGTCTTCAGTGATATACCACTGTCGGTTCCAAGTGTCGGTTCTTGGACCGGATTTTTTCAGCAGTAATTTGGATTTTTCCCAGTCCGCAGATTAAATTAAGCTGTTCAGGGAAACAAACAGAAAACGGCCCAGACTCCCGCAACAATGACTTTGATGTACTACAGAAACGTTCATCGTCGAATTCACCAAAGTTCAACACCAAAACTTGAAAAGATTACGTTGTGGACAACAGACAGTGGTATTGAGGCATTTCAGTTTAAACTGCAGTGAAAACTTCCAGAAGCGGTGAAAACTTCCGGGTATCGAAAATACCCGGACGCAGGCAACAAAGTTGATCCCAAATTTCTCTGGCCTCCAATGTAAAAGGCGAAATATTTAACCTCCGTTTCCAGAATACACATAAGAAAGCGTGGCAGATCGATCGCAGTCTTCAAAAATGTTGTTGGAGACTGCAATATTATCATCCTCAATCAGCTTCAGAACTGATGCATTAGAAGTAGTATTAATAGTAAAATACTCAATTCCCTATTAGGGAAGAACACAAGAGCGTACAAAGTATGCTAAAAACAACATGTAAAGATAAAAAATGATTAAATTAAGGCTAAGTCCTATGAAAAGAGCAACACCATTTCGCATAAAAAGAACCTGAGCTTTCCAGAGTGCATAGCAGCTGGTCGATTGCATAAGCACACTAACTTTTAGACAAGTTGAATCGATAATCTTTTTTCGCATCATATGGTTCGCGGCTCGTTCAGAGCGATTCAAAAAGTGTTCATGCGTCCTAAATTTTGTTTTGATATTCAAATGAAAATTGCATTGCGGTTGGATTTAATAAAAACCATTTACTAATTTTCATAGAAGGATCACTTCCGTTCGTATCAGCTGAAAAGAAACCCGCAAAATGTCAAAGCCTTTCAAACTTTCATGGTAGGACTTTGTTTACATTTCACAAAGCTTTTGAAACAGCGTTGCTGAAACTTTTGAACTTTCTCACAGCCCAATATGAAGGATACCAAGCCGGCGAAGGGTAATCTGAAATGGATGATATCGTCGCTTTAAATAAAAGTTTTTATCGAGAAACAAAACTTTGAAGCCTTTGCAATGCTGAGGCTAACATGCTTACTCCAAGGTAGCAAAATGTTCACAATGATGTAAAAGTCTAGAATTGAATCAACGTGTTTGAAGCGCGATTTGTTGGAAGAACCTCAGCATTGTTATAGAATTGACAAAGAGATAAATTTTTGCCTTTCTTGGGATGAAATTCAAACTCTTTTGAAATTGACCAGGATGTTAAACTGTCTTAAAATTTTTATTTCTATTGAAGAAACAGAAAACATTTTGAGGTCATCATTATGAAGAAAAAAAATCAAATTATTGTACTGAGACTGTGACTTCGTTATAAAGTTGATAAAGAGAAGTGGACCCAGCAGGCTACCTGGAGGAACTCTTAATCTCATCACTACTTCACTTGAAAAACATCGTCAGCCTTAACAACCTGCTTTCGACCGATAAGAAATACTTGTACGAGCATTAAAAGATTGTGATCAAAACCAATTGGGTATACTTTTTGTAACTATAACCCGTGGCAAACTGAGTCAGAATTTTTTACATAAAAAAACAGTCAAGCTTTTGCCAAATGTATCCCAAGCGGCATGATCTTTGTCCAAGTGCGAAAGATGTCGGCGACAGCAAAGACATTCAAAAAATTTGTCAAAACCGAAGAGAAGTAGTCATACCAATTTTGATAGTATTCAACTTGAAGGCGCGGGTTGACGAAAACAAAGAAAAAGTGCTTGAAATTCGTGCTGAAATAGAGCGCATTGAAGGACAAAATAGCATAAACCGCAATGGAAGTGCTCAGACTATGTAACTCCACTTGAAAGCAAAGAGCTTTGTAGTAAGTAAAATAGGTGTCTAAAACCGCATAGGAAAGATCATATCCGTTGACAAAACGAGATCTAAAATGGTGTTGATGCTGTGTTGGCTGGTTAATGAACTGGTTTAGACCACAGTTGTTGACGATATCAAGAAACTGTGCTTGTAGCATTTAAGAATTACCAATCAATTCCCGGAAAATATTAGTCGCCAAGAGTAGAGTAAGAAAAATTTTTTCTGCCCCTAGAATTTGCAAAGAAAGAAAAAAACTGATTGGTGAAACACATTTGGTAAAACAAATTACAATGGCTGATGTTATAATCGAACACCGCTACGAAAGGGAGGTATGTAGAAATTCACAAACAACGGTATAACTCCTTCACATACAACGGCACAGCAACAGCAGACTGGTTTCAATAGTAAATTATAAGGCTTTTAAACCGCCGTTAAAAGTGACGCAATCAGAACTCCTCCATGGTCGCCGAATTCCCGATTAATAATTGATATTCTTTGATAGCAGAAACTTAAACAATAAAGAACTGTTTTTTTCTCACAAGATTCAATTTTCAATAAGGAAGACAAGAATTTGCATTCGAGGTCGAAAGCAATTTTACAATTTCATGACGTCTTAAAGCTTCTGGCTGAGTGGCAATCAGGAAGCAAGCAATTTAAGCGTCCAAGTCATGGAGCTACCTCCATGACAGGAACAATATTCCACTTATAGTAAAATTTATGCTTTTTGACTCAGAAAACACGTTTCTTTTTATCTTTCCTATCAGTTTTTTCGTACCGCTTCTTAGGCATTTTTTTTTCGAATACACGTTCGGACAAAAAATTTTTTCTGATAAACCGGATGCTTTTAGTCCTGCATTTTGAAGCTTAGTGCAAAACACCTAGATAGGAAGTGAGGACTCCAACAATTCGTTGGAGTTGTCTACATTTACGACGTTCACCACTCTGTGACGTTGATTTGCCCAGTCGTCTGAAATAGACAACGTTAACGTCGGCTTTAAGTCCAATGTGATTCAAAACACCATCAATATTTGTGAAATAATTTTCAATCCGACCGTTTAATGAATCACCAGTTTCGGGTACAGCAGCAACAATAAGCATCATACTGTCGTCTTCAACTCGACGATTTTTGTCATTGATTTGTTTGACGTTTGGTGGAGACTGGATTAATGCTACAGAATTAGGTTTCAGTTCAGCAACTCTTTCAATGGTCTTTGGTTTTTCATTTTCGAGCACAGATGAAATCTTAATTTCGAAAGATTCAAGAAGGGAGGTCAAATTGGCATCAGCGGTGACATTTTTGATGCTCATACATATATGGCAAAGCCAAACACAAATTCTGGAGGCACCAAGTTAATTTAGTTTATCCAGTTTCAGAGAAAAACAAACTGTGTGATACCAATAGAACTTTTCGCTACAAATTTCCGACATATCGTTGTTTACTGGTTTCTTGCAGCTGGTTCAATTTGAGCTACCTGACCATGTCATAGCACTCAATAGTATGAAGGGGCTATACATTTTTAAGTTAGCCGGCTGTCTTTGTCATAGCGTTCAATAATATTGTAAGTGCAGAAAACTTCTCTATTTTCCAATTGGAGTCAAATGGAACGAGTTATGAGTGTCACGTATATAAATTAGAGTATATAAGATTCATGACATATTTATTGAAAGGCACAAAAACTAAATGTAAAACGAAGCAACAAAGGCCAAAGCCACTAAAAATGACTTTTTGAGCTTTAAAGTATTAAATATCTTCGGCTACGCTATCCAAATTTTTTCTGATGAAGAGTTCTGCGCCTAAGGAACAAATTAAAAGAAAATTATCAGAAATTGAGTTTTTGAGCACCCTGACGCTTGTGGTGATGATGAATTACTTCAAATCAAGAACAGCAAATAAAACGTTTTGGTCAATGATGCCGCACGAGAAACATTCAATAAGAAGTTTGGACGAGAACTTTGGAGGAGACAAAAGAAGTTTTGGACGAGAACTCAAACATTTAGTTTTTGAGTATCTTGACTGGATTCTTTGAAAGAAGAAAGTGTGCGTTGGGCACGAAAACAAAAGAGAAGGAAAAAATTTTGAGCGCTAAGGTCGGCGATGAAGTTCAATTTCCAATTTTTCGATGGGTTTTGGCTTACACAACCTGGAGAGGTCTCAAAGAGCTAATATAGCTTTCATAAATTGCAATCTCGAAATTCAAGATCGAGCAATCTTAATAAAACTGACTTATCCTCAAATTATTAATTAATTTACCACAAGGATGGAAGAGATATCGGAACGGACTGCAACAACATCTGATAAAACCATTCAACAAAAACTTGTAATTTTTCCTAAAACTTCTCCTTGCTTAAACTACTTATTATTGATTTCAACCAAAACTTGACCACCGTTAGAAGGAACTTGAGGGGAATTTGCATTAATGGTAACCAATGGGTTACTTCTGAGAAAAAAGTAAAGTGCCAAGTGTGGGTCATGTAAAATCTGGTTTGATTCCAAATTTCGAAAAATTACTGATGCGGAGTATAAGAAATTGCAGGAAGTAGTGTTGATCTGCTTTTTTTCTCCGGAAAAGTGTTCAACAGAAGACGTACATTTCTTGCAGCTTTCCAAAGCTATGCATATGGCATAGTAGGCACTGTAAACGTGAATGCTCAAGAGCAGCATGAGTATGCGAATTCACTTCCCAAATACCTAGAGTTCACAGCAGGTAGACCTGAGGGATATGGAATCCTGGTTTTTCTAGATCTGAACAAGAACGTAAATGACGCAAGGAGCATTCGCTTTCATTTGATAACGGCATAATCCCTAGTTGTGGTAACAATTCACAGTTACAACATAAAAACTTGATTTAAGGGCCATAAACCGGAGTTTGGATGCAATCTGTGATTTGAAATCGTTTGATGAAGCTCTTTAAAAAATCAAGATATTCCGACAGAAAACCAGTATCCAACTGAGGGGTAATGAGATATCAGAAAGAAATCACAAAAAAGGTTGAAACAAAAAGGAGAAAGAGCAACAGCTCAAAACTAACAAAAGTCTCCTCAATGATGAGCATAGAGAGACGTTTTTTAATGAAAACAGACAAAACCTAATCCAAAAATCATGTAGACTGAAAAAAATATCGCATCCAAATTTTTTCCACAACAAAAAAAATTAAGCACCTGCCTGTCTGTCTTGAAATCATCTCTTGATAGCAACAAGGAATCGCATCTGGAAAATGAAAATGAATGTAATGGATGCAACACTATCTACGTTTGCAAAATCAGCCGACATTTTTACATTAGAGTTTCAGAGCATGAAAAGAAAAATTCCCTGCTAGACCAACATCTTGTTGATTGTAGTGGTACAGCGCATAATTTTGAATGAGACATACTCGGCGCCTGAAAATCTAATTCGGGTGTGACTCGGGTTTGAAAATCTAATGACATTTGAAGCCCCGTATATCAAAAAATGAAACCGCAAAAAATTTTTGCGATGAATCGGTGTGGGATATGACAAAAAAAAAATAGTTCAATCCAAATTTGACGTTATGATTTACCGAAGCTTCAAAGATAACAACAAAGCTGAAGTAGGGCAAAGCCGATTGAGGGAAACAAAATAGCCGGGATTCCCAAAATTTTGGAGTAAAGATCTTGTTGTTTGTATAAAACAAGAGTAAAATTTAACGGTATATTAAGCTTTAGATAATAGAAAAATTCGTTATTTGAACTCGTTCCCTAGAACTAGATAATTTTAATCAAATAAAAGTGTAAATACTATTTAAATCAATTTATTCGATTGTGCCTTTGATTGTAATAAAAGCAGAAGATTTCCCGAGACGATGAAATACAAAAATAAAACTAAAACAACGATGTACAAAAATAATGTTTTTCAACAACTATTTTGCATGCGTTTTCCTCCGCTTTAAGATCAAATTGATAGCAAATAACAATTTTTGAAAATTGTTTATGAACAAGTAAACATAGGCGAAACAAAAGTCACAGAAGCCATATCAGAACTTAGAAACCAGTAACGCATGTGCACCACACAATAAAGATAACGTTGTACTCAAAAAACCTCTTGACCTGTCAAAATCTCTGATGATTGATTTCAAGGCTGCGAAGTTGTTTCTACTCTTTTTGAAAAACATTTGATGTTATCGCCATCTTTAAAGATAAAGACTGTGCATTTGAAAAACAAAAAACACAATCTAAACCTACTATGCAATACTCCAAATTATGCGAATCATTTTCATTTGATGAACCGTATGACGTAGTAAAATTGGAGCATCACAAAATACAACATGGGTTTTGAAGATAAAAGTTAGCAGTAGCGCAGATGCTGTTGTTCGCAAAACATCTTTAAAACATTTTTGACGGTAGTGAAATCTCTTGGTACTGTACCTGGATTTCCAAAAAGCGTTTAATATTATTCTACAATATATATTGTTGCAGCATACCGAAGTGGCAGCTGATGGAAGTGTTTCTTTGAAGTGCTGATGGCAAATAAGTTAGAAAAAACAATTGTAAGTCAGAGACTATGTCGTTAACAATTGGTGTACCCCTAGGATCTCCCTAAGTCCAATTCTATTTGTGAAATTTGTTAATGAGCTATCTGTCTCAATATCTAAATATGAAGCTTTCGGTTATGCCGACGACTTTAAGCTCGTGGCAGCTATCACCGATGATATACAACGTGTCAACAAACAAATTGAAAACTGGTGAGTGTGCTAAAGAAAAAATGTAATTAAGCAAAAAAGAATTTCTTAATAGTCAAAAGTAAAAAAGTCAAGATTAACCTGAACAACAAAACATTAAAGCGGCACGGTGAAAAAAAAATGATTCAAGAATTATAAGGGCGCCCGGGTTGAACGGGATACCTTAGGGTAAAAGAAAGTGCTCTAAGGCAATAAAAGACTAGATTTTTCAGAAAGAAGCAGATCGGCTTCGACGAAAATACGTGCAAAGCTCGATGCATACAAACGATATGTGGTCCAATAGTAAACATACAATTCTCTATATATGTATAGGTTCATATAAAGCTACATGATTTACTTCTTTTGATTGCTTTTTTCACAGTAAACTATAGTCTAAACTTTCAGATCAGTGAATATTGTGGTCTACCAAATAAATAAGAATTAGAGTGAGTAAACATAAAACAAACAAAAACAAAATGTCAGGTGAAAATTCCTGGAGACTTTCCGGCCAACTATTAAATATCATCTGTAAAATCAGAAAAACAGCTATATACAGTTAAACAAAAAGCGTTTCACTGACGTATCCTGGAATTACTTCTCTGGCATCATTCAGAAGCCAACTCTTGTACTTGGACGTTTTGTGCAACTGCAATGAGCTACAGGAGTTCAAATCAGCCATACAATGCAGGATTGTTAACCCAAGTACCATGACATTGAAGACGAAATTACGCTGCTATATCGATTTTAATTTAACCTGACGATGAAGGCAATGTTCGAAAATGTTCGTCTTTGCTAATAAAAATCGTTTTTAATTTACAATTTTTTTATTTCCTTAAAACCGTTAGATTATTTCTGTATAATCACAACTGTAGCGGAGGACAGTTTGAAGAGAAGGCGCTTAACAGAATTATACTGGAATTCTATTTCTAGGCACTATTCAGAAGCCCTTTTCCTGTACTTTGGTCTTTTGTGTAACTGCACTGCGGTACAGAAGCTCAAATCAGCCCACCAATGCAGGATTTTTAACCAAGTACCATGACATTGAAGACGAAATTACGCTGCTTTATCGAATTTAATTTAACCTGACGGTGAAGGCAAAGTTCGAAAACGTTCGTGCTTGCTAATGGGACGTCAGAAAAAAAACAAAAAAAAAGTTAATCCAAAAAAGAGAAAGAGCAACGGCTCAAAACAAACAAAATCTTCTCAAATATGAGCACAGAGCGACGTTTTTTAATCAAAACAGAGAAAACATAATTCAGAAATCTTTTAGACTGAAAAAAATAGGGAGGTATGTAGAAATTCACAAACAACGGTATAACTCCTTCACATACAACGGCACAGCAACAGCAGACTGGTTTCAGTAGTAAATTATAAGGCTTTTAAACCGCCGTTAAAAGTGACGCAATCAGAACTCCTCCATGGTCGCCGAATTCCCGATTAATAATTGATATTCTTTGATAGCAGAAACTTAAACAATAAAGAACTGTTTTTTTCTCACAAGATTCAATTTTCAATAAGGAAGACAAGAATTTGCATTCGAGGTCGAAAGCAATTTTACAATTTCATGACGTCTTAAAGCTTCTGGCTGAGTGGCAATCAGGAAGCAAGCAATTTAAGCGTCCAAGTCATGGAGCTACCTCCATGACAGGAACAATATTCCACTTATAGTAAAATTTATGCTTTTTGACTCAGAAAACACGTTTCTTTTTATCTTTCCTATCAGTTTTTTCGTACCGCTTCTTAGGCATTTTTTTTTCGAATACACGTTCGGACAAAAAATTTTTTCTGATAAACCGGATGCTTTTAGTCCTGCATTTTGAAGCTTAGTGCAAAACACCTAGATAGGAAGTGAGGACTCCAACAATTCGTTGGAGTTGTCTACATTTACGACGTTCACCACTCTGTGACGTTGATTTGCCCAGTCGTCTGAAATAGACAACGTTAACGTCGGCTTTAAGTCCAATGTGATTCAAAACACCATCAATATTTGTGAAATAATTTTCAATCCGACCGTTTAATGAATCACCAGTTTCGGGTACAGCAGCAACAATAAGCATCATACTGTCGTCTTCAACTCGACGATTTTTGTCATTGATTTGTTTGACGTTTGGTGGAGACTGGATTAATGCTACAGAATTAGGTTTCAGTTCAGCAACTCTTTCAATGGTCTTTGGTTTTTCATTTTCGAGCACAGATGAAATCTTAATTTCGAAAGATTCAAGAAGGGAGGTCAAATTGGCATCAGCGGTGACATTTTTGATGCTCATACATATATGGCAAAGCCAAACACAAATTCTGGAGGCACCAAGTTAATTTAGTTTATCCAGTTTCAGAGAAAAACAAACTGTGTGATACCAATAGAACTTTTCGCTACAAATTTCCGACATATCGTTGTTTACTGGTTTCTTGCAGCTGGTTCAATTTGAGCTACCTGACCATGTCATAGCACTCAATAGTATGAAGGGGCTATACATTTTTAAGTTAGCCGGCTGTCTTTGTCATAGCGTTCAATAATATTGTAAGTGCAGAAAACTTCTCTATTTTCCAATTGGAGTCAAATGGAACGAGTTATGAGTGTCACGTATATAAATTAGAGTATATAAGATTCATGACATATTTATTGAAAGGCACAAAAACTAAATGTAAAACGAAGCAACAAAGGCCAAAGCCACTAAAAATGACTTTTTGAGCTTTAAAGTATTAAATATCTTCGGCTACGCTATCCAAATTTTTTCTGATGAAGAGTTCTGCGCCTAAGGAACAAATTAAAAGAAAATTATCAGAAATTGAGTTTTTGAGCACCCTGACGCTTGTGGTGATGATGAATTACTTCAAATCAAGAACAGCAAATAAAACGTTTTGGTCAATGATGCCGCACGAGAAACATTCAATAAGAAGTTTGGACGAGAACTTTGGAGGAGACAAAAGAAGTTTTGGACGAGAACTCAAACATTTAGTTTTTGAGTATCTTGACTGGATTCTTTGAAAGAAGAAAGTGTGCGTTGGGCACGAAAACAAAAGAGAAGGAAAAAATTTTGAGCGCTAAGGTCGGCGATGAAGTTCAATTTCCAATTTTTCGATGGGTTTTGGCTTACACAACCTGGAGAGGTCTCAAAGAGCTAATATAGCTTTCATAAATTGCAATCTCGAAATTCAAGATCGAGCAATCTTAATAAAACTGACTTATCCTCAAATTATTAATTGATTTACCACAAGGATGGAAGAGATATCGGAACGGACTGCAACAACATCTGATAAAACCATTCAACAAAAACTTGTAATTTTTCCTAAAACTTCTCCTTGCTTAAACTACTTATTATTGATTTCAACCAAAACTTGACCACCGTTAGAAGGAACTTGAGGGGAATTTGCATTAATGGTAACCAATGGGTTACTTCTGAGAAAAAAGTAAAGTGCCAAGTGTGGGTCATGTAAAATCTGGTTTGATTCCAAATTTCGAAAAATTACTGATGCGGAGTATAAGAAATTGCAGGAAGTAGTGTTGATCTGCTTTTTTTCTCCGGAAAAGTGTTCAACAGAAGACGTACATTTCTTGCAGCTTTCCAAAGCTATGCATATGGCATAGTAGGCACTGTAAACGTGAATGCTCAAGAGCAGCATGAGTATGCGAATTCACTTCCCAAATACCTAGAGTTCACAGCAGGTAGACCTGAGGGATATGGAATCCTGGTTTTTCTAGATCTGAACAAGAACGTAAATGACGCAAGGAGCATTCGCTTTCATTTGATAACGGCATAATCCCTAGTTGTGGTAACAATTCACAGTTACAACATAAAAACTTGATTTAAGGGCCATAAACCGGAGTTTGGATGCAATCTGTGATTTGAAATCGTTTGATGAAGCTCTTTAAAAAATCAAGATATTCCGACAGAAAACCAGTATCCAACTGAGGGGTAATGAGATATCAGAAAGAAATCACAAAAAAGGTTGAAACAAAAAGGAGAAAGAGCAACAGCTCAAAACTAACAAAAGTCTCCTCAATGATGAGCATAGAGAGACGTTTTTTAATGAAAACAGACAAAACCTAATCCAAAAATCATGTAGACTGAAAAAAATATCGCATCCAAATTTTTTCCACAACAAAAAAAATTAAGCACCTGCCTGTCTGTCTTGAAATCATCTCTTGATAGCAACAAGGAATCGCATCCGGAAAATGAAAATGAATGTAATGGATGCAACACTATCTACGTTTGCAAAATCAGCCGACATTTTTACATTAGAGTTTCAGAGCATGAAAAGAAAAATTCCCTGCTAGACCAACATCTTGTTGATTGTAGTGGTACAGCGCATAATTTTGAATGAGACATACTCGGCGCCTGAAAATCTAATTCGGGTGTGACTCGGGTTTGAAAATCTAATGACATTTGAAGCCCCGTATATCAAAAAATGAAACCGCAAAAAATTTTTGCGATGAATCGGTGTGGGATATGACAAAAAAAAAATAGTTCAATCCAAATTTGACGTTATGATTTACCGAAGCTTCAAAGATAACAACAAAGCTGAAGTAGGGCAAAGCCGATTGAGGGAAACAAAATAGCCGGGATTCCCAAAATTTTGGAGTAAAGATCTTGTTGTTTGTATAAAACAAGAGTAAAATTTAACGGTATATTAAGCTTTAGATAATAGAAAAATTCGTTATTTGAACTCGTTCCCTAGAACTAGATAATTTTAATCAAATAAAAGTGTAAATACTATTTAAATCAATTTATTCGATTGTGCCTTTGATTGTAATAAAAGCAGAAGATTTCCCGAGACGATGAAATACAAAAATAAAACTAAAACAACGATGTACAAAAATAATGTTTTTCAACAACTATTTTGCATGCGTTTTCCTCCGCTTTAAGATCAAATTGATAGCAAATAACAATTTTTGAAAATTGTTTATGAACAAGTAAACATAGGCGAAACAAAAGTCACAGAAGCCATATCAGAACTTAGAAACCAGTAACGCATGTGCACCACACAATAAAGATAACGTTGTACTCAAAAAACCTCTTGACCTGTCAAAATCTCTGATGATTGATTTCAAGGCTGCGAAGTTGTTTCTACTCTTTTTGAAAAACATTTGATGTTATCGCCATCTTTAAAGATAAAGACTGTGCATTTGAAAAACAAAAAACACAATCTAAACCTACTATGCAATACTCCAAATTATGCGAATCATTTTCATTTGATGAACCGTATGACGTAGTAAAATTGGAGCATCACAAAATACAACATGGGTTTTGAAGATAAAAGTTAGCAGTAGCGCAGATGCTGTTGTTCGCAAAACATCTTTAAAACATTTTTGACGGTAGTGAAATCTCTTGGTACTGTACCTGGATTTCCAAAAAGCGTTTAATATTATTCTACAATATATATTGTTGCAGCATACCGAAGTGGCAGCTGATGGAAGTGTTTCTTTGAAGTGCTGATGGCAAATAAGTTAGAAAAAACAATTGTAAGTCAGAGACTATGTCGTTAACAATTGGTGTACCCCTAGGATCTCCCTAAGTCCAATTCTATTTGTGAAATTTGTTAATGAGCTATCTGTCTCAATATCTAAATATGAAGCTTTCGGTTATGCCGACGACTTTAAGCTCGTGGCAGCTATCACCGATGATATACAACGTGTCAACAAACAAATTGAAAACTGGTGAGTGTGCTAAAGAAAAAATGTAATTAAGCAAAAAAGAATTTCTTAATAGTCAAAAGTAAAAAAGTCAAGATTAACCTGAACAACAAAACATTAAAGCGGCACGGTGAAAAAAAAATGATTCAAGAATTATAAGGGCGCCCGGGTTGAACGGGATACCTTAGGGTAAAAGAAAGTGCTCTAAGGCAATAAAAGACTAGATTTTTCAGAAAGAAGCAGATCGGCTTCGACGAAAATACGTGCAAAGCTCGATGCATACAAACGATATGTGGTCCAATAGTAAACATACAATTCTCTATATATGTATAGGTTCATATAAAGCTACATGATTTACTTCTTTTGATTGCTTTTTTCACAGTAAACTATAGTCTAAACTTTCAGATCAGTGAATATTGTGGTCTACCAAATAAATAAGAATTAGAGTGAGTAAACATAAAACAAACAAAAACAAAATGTCAGGTGAAAATTCCTGGAGACTTTCCGGCCAACTATTAAATATCATCTGTAAAATCAGAAAAACAGCTATATACAGTTAAACAAAAAGCGTTTCACTGACGTATCCTGGAATTACTTCTCTGGCATCATTCAGAAGCCAACTCTTGTACTTGGACGTTTTGTGCAACTGCAATGAGCTACAGGAGTTCAAATCAGCCATACAATGCAGGATTGTTAACCCAAGTACCATGACATTGAAGACGAAATTACGCTGCTATATCGATTTTAATTTAACCTGACGATGAAGGCAATGTTCGAAAATGTTCGTCTTTGCTAATAAAAATCGTTTTTAATTTACAATTTTTTTATTTCCTTAAAACCGTTAGATTATTTCTGTATAATCACAACTGTAGCGGAGGACAGTTTGAAGAGAAGGCGCTTAACAGAATTATACTGGAATTCTATTTCTAGGCACTATTCAGAAGCCCTTTTCCTGTACTTTGGTCTTTTGTGTAACTGCACTGCGGTACAGAAGCTCAAATCAGCCCACCAATGCAGGATTTTTAACCAAGTACCATGACATTGAAGACGAAATTACGCTGCTTTATCGAATTTAATTTAACCTGACGGTGAAGGCAAAGTTCGAAAACGTTCGTGCTTGCTAATGGGACGTCAGAAAAAAAACAAAAAAAAAGTTAATCCAAAAAAGAGAAAGAGCAACGGCTCAAAACAAACAAAATCTTCTCAAATATGAGCACAGAGCGACGTTTTTTAATCAAAACAGAGAAAACATAATTCAGAAATCTTTTAGACTGAAAAAAATATCGAATCCAAATTTTTTCCACAACAAAAAAAATAAGCACCTGCCTGTCCGTCTTGAAACCATCTTTTGATAGCAGCAAGGAATCGCATTATGTGCTGATGGCAACTAAGTAAGAAAAAACAATTGTAAGTCAGAGACTGAACAGTTAACAAGTGGTCTACCCCAAGGATCTCTCTAGGTCCAATTCTATTAATCAAATTTGTTAATGAGCTATCTGTGTCAATATCTAAATTTAAAGTTTTCGGTTATACCGACGACTTTAAGCTCGTGGCAGCTATCACCGATGACGTACAACGTGTTGAAAAACAAATTGAAAATTGGTGAGTGTGCTAACAAAAAAATGTAAGTAAGCAAAAAAGAATTTCTTAATAGCCTAAATTAAAAATGTCAAGATTAACCTGAACAGAAAAACCCTAGAGTGGCAAGGTGACAAAAATCATCCAGGAATTATAATGGCACCCGAGTTTAACTGGATAACTCGGGGTAAAAAAGTGCTCTAAGGCAATAAAGAGTAGACTTTTTAGAAAGAAGCATATCGGCGTCGACGAAATTACGTGCAAATCTCGATGCATACAAACAATATGTGGTCCAATAGTAAATATACAACTCTCTATATACGTATGGCTCCGTATGGAGCTACATGATTTACTTCTTTTGATTGCTTTTTTCACAGTAAACTATAGTCTAAACTTTCAGATCAGTAAATATTGTGGTCTACCAAATAAATAAGAATTAGAGTAAGTAAACATAAGACAAACATAAACAAAATGTCAGGTGAACATTCCAGGAGACTTTCCGGCCAAATCTTAACGATTATCTGTAAAATCATAAAAACAGCTATATACAGTTAAAGAAAAAGCGTTTCACTGACGTATACTGGAATTACTTCTCTGACATCATTCAGAAGCCAACTCTTGTACTTGAAAATTTTGTGCAACTGCAATGACAAACAGGAGTTCAAATCAGCCATAAATTGCAGGATTGTTAATCCAAGTACCATGACAATGAAGACGAAATTACGCTGCTATATCGATTTTTAGTTAACCTGACGATGAAGGCAAAGTTCGAAAACTTTTTTGCTTGCTAATGAGACGTCAGAAAAAAATCATAAAAAAAGTTATAAAAAAAGAGAAAGAAAAACAAACAAAACAAAATAAAGTCTCCTCTAATATGAGCATAGAGCGACGTTTTTTAATCAAAACAGACAAAACATAATTCTGAAATCTTTTAGACTGAAAAAAATATCGCAATCCAAATTTTTTCAATAACAAAAAAAATAAGCTCTTGCCTCTCCGTTTGAAATCATCTTTTGATAGCAACATGAAATCGCATCTGGAAAATGAAAATGAATGTAAAGGATGCAACACTATCTACGTTTGCAAATTAAGCCCACATTTTTACATTAGAATTTCAGAGCATGAAAAGAAAGATTCCCTGCTAGACCAACATCTTGTTGATTGTAGTGGTACAGCGCATAATTTTGAATGAGACATACTGGACAGCTAAAAAATCTAATTCGGGTTTGACTCGGGTTTGAAAATCTTATGACACTTGAAGCCCCGTATATCAAAAAATGAAACCGCAAATAATTTTTGCGATGAATCGGGGTGGGATATGACAATAAAAATTATTTCAATCCAAATTTGACGCTCGGATTTACCGAAGCCTCAAAGATAACAACAAAAGTGAATTAGGGCAAAGCCGATTGAGGGAAACAAAATAACCGGAAATCCCAAAATTTTGGAGAAAAGATCTTGTTGTGTGTAATAAATGTGAATAAAATTTAAAGGTATATTAAACTGTACATAATAGAAAACTTAATTATTTCAATTCGTTCCCTAGAATTAGATGAATTTAATCAAATAAAAGTGTAAGTACTATCTGAATCAATTTATTCGATTGTGCTTTTGATTTTATTAAAAGCAGAAGATTTCCCGAGACAATGAAATACAAAAATAAAACTAAAACAACGATGCATAAAAATTATGTTTTTCAACAATTTTTTGCAAGCGTTTTCCTCCGCATAAAAGTCAAATGAATAGCAAAGGACAGTTTTTGAAAATTGTTAATGACCAAGTAAACATAAGCAAAGCAAACGTCACAGAAGCCACATCAGAACTTAGAAACCAGTAACGCATGTGCATCACACAATAAAGATAACATTGTACTCAAAAAACCTCTTGACCTGTTAAAAACTCTGATGATTGATTGTTTTCAAGGCTGCGCGGTTGTTTCTACTCTTTTTGAAAAATATTTGATGTTATCGCCATCTTTAAAGATAAAGACTGTGCATTTGTAAAACAAAACACACATTCTAAACCTACTATGCAATACATCAAATTATGCGAATCATTTTCATTTGATGAATCGTATGACGTAGTAAAATTGGAGCATCACAAAATACAACATGGGTTTTGAAGACAAAAGTCTGTAGAAGCGCAGATGCTGTTGTTCCCAAAACATCTCTACAACAATTTTGAGGGTAGTGATTACTCTTGGTACTGTACCTGTATTTCCAGAAAGCGCTCAATATTATTCTACATAATATATTATTGCGGCAAATTGAAGTGGCAGGTGTGGGAAGTGTTTTCTTGAAGTGCTGATGGCAACTATGTACGAAAAAACAATTGTAAGTCAGAAACTGTGCAGTTAAGAAGTGGTGTACCCCTAGGATATCTCTAGGTCCAATTCTATTCATCAAATTTGTTAATTAGCTATCTGTGTCAATATCTCAATATTATGCTTTCGGTTATGTCGAGGACCTTTAGGTCCTGGCAACGAAAAACGATGATATAAAATGTGTCAAAAAACCAATTGAAAATTGGTGTGTGTGCTAACGAAAAAACGTAAATAAACAAAAAATATTTTCTTACTAGTCACAACTAAAAAACCAAGATCAACCTGAACAACGAAACATTAAAGTGGCAAAGTGCCCAGGAATTATAATGGCGCCCGAGTTGAGCTGGATGCCTCAGGGTAAAAAAAGGGCTCTAAGGCATTAGAAGATTTTATTTTTTAGAAAGAAACTTCGGCGTCGACGAAACTACGTGCAAATCTTAATGCATACAAACAATATGTGGTCCAATAGTAAATATACAACTCTCTATATATGTATAGCTCCATATAGAGCTACATGATTTACTTCTTTTGACTGCTTTTTTCATAGTAAACTATAGTCTAAACTTTCAGATCAGTAAATATTGTGGTCTACCAAATAAATAAGAATTAGAGTGAGTAAACATAAGACAAACATGAACAAAATGTCAGGTGAACATTCCAGGAGACTTTCCGGCCAAATCTTAACGATTATCTGTAAAATCAAAAAAACAGCAATATACAGTTAAAGAAAAAGCGTTTCACTGACGTATACTGGAATTACTTCTCTGGCATCATTCAGAAGCCAACTCTTGTACTTGTACTTGGACATTTTGTGCAACAGCAACGCGCTACGGGAAGGCAAATCAGTCATAAAATGGAGGATTGTTAACCCAATTACCATGATATTGAAAAAGAAACTACGCTGCTACATCGATTTTAAGTTAACATGACAATGAAGGCAAACTCGAAAACTTTCGTTTTTGCTAATAAAATTCATTTTTAATTGACAATTTGTTTGTCTTTAAAATCTTTAAATTATATCTGTATAATCACAACTGTAGCTTAGGACAATTTTAACAGAAAGCGCCTAACTGAACTATACTGGAATTCTATTTTTTTAGGCACTATTCAGAAGCCCTTTTCTTTTACTTGGACCTTTTGTGTAACTGCAATGCGGTACAGAAGGTCAAATCAGCCAACCAATGAAGGGTTGTTAACCCTAGTGCCACGAAACGAAAGCCTAAACTACACTGCTAAATCAATTTTAAGTTAACTTGACGGTGAGGGCAAAGTTCGAAAACGTTCGTGTTTGGTAATCAAATTCTTTTTTAATTGGCAATTTTTTTTTCTTTGCATCTGAAACAATAGCCCCCCTCCTTTTATGATAAATTTACTATGAGTTATGTGTTGATGGTTATTTAACCACTAAGCGGGGAGTCTTCGATCAGCTGGTTGTCTTTCTTTTGTTTTTTTTTGCCGAAGGCTGTTTTGAAGGCGCCAGTTATCGGTTCCACGAACTCACTCCCCTAACATATAGTTTCTTCCAAGACATTATCGAGACCCTAAGTTGTCGGCTATCGGTCCTATGGGTAACCAGAAACTACTTGTTTGATCGTAAAGCTCAAATCCTCAAATTTGTAGGTCGCCTCAATAAAAATAAAACAAAACTCCTAATTATCAATTACAAACTCCCTTCCCCTGAAAATGACTGGAGACAATTGCGCCACGCACCGTTAAAAAATAATAGCGGCAATGAATTTGTCTGCTGTGTCTGTTTTAGAAAATCCACCAAACAGCTGAGTATAACAATTTTACGAGACAATGATACTCTAATGAAACTCAAAGGGAATCTAATCCACATCCGAAACGCCTGTAAACTAGAAAAAACTAACTTTTTGAACAAAAAAAAATTATGCAAAAACATAAAACAAAATTGAGGAAAAGGTTGAAAACTACCAGGAAGGAACAAGTAACAGTTGAAAGAGCTCCAAAATCAAATGCAAGCAATAACTCAAAAAATAGAACATTCAGGCAACTTATAGAAAATTTTCAAACTGATCTCAAAACAGTGAATAAATACAAAGAAGCACAAACGATCTTTAGGAAAAATCAAAAGAAAATCAGTGGCTTAAGAAAAGGTACTTAGGAATTTACAGCGGAGGCATCTCCGAGAAAAAAATCTAGCCTTTCTGGCAAAAGACCTCATCATGATGTTGCAGCAGTCAAGTCAATCCTTAATTTTCTTAAAGTTGATGACAAAAAGCGCAAAGGCATGGCAAATACGGTCAAAGTAAAGGCTATCTTTGAAAACTGCTCGTTAACTCGGCAAACTTTACTAGGCGAGATCTCATTTCAAGCTGCTGTTAAAGTTAAGGAATACAACAGATATGATCAAGCATTCTACGTAAAATTAAAAAAAAAGAGTGCAGATACCAAGAACAATAATGAGCGTTTAAAAATTCGTAAAGAATCCATTGAAAATAAAGAAAAACAACTTGACATCCAAAGATTTAAGAGTTCGAAAATTGAATACTTTGAAAAAATTAAGGGGGTACGGCTTGACAAAAGCTCATTTCACGAAAACTACTCTAACGAAATTGAATTTCCTTGACTATTCTTTTCAATGCTAACATTTACGCGAAGTTTAATTGATTTGGAAAGAAGAACAATATCTGAAACATCGTTAACCGCAGACATTCTATCATAAGCAATCTTTCTGATCAATCTCCGAATTCAATATCGGAATAGAATTTCTTAGTACTGCAAACGTCCTCTAAGAACGCCCAGCCTCTATTGTTTTGCTATATTTACAATGCCACAATCTTGTTATTATTACAGGTGATATTAACTTCTGGCAAACAGTTTGGACTACAATGTTATCAAACAACCCCAATAAAATTTAAGTTTATAGCAATTTAGTGGAACATATTTTAAGAAATTTTGTAAGGAACTAACTGGATGTAGTTCTCAGTAACAGCACTGTGTGAGTATAACGATAGACTGTAAGCAAAATCTATTTTCGGATAAAATTTTTTCTCTGACCACAAACCAATTTAAACCAGAATAAAATTTGACTCAATCAAAGCTGTACATGTATTGCCCAGTGTAAATTATGCCTTCGAAAAAGCAGACTGGTTAAAATTGAACGCAAATATTGATAACGAGCCTTTTATTCCAAATTTTTGTAGTAATGTAGATGAATTAACTTGAAAATGTTATATTCTGAGAAGCAATTGACAAAAATTTTTAGCCGAATTATCAAACACAGATCAAAGTTACCATCATTGATATCGAGCTCTACTTCCAATCTAACTGAACGGCTGAATAGCCTAAAAAAGGCAAGTTAATTATCGTTATGTAAACTGATCAAACTGGAAAAAACTAGAATAAGGAGTCAAAAAATCAAGCGAAGATGATTTGGCGGATCTTGAAAATACAGTGCTTGAAACGCGTGTGTTTTGTTAAAAAACAAAGTATATCAAATGCGTAACAAAAACACCGGAAATCAACTTTCGATGACGAATTAAAAAATAAATACTTTAATAAGTACTTTGTATCCGTTTTTTTGCGATGCTGAGGAGATTAACTACACAATTACAAAAGATCAAATTAAACATTGAGTTGCACCAAAAATCAATTTTTTTAAATACATTTCCAGTTGAATCCTGATAAATCAACAGGATCAGATCAGTTAGCCGAATTAATTCCAAAAAAATGCCACAAATAACCGTGCAAGTCCCTAGCCATCTTGGAAATATGTCTCAACAATTCAAAGCTTCCCCACATTGGAAAACAAGTCAAGTAATGCCAATATTCAGGGAAGGCAATAAAGCTGACATTACTTGTTATCGTCCAATTAGCCTTCTCTGCTTCATATCAAAAGTTTTAGAGAAAATTTTACTTGATGAAGTCTACGGCTTCTTTCGTGAAAACAATCCATCCAAGCCAGTTCAGTTTTTCAAAACGTCGATCACCGACAACTCAATTAATTATCTTCTCGATCAAATTAATGATTGCATCGATCTAAATTCCTTGGAAGAACTTATTGTCTTGTATCTTGATTTCTCTAAAACCTTCGATACCGTATTTATAAAGTGTTACTCAACAAACTGAGACTACTAAGAATAGGCGGAAACATTCTGGGCTTGATAAAACCTTACTTATCGGACAGAAAACAATTCTATAGAATAAATGGTTGAAAATCATCTTTCAGGCATGTAACCAGTGGAGTCCCACAGGGTTCAATTCTGGGCCCACTCTTCCCGTTGTTGTTTATAATTAGCTGCCCGAAGCGATGCCAAACACCAGAAGCTTCGGATATGCCGATGACTTTAAAGCGATTGCCCTTTTATCAGGACCAAATGAACAAAGTGACAAAGCATTGAAAACGGCTCGAGATGAATGAAAATAATGCTAATACAAAGAATTAAGGTGTTTTGAACATACAAGGGAATTTGAAAACCATATTTATGCAAAAAGATCTAAAACCAGTTACATCTCAGAAATATTTAGGTCTTATTGTTCAGCACAATTTAATTTGGAATGAAAATTTGTATAGGCGATCAATTAAATTAATGGGTGCTCTCTTCCAAATTTAACGCAACTTAACAAACTTGTGTGACTTGAAAACTAATTTAAGTGCCTAAACTGGTTATGTAGTACCCATAGCGGTTTATGCCTCCCAAACGTGGCTACTTAACAGAAGGAACTTGCATGAATTCGAAAAGGTCCAACATCATGCAACAAAATGGATGCTGAATACATGTTAATTATCGAAGGAGACTTGAAACACTTGAAATAACTACCGCTGAGACTCTATGTTGAAATGCATGCCTGTCACTAAGAAAGGGAGAATATGAAATTGAATTTTCTGAACCACATGCAACTTACAACGAACCTACTAGACAAAATGAAAGGGGAGAGTACAGCCTCACCAAAAGTATGTTTCAAGATTTTTCGACTTATGCGGGAACGAGGTTAACAAAACTACTCTGCAAGAAATATATCGGAATTTCTTCAGGGAGCACTTCTCAGAAGAAAACAAATGCAGAGAGATCAATGGTGACAGGGCACAAACGGAGAAGATCCATATTTTTTTGAGGTTGCTTCAGAATCACTACCAGCATTAAGGGTTAATATAGAATCGGTTATAGATTTTTTGAACGTGAAAATGACGTACAATAGGCTTAAGATTACCAATGTGTTGGCAACTGTGCGGATTCGCGAAAAGTAATCATGATGTGTTGTCATAACAAGTTTTCTAGTAACACAAAACCTTCGTGTGGTTTTTGTAGTTATATTAATTTTAGAATGAGATGCCTTTGGGTGCCGACAAAGCCAGCAACAAAAAGTGGGGCCTTCGACGCCTCTCTCTGACCAAGTCAAATTTCTCCAAGCAATCAAGCATCGATTCATCTGGAGCGCCTGCTCAAGTTGCAAACAATGAAAAAATTTTGGTGCCTTCTTCACCCAAAGAAAAGGAGGCGTTGAATGGAACTGGAGAACAGATCGAAAATGTGCCGCCTGACATAAAAGATTCCAGAGACCAGTGGTCAGACGACGAAGAAGAAGAATGTAAGTGCATACAAGCAATTTTTGAATTTTTGTTTTCCTTACATAAAGTTCCGTCAAGTTTTTGTTGGCCGTGTTTATAAATGGCAAAATCTGAGATCTCACTTGTTAACTATTATTTTTTCGGAAAGTTTTTCTTTCTACGGTTAATTTTTAGTACCAAGTTGTTCTGGATCTATTCTGTTTGCCCCCCCAGCTTAGTGGGCTGATATTTTTACGCCTCCAGGCGCACGTGCTATTTTATTACATAGTAACGTGCGAAAAACCGTCTCACAAAGACAAACAATGAGTTCTTCCGAAGGACCAAGACACTGTACAACCATGTTTTGAGGAAGCTGAGCAAATGCGACAAAAGCCGTACTGACTGACATCTACTGGAACTACTTCGAACAAGCCTACTCCCCGACGAACAAATGCACATGGAGATTCCAATGCCGATGCGGGAATTGCAACATTACTACAAAACTATTTGTCAAACTGAAACTGGACTGACTAATGGGTGAAAACCCTTGAACTGTGCTCAGAATTTTATTCTACTACTATTACTATATAACCACATATAATTTGTAACTGGGGGTGTAAAAACACTGGGGGGGGGGGGTGCAAAACACAATAGATCCGTTTTTCGTACTTTTTTCTAGTACTCATTAATGACCTATCTTCTACTGATCTTTCGCTTTTATCGGTTGGAAAGACCAAAAACTGCTTTTTAAATTTTGGGGTTGAAGCAGTCCACCCCGTGAGCACAGCCTAGGATTTAGGTATTTGTGTCACAAACATCAGTTGAGAAAAATGTAAAATGAGAAAAATGTAAAACAAAAGATAGACAACTATTGAAAACAAAGAACTAATGGCGAACGTAAATGGGCCAAAGTAAGAGCCTCCCTTCTTTAACAACAGCTCCCCTTGAAGCATCAGATCCCATGAAATGGAACTTAGATGTGACTTCCGTATATTGAGAAGACTTGGCTTACTCTTTTGACATCAATCAAAAGAAATCTACATCTTGAATTACCTCTTCAAACCAAGTTAACAAGTACAAATCATTCCTTTTGTCAGCTCTCCTTTATGTATATGAGATTTGGTCTGCCTCCTGCGCCGAATTGATGAAATTAGAATTTTCGAATAAAAAATTTCGAATTTTGAAGAAAAAATATCGATTGCTGCCTGCTGCAGTTTAAAGATTTTATAATGCTGAACCGAATTTTGACGGACGGCAAACATGATGTAAGTGCTAGGAAACTCATCCAAATTCAATACAGTCAACACTTGCGAAGCTCGTCCAAAGCAATTTTTATTTTGAATAGAACAACGAAATCCATATGTGAAAAGAACTTTGTTTAGAGCTGTCAGACTGGGAAATTTAGCTCAAACTTGTTTGAGTCTCAATATTTTATGGACTCCTGTCTTATTAAAAGTGAACTTAAAACTCTTTTACTTGCTTTTGTTAATAACAATTTGATAATGATCATTTGAGGTGTTTACGTTGATTTCCTCTCATATATATTGCCCCATGAAGCAATTAGGTCTTTTACTACAACAACTTCTAAGTGGATTATAGAACGTTCTTGCGTGGACGCTCTCATAATTGCGTGTAATTTTTGTGGTTAATAAATTAATTTGATGTGTAATATTACAAACTGTTTCATTTAAGTTTTACAGGTTTTTAAACGTAAAGAAATATCTGATTGTCAAGTCCACAGCGGTTCCTGTTCAACAAGCTAGCATATTTCGTGATTTCAGCGTCAATTAACCTGTTCCTAGTTAAATTTGATAAATACAATTTGTTTCTGCATAAATCATTTACGCTTATTGTTTTTTCAGTGCCAGCTATCCCTGTACACTAACATTTTTTCTCTCAGATATATGATAAATGTCACCACGTTGATGAAGAAGACTGATATGTTTTCAGTGTATGAGAATCTTCGATCATTGTATAGTGGGAGCGTTTGTTGTGAGTGATAAGTGAGAAATTTGGGTTTTCCCCGCTATTCAATGATGGAGTCATACCGGCGACTAATAAGTCTCTAAAAGCCACTAAAGCTTTTATCCAACTAAAAGGCAACATATCAATGAAAAGCACCCACTTCCTCCCATCACACAATGATCAGGATTGTGTTATACAAGCAAAACTGCTATGGGCAAAATCGAAAGAGTTCGGTTAATGACAACCTGACGTATTCTGTCTTATAGAGGCAAGCATTATAAAGAAAGTGTGACTGCCTTGCGACCGCTTTTGCTAGTCTTTCTCTTGAGCTTACTGTTTCTATCTTCTGTGATATTGAAAACATGGCGTCTCCAACCTTCGTATCTAGTTGGTTCTTTCACTGCGATAAAATTTTAAGTGAATATTTTGATTGTAAAAGGCGAAAACGACGCTCCTTCCGTCATTTTTTACGCCGCATATGCATCTCACGAGTAAGAGATATAGTGTGCCACAAACAGCTCATAATGAAGGTATTTGCCATCATCTAATTCGGGATGAGGATTGTCAACATACAGTTATTAGACACAGCCATGTATATCGAACAATTTTCTCAAAATCATTCCGAACTTTCAGTATGTTTTCCTGAATCTATTCTGCTTCACCCCCCAGCTTTGTGGGCATATAACGTTTGCGCCTGCTGGAGCCTGTGCTCCTTGTTCCATATAAGCGTGCTATATAATAGCTAAATTGTAATTGGGGGCATAGAAAACATTGGGGGCAACAATAGATCCGTTTTCTTTTTTACAGAAATACTTTCTTTTTTATAGATGCGAAGCTCTAAGCTGAGCGGAGCTATATTGCGGTGTCCTTGGTTTTTGTTTCGTCGTCTGACGCTCTTTTTTGTTTTCCAAATGTTCACATAGCAAAGCCCAAAAAGGTCATATTTTCTGAATGACTGCTTCCTCTCACTAACGGCTCTGGCGCGCATGACGTCATTTCTCAATCTCTCTAGCAAAAGTTTTCGCGTGATTAGATTTTGATCATAAGTGACTTGCCTCACTCAATAAAATGATTTCTGCACTTTAAAACTTGAGTTCGATTTGAATTAAATTAAGGTCAAAGGAACCCATATGTGTACTACAGGTTACTAATGAAAGGGCTTCTGCGCAATGAATTTTAACAAGCTTTATCAATTTATCACTGAATATTTTTTTACATAGCGTTCTGAGCGGCGTCCATACCTTCTATCTCTATCTGTTTCTATCTCTATTATATGGCACGCAAGTTTGTTCTTTCGCAGCCATTCTGGCAATCTTCCGGCTATGTTAAGAAAAAGTTAAAGCAATTGTCTGATTTTACAATAATTTGACATTAGCATCAGCGTCTGCATAAGCTGAAGTTTTTAGTGACTTTTTGCTGGCCGATATTCCACTTCTGTTACTAGTTTCTCGAACTTCAATAATCCATGCAGTTAATGATTTGGTTACAATATGAACGAAATCAAGGAGCCATTGTTATTACCAACGGGATGCTGCCCGTTTTAGTTGCAAGAGAATTTTTGATGTTTCAATTGTCAAGAATCAGTTTCCAGATCTGCAAACTGTTTGCCTCATTATTTTTTGAATCACACAGTCCGGATTCTTGGAAGGTTCTGTCAGTTCAAGCATTGTTCAAAAGAGAAAATCCTTAATGGAACCTCTTGTAGACCTATCAGTAAACTATCGGAGCATGCTATGTCCTATGAGAGTTTATGAAAATTTGTTTCCTTATTCTCAAAAGTAAGTTAGGCGTTTCTGTTTGGCTTTGTTGGGAATATATTACTTGGTTTGTGGTTACTGCTCTTCTTTCACAATTTCCATATTAACTTTTACTCTCGGTACCTATCATTTGATTGTTATCTTGATTTCAGCAAAGATTTTGATAAAGTTTCTCATCATATTTTCTTCGAAAGAGCTGTTGTTTTGGTATAGTTTACTCTTAGTTTGTTGCCTCATATTTAAGTGACTTGTCAGATTACTGCAGAGGGACGAAAATCAGGAACCTTGAAGTGATTAATGATGTACGACAACGATAATTTCCGGGGCCACTTTTTTTTAACGAGCTTGCAGATGTACCAACTCATTGCAAATTCTTCTTATACGCTGGCAATAGTAAGTTTAAGTCCAAATCGATAGAGCCTAGAATGTGAACAGGCCTGTTATTATTCTCGGAGTAAAGAAACGGAATGGATAGTTTTACTGTATTTAGTTATAGGTGGCGCCTGAACATTGGATAAACAACAACGCTTAAAAATTCCCGGTATTTTTTTGCGTCTGAAGTGGAGTGAACATCTTTCAGTAACTTCTGCACTTTAAAAAACTTGAGTTCAATTCGAATTAAATTAAGGTCAAAGGAACCCATGTGTACTATAGGTCACTATTGAAAGGGCTTCTGCGCAATGAATTTTAACAAGCTTTATTATTTTATCACTGAATATTTTTTTTACATAGCGTTCTGAGCGGCGTCCATACCTTCTTTCTGTATCTGTTTCTATCTCTTATTATATGGCACGCAAGTCTATTCTTTCGCAGCTATTCTGGCAATCTTCCGGCTATGTTAAGAAAAAGTTAAAGCAATTGTCTGATTTTACAATAATTTGACATTAGCATCAGCGTCTGCATAAGCTGAAGCTTTTAGTGACTTTTTGCTGGCCGATATTCCACTTCTGTTACTAGTTTCTCGAACTTCAATAATCCATGCAGTTAATGACTTGGTTAGAATATGGACGAAATCATGGAGCCATTGTTATTACCAACGGGATGCTTCCCGTTTTAGTTGCAAGAGAATTTTTGATGTTTCAATTGTCAAGAATCAGTTTCCACGTCTGCAAACTGTTTGCCTCATTATTTTTTGAATCACACTGTCCGGATTCTTGGAAGGTTCTGTCAGTTCAACCATCGTTCAAAAGAAAAAATCCTTAATGGTACCTCTTGTAGACCTATCAGTAAACTATCGGAGCATGCTATGTCCTATGAAAGAGTTTATGAAAAATTTGTTTCCTTATTCTCAAAAGTAAGTTAGGCGTTTCTGTTTGACTTTGTTGGGAATAGATTGCTTGTTTTGTGGTTACTGCTCTTCGTTCACAATTTCTATATTATCTTTTACTCTCGGTACCCATCATCTGACTGTTATCTTGATTTCAGCAACGATTTTGATAAAGTTTCTCATCATATTTTCTTCGAAAGAGCTGTTGTTTTGGTATAGTTTACTCTTAGTTTGTTGCCTCATATTTAAGTGACTTGTCAGGTTACTGCAGAGGGACGAAAATCAGGAACCTTGCAGTGATTAATGATGTACAACAGCGATAATTTCCGGGGCCAATTTTCTTTTTTAACGAGCTTGCAGATGTACCAACTCAACGAAAATTCTTCTTATACGCCTGCACGAGTAAGTTTAAGTCCAAATCGATAGAGCCTAGAATGTGATCTGGCCTGTTATTATTCTCGGAGTAAAGAAATGGAATGGATAGTTTAACTGAAAACTCAGTATTTAGTTATAGGTGGCGCCTGAACAATGGATAAACAACAACGCTTAAAAGTTCCTGGTTTTGTTGCGTCTGAAGTGGAGTGAACATGTTTCAGTAAAGCTTCAGAAAGTGTATTGGAACTTGATAGTTTTAAAACGCAATCTACCTTAAAACTTATACAAGTCCTCCCAAGTTGATTTACACCTCTCATTAATTAATTCGAGTCTATTCCACGCATCAGAGAACTTGACGCCTTCTCAGGCAGGTTTGACGAAATTGTAAATTTTTGAAAAGCTAACAGCAAAAGGGTGTTCGATTTAAGACGATTGTTGAAAGGCTGTGCGTTTGTAATACAAGCTATTTTCTTTGTTGATTACGATATTCAAAATGAATTGCTTCAAAAGCTGAAGTCTCTCTCTCTCTCTCTCTCTCTATTGAAATCCATGATTTCTTACTCGTGTTTACAATTGATGGAAATTACTTTTATGTGACGGTAGGTCTCAACAGAATCAACGATGGTCGAAAAAGGCAGCAGAGCAGAATGGAGTTATTATTGGCAAATAGCCAACTATCAAAACAGATGAAATTTTCTTTCATTCAACGAAAAATCTGCAGAACTTTAGAGCAGGGACTATAACTATGTACTAATACAATAAAAATTTTATGAATAAGCACAGAATCAGCAAAATATTTGGGGACTACTTCATTAAACGAAGTTTGACTACTCTAGTAAATTTCATGGATAATTGTCTGCAAATGTGGCCACAGCAATAACTGTCAAAAACTGAACATATGGACTTGCAATATTGGTGTCCACCCAAGGGATTAACCTAAAGCCTAAGTTACTAACTACTACTTAATTCTTATAGCTCCTCGATGTAGCTTTTTGCAAGATCCGCTCGCAATGGATAAGGGTCAGATTTGTCGCCATCCCCTTGATCAAGACAATTGACAATAATGACTCAATTCATAACAGGTTTTCTGACAATGGTAGGATTGCGGGAACCCTCGTCAACCTTTGCCGAGCTCTATTATAAACTACTGGAACATAGCAAAGCTTTGGTATAAGCAGTAAATCGGCCTTGCAACTCATGGTTGGAAGCACTCAATAGCCAAGGAATTATTCCAATGATCAAGCGTATAAATCTTTTCCGGCTGTTGTGTCGTCGATTCGGTCAATGGGGAGAGCAGTTGTTTGAATATTTAACAACTTCTCCAAAAACCGAGTAAATCTACCGAAACTTCGCTAAATCGCGGAAAGCACACCAACCTCACCAGGTCTTTTCCTGCTTGAAGAAAGGTTTTCAACAAAAAATTTCTTTCAGAACGAGTTTTGGGAGCTTTTGTGTTTAATTAGTGTCTAGCGTCTCTTCAGCCATGCAAGGAGAAAGCTCCCCTAAAATGGTAACTTCAACTTGACAAGAACAGATTTTAATAATGGCCTCTTGGGTATGGATTGCCGCTAAGAATACCCACAAATGCCAATACGACACCACACGCTCTCGATTGTCCGAATGTAGGAACTCCGCAGCTGCAGCTAGCTACTGACTATTCCAACCGCTCGGCATTCGTTTGCAGGAAGTTTGCCCGATGCTTGTATTTTGGTTCACTCCTTCTTTACACATCTAAGCGAAAGATGAGAAACACCATTTTGTAGCGCCTAGAGTCTGGTTCTGATTTGTGTTAAAAGTAATGGTATTATTAAGCAAATCGAAAAAGGGAAGTCTGATGACATTATGAAGTAAAACGGAGGGGTTGGGAAGAGTTGTGTATATATACATTTTATGTATTATAAAATTGATATTTTAAGTTCTATATTGAAATTTATTGAAAACTTTTTTTAGAATGTAAGATGCTCTGTTGCCTATTCAACAACTAAGTATAATTTATATAAAGAATATATAATTATATTTTAAAGATCATATCATAATCATATTAACGAATAAATTAATTTTTTGAAATATGCTTGAAAAAATGAGAAAAATCAACTAAATGCAATTCGAACAGAAGAAATAGGTCGTGGAAAGCTGTTTTATGTCCCTGATTGTCAAAAATAACTTTAAGTTTATGCTCCTCAAGTATAATAATTTGAAACAGATTTGCAGTTTCTTTAGCAAAAACAATTTCAAAAACCTAACCCCGATGTATTTTTTATAACAATTCTATTGCTAGCTGCGAAGCAATAGCAAAGGTTTCATTGATGGCGATGGCGTCGTAGTATACAATTCAAAAATTTGATGCGATAGGACGCTTTCTTTTTTAAAAAAAGATTGAGGACTCGTAGGGCAATTTGATTTTTCACAAATAATATTGAATGATGATACATGTGTTATTGTGGTGCATGGTTGCAGTTGCTTTAATTCTCCTGACGGCGGTGATAATCATTTTTATTTGACTTAGATTTTATCATAAAATTTACTGACCCTGAGTTTTGACCTTATTTTTGACATGTGTCATCGGCATGTTTAGTAAAGCGAGGTTTAGGCTGATTGTTTTATTGATATTGACGCTAAATGTTTTCAGAAATTATATGTATATTCGTGTTTTTGATGTGTTTTTTTATAGCCTCGAAGCTGTAAGCTGAGCGGAGCTATATTGCGGTGATCTTGGTTTTAACAATTCAAAGATTTCAATTATATTGGGGCGCTGTCTTTTTTACGACTCAAAGAGGAGCGTCTTTTTAAGACTCGAAGAGGCTTTATGGTTTTCTGTTTTTAAGACTCGAAGAAGACGTTGTTACATCAAGTTATGAGTAATTTCATGTGCTACTGACTTCGCTTTTTTTCAGCCAGAAGGGCTTTCCTGGCTGTGCTTTTTGGAATGGTTTGACGAATCGCTTATGGTGGGTCAGCCTTAATTTGTAGTTGCGTCCAAATTAAATTGAAAGATCATTTGTTTATCATCGCGAGTGTATAGTGACTTGGCTTGTAAGAGAAGAAAATGAAAACTTTATTACGTCTATAGTGGGCACAATTAATGGACGGACAAGTTAACGATTTAAGGGCCATTCTGTGATTTTTTTTGGCGTGTGCATCATAACATGGATGCTGATGTAATATATTTACCACCATTTGGGTCGATTGAATGGCGGACTTAGTTGCAGTTAGATGAGACGCAATAAATTAATGATGCTCTAGAGCGCAGGGTTACGTAATCCGTCATTAGCCTGATTTGTTACTTCACTGTGTTTGTTGTTTTCTTGGTCAAGATAATCGTCAAGACATTACCCCAATTTTTGACGAGCAATCGTAGACTGCGTAGCTTGACTACCTGTACTGTAAATTATTGATTAGGAATATGAGAGCTTACATTGTACCAGAATTGTAATGCAACCTTAATGTTGTTTTCTGTTCAAGTTTTAAAAGATTTAATCTGTCCTTTTAGTTTTTCATTCGGTTATTTTCAAATAGAAAAGTCCATCTTTGGTTATCATCGCAGGTGTATTGTGACTTGGCCTGAAAAATCTTGTTTTATTTGGCGTGTTTGTTTAGTGGATATTACGGGTCACCAGACAGTGCTGAAGCACCTGGCACAGCAAGTGAAAGTGGGGATGGACCTGACTAGAGTAACACTGCCTACCTTCATCTTAGAAAAGAGAAGCTTACTTGAAATGTATGCAGACTTCTTCGCTCATCCAGAGTTCTTTGTGCTGTAAGTAGAGCACAACATTTCCCCGTACTTTAATCCAATGACTCATTTTATTATCAAGGGAACATCATTGGAAGCATTAAATCAAGATGTTAGCGGGTTTTTTATTGAAATATTGCATCATATAGTACTTCAGTGAAGTGGAATCACGAGATTGAATGATCTTGAGAAAATAATTATGCGCACAAAGCTGCCCTAAAATGTTTTTAGATTCTACATTGATAGAGCTTCGGCTTTCTGACTTAGACATTTTAATCCTTTCATGCTCGACATTGCTCCTCGGTCGTTTTTTTAAATGTTTCTAACCGTTGAGTTGCTTTTAGTTTTGGGTAAAAAAACTGGTAGATTGCGCAGAACCATATTCTAATTCTACTACTGAGTTATAATTTAATTGACTATTTGTAGTTACAGTCCCGCACCCCAGCCCGCTCAACAGCCAGCAATTTTTTTTATAAGCATGTGCTAATATGATATGCGCGTTTTTCATTCAACCAATACGTTCCACAATGATGGTTACTAATATCAATTATAGGATATGATATCCTACTAGAGGGAAGAGAAATATTTCCCGGTATTTTAATGCTCATTTTTGAAAAAGGTTTTGTTTGTGTTTAGAACTACCGGGGAGTCAAATCCCAAGCTGCGCTTCATGTACATCGTCAAATGGTATCTGTCCTCCTTTCACACGGGGCGAAAAGGCGCTGTTGCCAAGAAACCCTTCAACCCAATCCTGGGTGAAATCTTCCGCTGTCACTGGAAGCTACCGACAACAATAGTGCAATCTTTCTCCGATAACTTACTTCCTAAGTGCGACTCGGCAGAACTGAGTTGCTTAGATAACAATAATAAAGCTGCAGATACGAATGGTGCAACTAGTTACGCGGATGATCCACAACATGTCGATAGACTGCTGACTGATTCAGGTCCAGTGCCATGGAGCTGCTCCACAGATGCTACTTTTGTCGCTGAACAAGTTTCTCACCATCCTCCTAGTAAGTTACACGTAATAATAAAATGTTCAAGCAGCAATAATCTGAATAAACTGTAGCCTAGAAAAGTAACCTAACTTGACAGGACATCAGTAGGTCCCAATGGACCTAGTCAAGTGATGACCAGAAGCGGTGCATCAAGATGAAAGCTTTCTTTTCGTCCAATGAGAAGAAAATGAACCATGATTCATCACTTAATCGTAGAACATTGTCTGTGATATTCATTGTGAAATTTGAATTTTGAAATTTAAGGCGGGTTGAATCCATATACTCAATGAGGGAAAACTAGCGCTACCACAACCACTACTAGCAAGGCTTTATTAACATACGAAAGTAATGAGTCTAATTTTTATCATTTGTTTCAGTTTCGGCCTTCTATGCAGAGTGCATAAGCAAAAAGGTTGAAGTGAACGGATACATCCACCCAAAGAGCAAGTTTATGGGGCTTTCAATTGGTAAGTATTACTTACCAATATTTAAAAAATCTCGCGTGCAACAAATTGATGCTTGTAGTCTATTGATGCAACAAATTGTGCAGTACATTATATTTTGAATTCGTATCAACCGTTTTGCCTCTTCAGAATAAAGTCAAGGCGAGAGTCTACCCCAGCTTAGTAAAGGTAGAATTTTATCACCCGATCACTCAATAGGTTTTAATTGCTCTCAAACAAATTTTGTGCATAGTTTAAAGGGCTAGGATATATGCGTCGCCTTATTGGCAACATGATGACGTTCTTCATCGAAATGGTTTCAGGTTTTGCTCATTTTTAAAGCTAGAGGGTTAATTTTTTGTTCAATCTTTTTTATACTAATGAAAGCAAGGAGGATCAAGAAAACAAGCGTAGTGGACGAGAAAAAAATAACAGTTGTCTTCAACTTTCCGCTTTGTTGGTAGTTTATACGGGCTTCAAAACCCAACGTTCGGGGTACCAATTTGCTCTCGAAGCCAGATATTTTAAGCGTCACTCGTCGTAATCAGCTAGGGAAAAAAAGGAAACTGGCCATTTTTGCCTACAGCTGATCAACAATTTCGCATTTCAGCAACAAAAGGTCACGTCGAAACCGGCTTTCAAACTCAAAAAAACCGCGACAAAGATTTTAATTTATCCAGATGTCGATGTGTTTTGTGATTGAGATATTACATTGAATCCTTGCTCCAGGTTATAGCAGCTTGTAAAAACGTACCAATGCAATAAAATTAAAAGATAAATTTAGATAGCCGCCAGCCTCTCGACGGCTATTATTTAGACGCTCTTCTTTTTTTACAGTTCAAAGAACTTGAATTGTATTGGGGCGCTGTCTTTAAGATCTGTTCACACATGTTAATGATTTTTGAATTGAAATTGGAGTGATGATTTTGGTCACGCCGAAGCAGGAAGTAGAGCCAAAAAGCGTGAATTTTTTTCGCTCTAATTTTAAAGTAGTGAGAAAACGGTGTTTGAATAAAAATTCGCTTTCTCGCTAGTGTTTTTTTTGCTCACATGCGGCTGTTTTGGATTTTGGATTGGATTTTTTTTGGATTGGATTTTTATAGCTGCGAAGCTGTAAGCTGAGCTGTGCTATATTGCGGTATCTTGCATATGTGTAATAAAGGTCCCTAATGAAAGGGCTTCTGCGCAATGAATTTTAACAAGCTTTATTAATTTATCGCTGAATGTTTTTTACATAGCTTTTTGAGCGGCGTCGATACCTTTTTGAACTTATATCTGTATCTGTTTCTATCTCTATTATACGGCACGCAAGTCTATTGTTTCGGAGCTATTTCGGCAATCTGCCGGATATGTTTTTCTAAATGGTTTTCCCAATCCATTCATAGTTCATTCTAGGCCTAGTTTTTTGTTTGAACTAGATATCTATTTCTCGATAGTGCTTTTTTGTTCATCTGCGGCATTTTGACATTGATCAGTTTTTTTTAAAAAAAATTTTTGATCTGATATTTGGGAAATAGTTTTCCCAAAGAATTTGAATTGTATTGGGGCGCCGTCTTTTCTCATCTGTTCACACATTTTCTTGATTTTTGAAGTCAAATTTCAGTGATGATTTTGGTCACGCCGAAACAGGAAATGGGTCGAAAAAGCAAATGGTTTTGTGGCGTGCAATTTTTTTTGCTCTAATTTTAAAGCAGAGTGAGAAAATGGTGTTTGAATAAAATTTTGTTTTCTCGCTTTTTTGTTCACATGCGGTAATTTCACTTTGATTTTTTACTGTTTTTTCGATTTTTTATATCGAGTTTTTTTCTAAATGGCATTCCCAATCCATTCATAATTCCTTTGACTTTAGCTGAAGAAACGTTGATTGTAGGCGGTCTTTAGCTCTATTAAAATCTTTGGGAGAAAGCATATTAAGATACTTACGTGAAACCAATGGAAATTTTGAAAGGAAAGTCACCGTGAGTTGAATTACTGAATGATAATACAGAGTTATAGAAAATTATCGAATTTTTTGGTTCTCTAGTTTCAAAAATTGGGTTAACGTTGAATAGGTAAGATAGTTAAAAAAGATAAATTAATAGAAAGAAGTTCAATGACATTTCCTGTGAATTCTTCCGAAATTGTAATAGGTATTTCCGTAATTCTTAACGGAAGATTATCCTTTTTTGATCTACTGAGTATCGGGATGCAGTAATTGAATTGTCTTTCAATTGTCTTTGGCTGTTTCAATCACAACGTAAGTCAGTTGGGTGGCTACTTTTTAGCAATCTTCTGGTTATTTTTTTAGTTTAAGCTATATGTTTATAGTCTTCAATCGCTTTTTTTCTGGTAAAAGTAGACGAACAGCTTCCAACGGGATTCAAATGATGATTTTTTGGTTTCTGAAATAGTCAAACAGCACCAAAATAAAAAGAAACAGAATTGCTGAAGATCGGACCAAGCTGTCCGAAAACCTAAGACAATTCAAGACGCATATACTTTAAAATGATGCCATATACGTTAGTCTGGTATACCCAAATGAAACAGAAACCTGTCGTAGCAAACATTATTGGCGCTAGCATAAAGTTATCAGTTTTAGATACCATTTTCCGCCGTCAGCCTCTCAAACGGTTATTATTTAAGCGCTCTCCTTTTTTTACAATTCAAAGAATTTGAATTGTGTTGGGGCGCTGTCTCTTTTAAGATCTGTTCACACATTTTCATTATTTTTTGAGATCAAGTTGGTGTAGAGATTTTGGTCACGCCGAAGCAGGAAGTGGAGCCAAAAAGCGAGTGGTTTTGAGGCGTGAAATTTTCTCACTCGAAATAAGTTGAGTTAGAAAACGGTGTTTGAACAAAAATTCGCTTTCTCGATAGTTATTTTTTTGTTCAAGTGCGGCAATTTCATTTTGATTTTTACTATTTCCATTGTTTTGATCGGATTTTTTTTCTAACTGGTTTTCCCAAGCATTCAGTGCTCATTCGAGATCTAGTTTTTTGTTTCAGGACTTGTCCTGCTGTTTTTTTAATTCGCTTTACTTTCTGATCACGTTTTTTGTTTTACATACGTCACGATTTTCCCGCTTGACTTTTGACTTCCTTCACTCACTGTTTCAACTGAATGGATTTTAATTTTTTTCACGTATTGAGTTGCGTAATGTAGTGATTACGGTTAACGTGAAAAGAGCAAAAATCAAAAGAAACAATATAATTTTTATAAAGCGCGGTCGTTGAGTCATAATGCATTAGGTTATCAAAGTTCAATAAAGCGATTGCTAGCTGGCCTTAGTAATATGCTTAATAGCCGTCAGTTTAGTAGCAGAATTAAGTGTAATTTTAGAATCTAACCGAATAGGCAACATTCGCACACCAAATGAGAACACGTCGACACTTTCAATTTCTCTCTTTTTTCAATTTTTTCTTATGTTTCAATCCCATTCTGCATCAACCGGGTCAACGGCGGCTTTTTTCGGGCTATTTGCTGACTATGATTTTTATTGAATTGCAATTATTTAGCTGATCATAAATTTAAAGTTTTTGCTCTGTTTCCTTTTTCTAAAGAAAATGTTATTTTTAATTGCTCTCAAACGAAGTTTGTAGCAATTATATTAGTCCTGTCGGTCTTTTTTTGCGATTTTTCGCTTGACCAATTTTTCGTCTGACGCTTTTGACTTTTCGTCCTCAAAAACGGGATAAACAGGTAGCGCCCAGCGGGCATTATGTGCTCTTAGAGCCTTTCAGGTCTGTTTCAGCTCAAACTGTCTTGGAGACTTATGCTTATGGTGTGAGGGGCGGTTTCTTAGAGGTTGACACCCCCCCTTTGTTGACCCCCCACCCCCACTATTGGCTCCACCCCCCCCCCCCCCCCACCGCGATTTTGCCTCCCCCCCCCCCCCCCCACCCAGTGCTGCCCCCATCTGCCCCCCCCCCCCCGTGGCTAGCTACTGACCAAGCCAACCGCTCGCCGGTCGTTTAAGAGCAATTCGCCCGACGTTAGTCGTTTATGTTTTCATAATCTTTGTAAATAAATTGAAGTTGTTCTGCTCACTGTTCAACTTTCGGTTTCCAAAGTAAAGATTGCAAAATCTGTCATTTTTGAAACTCAGCTGAAAAATCTGCATTTTTCAGGAAAATTGTTGACCTGGGAAGTTTCTGAGGAAAAAATGAGTATGGCTTGGTAGTTTTGGAAATGGTCTGTGCTTAGTTGTATAATGTGCTTTTTAAACATTATTTCTAATGTTTAAATCATCACTGAAATTTTTCAAGCTTAACATTCTACAAATTTTTAATTGCTCTCGAACGAAGTTTGAAGCATTTATTGTAAACTTGGGCATTTTTGTATGCAAAATTTTTGCTTGAGTTTTTTGTTCTATATTTTTTTTTGGATTTTACTTCCCGAGTGACTTTTTTACGCTTGACTTCTTGATTTTCACTTGAAATAAATTGCTCTTATTCAGACAATAAGGCTTTCGCTATAATAATATCGATTGTAAGAAAAGCTTTCAGAAGGCCTTGATAGCTGAGTGGTTAATGCTTTAGTGTATTGCATCGGAGGTCGGGGTTTGAACCCCTCCTCGGCCAGATTTTATTGCACCCATCAAAAATCTAAGCTACCCATTTGAATAAAATTGTCCCGCTTGTCGATCGAGAGCAATTTGTTCGTTAATCGGTTTTTGTTAACTACAGATAGGTCAATATTTCAATGAATCATGTCATAGATTTAGTCAGTTTTGTTTGTGCATTTGGTGTTTTCGACTGAACTTTTTAAACTGACAAACTTTAAAAAAAGAATTTATTTATCTGATGTGAGCTGATTTTAAACAATAATATTAAATTGAGTAAAATCTCAGCACCAGAAGAGACAGGCAACGAGGCCGTCAGGCCAGCATAAAAACCTGCCCTAAGAGAATTTTGAAAATATTTTTGATCATTTAAAGACATTTAAATTAAATATATCAATTTACTGCAGAAGAAAAAAATCCTAACGTTGCATATAAACAAATTAAGTTTACGACAATTAAATCTTGCATTAAAAAAAATAATAAAAAAATAATTATATCTTAGGGCAAAAAAGACACTCGGCAAACGTATTCGAAGACTTGTTTCAGGTACATTTAAACATAAGAAAAAAATTCAGTAAAAAAATTAAAATACATCTGCAAATTTGACCTCAACTAAGTGGAAAAAAATACAAGTATTCATACACGCTTTTGTTTTCACTAAAATAAGACCCGGTAACCACGACTTTTTCATCACATATCTGGGCCATAAATGGCATTTGAAATTCTCCTAGGTAACCAGAAGTAGAGGAATTTGAAAAATTCCTCTTGCTGAAAATTTTTCTAAGTATTTTTCCAAAAAATCGACAAAAAAATGCAAATTTCTCGGCTTCTAGAGGTCGTACGAGGCTCATTTTTGGGCATAAAAAATCAAAGTTAAAAAAAATTGGTGCCAGCCCCACCCCCTCATGGGCAGGAAGCTGGCACCAAATAACGTCTTCCCAAAAATCGCACCCCAGCAACGTACACTTTTTGAAATTATTACAGATTTTATTATTTTCAAAAAGCAAGCTAAGTTGTCAAGCCAGCACATCTAGAAAAAAGGTATTATTATTTCAAGAATACTGAAAACAACAAAGAAGAAACAAAATTAGAAACTAAAAATATGTCTAACAGGTTCTGGGTTTTGCAGAATATAGCTCGTTTTTTTACTATGGTAAAACTTTATTATTTTGGAAAAAGTCCACTCCATCATATCATCTGGAAGAACTTGATTAATTCGCAGAAGATTATACAATTTAGTGGCACGAGACTTAATTGAATATCTTTCAATTTGAATTTGAAGCTTACATAAGGGTTCTTGCAGAAGTTGTATTTTTGACAATCTTGTGACTTTTTGTGATGAAATAACAAAAAAATTTTGAGCGAATCAATTGAGCAAATTTTGAAGATGGATCTTAACACAAACTTCAAGAGCTCATATATATGAAGTTCATAAACTGTTAAACACTCATTTTTTATGAGGATGTCATCGCAACTATCTCTTTTTTTCTGAAGTATATCAATTTTAAAATTTTCTGCATGATAAATATAGGTTCCAGGGCTTTATAACTGCAACAACCAAAAACAAGAATTCCATATTGAATTATCGGAACTACATTGGTCTTATAATAATTCATTAGTTCAAATTTAGGCACGAAGTGCCTGAGCTTAGATATTATACCTGATTGTTTACCGAGTCTCGTTTCAACATATTCAATATGCGAGCGAAAAGAAAGCTTATTATCAACATACACATCAAGGTACTTACAAAGAGGCTTGACTAAAATAGGGCAAGAGTTAAATAGGAAGAAAAGATTGGAAGCACTAGGTTTCAAATTCAATTGAATTGTTTTAGATAAATTTAACGCGAGTTTGTTTGAATTTAGCCATTTACCAAGCATTAAGAGGTTACTAGCGAGGTGATCTATTTGTTCATCTGCAGCCATTAAGCTAGTGTCATCGGCGAAGAGCAAAACCTTTATGTCTGTAAATGCAACTGTCAGATCATCAATATAAATCAGAAATAGAAGAGGTCCTAATATTGAACCCTGCGGGACTCCCATTGACTTCAACTCGCTGATGTCTATCACTTAAGTAGGAAATTAGCCACGCTAAGCAGTTACCTCTGAAGCCTAATCTTTCAAGTTTAGAGAGTAGAATGAAGTGATCAAGAGTATCAAAGGCTTTCTTTAGATCTAAGAAGAAGCCGATTACTTTTTTACATGAACGGGATCTGACCTTTAGTTAAATCAACTAAGGCATCAATTGTGCTGTGTTTTGCGCGAAAACCAGATTGTTTGTTATATAGAAAAGAAAAACGTTCCATTATATTCTATTATATTCTATTATATATAGAATATAATAGAATTATTATATTCTATTATATATAAAATGATACATTCTATTAAATTTTACCCTCTCAAATATTTTACTCAATTTGTTAGCAGACTAATGGGCCGATAATTATTTACATCAGTTTTAAATCCTTCTTGGAACAGGGGTTACCTTTGCTTTTTTCAACTTATCAGGGAAAACACCTTGATTCATGGACTTGTTTATTCAGCAAGTTAAATATGGTGCAATAATTGTACTCGTCGTTTCAATTATTAGATTGCTTATATAATCATCACCCGAAGATTTGTTTTCTAGATTTTGTTTGATTTCTAGGATCTCTTGTTAAGTTACAGGAAAGAAATACATTGATTTTCTCTACTCTTGAAATTTTCAATTTCTTCCGATGGTGGCAGATTTCGGATAACATCTTTTGCTGTACTAGTGAAATGATCGTTGAAGGCCTCAGCTATATCAATTTGGGATGGCTCATTATCATCTGCTTGTAGCACATCTAGATAGGGAACGCTGTTTGCATTTTTCTGTTCACCTTTGATCTCATTTAATAATTTATCTGTCTGTCTTGACTCTCCAACAGACGATTTAAATTTTTTGAGGTTAAATTGTTTCTTAGTCGTCTCCACTGCTTTTTGAAAAGTATTACGCATGCCCTTAAGAACTTTAAGATAGTCGCTATTATGGGGGTTCATTTTCCAGTTTTTGTGTGCTTTATTTCGTTTATTTCGAAGGGATTTTAACTTAATATTATACCATGGCTAGGTTTCCTTGTTCTTATAAGGATACTTAAAGCAAGAATTGACTGAATTACTTGATATAGTCTGCTCAACGTTGTTTTTTTTAAATTTTTCATACAATTCTCGAAAATTCTGGACTTGCGAAGGATTCTTAGGGGAAGATGTAGTACGATAGGCAACTTTTTTTGATTTTAAAGATCTGTAACATAGTTGGATAGTGTTCGGCAAGTTCCTCGTTTTTTAGAACATATATTTCACTTTTGGATACATTTTGAAATATAAAATGGTCAAGGCATGTTGATGAGTTCACTGTTACACGTGTTGGTTCCATTGGTCCAATTTCAAAGCCATTTGAATCAACAACACTTTAGTAATTTTTTGTTAACAGGTTTTATTCCAAAATATTTATATTGAAGTCGCCACAAATTATGAGAGGAGTTTTGTTTGAGCTTTTAACACTTAGAAAATTATCAAGAGCGTCAACAAACTCAAGCTTATTCGCTTTTGGTTTATTATATACAGCGGCAATGAAAAACTTGTAATTATTGCAAGCATTTCTCCCACTACGGCTCTGTCAAAATCAACTTGATGCTTATTCAATAGGTTACATTAATTTTTCAATTGAATCATGACACCGCCGCCTAATGTCCTATTTTTTTTGCAATATATTGGGAGTATCCATTCACAAGAAACAATTTCGGATCATCGTTATCAGTCAACCAAGTTTCAGTAAGACACAAAATATCTGGTGGAGACTCAAGACTTAAAACTAGTGCTTCCAATTTTTCAAGGTGCAATTTGAAAAGGCGATTGTTAACATTAAGCACAGATAAAGATTTTAATTTAGTTTCCAATTTCAGATGGTTCCCATGTAAAATATCCGGACTTAGGAAAGCATTGTAGTACATCATTTATGTTATATCCCAGGTCTAAACGAGCTTGATAAAGATCATTAACTTTATACAGCTTTGGTTATCTTTGCGAATACCATACTCTTTCAAAGCGGGCGTCTTTTTGCATAATCTTAACAAAATTCAGTAGAGGATTCGTAAGGTCTTCATACACTTTGACATCTTCGAACACTTGAGAATTAACCGTCGGCTTCTTGTTTTGACATTATTGATTCTTTGGCGACTCTTCTGGCAAAGCGGGCAATAATTGGCTTAGGTCTGACTAATGTCTGACTCATTAATTCGAGCTCCAATGGTATTCGCTAGTGACACTACATGTTTCATCGTCACTTCCAATTTTTCAGATAATGGTTCACCTTGCGCATTTTTTTCGATGACCTCTTCGATTCCTACAATTCGAATGTTCTCGTGTCTGTTGTACATCTCGAGGGCTTCGGCCTCCGACAGGGACCTTAACAGAGACCTTTCTTCCGCATTGCCAACTTCCTGATAGACTTCTTCCATAATACTCGTCTTTAGATCTTCCATCTCTTTCTTTAGCAGTGTCTTCATAGAGCGCATTACTCCCGTCTTGACTTGATCAACGATAGTTGGAATCGATTCTTCAATTGCTTCTTTGACTGTTGCTTTTATAAGCTTAACCAGTTCTCCTTGCTCTTCAGTAGGACTCAGCTCACAGTGCTTTCTTTTCTGATCTTGTTTCCCGATAGGCGTTTGATCCATGTAACGTAAGGCTGGTGGTTGCAGATTTGTATCATTGTTCAAAGAATCACTCGTCACTGACGCAGATTCACTCATTTGCCTTCTCTGAAACTATTTAATAAGTTTATCACAACAATTAGGCTTGTTTTTTGTCGAATAAAAAGTGGAAAATCAGGCGGCTTTGAGTGGAAGTGGTGTTTTGCGGAGATTTAGTAATCTCCGAAGTGAACTCTCCACTTAGATTGCAAGAGTTTCTGATGTTTCTTTTTTGCCCAAATATGTCAAAGAACGAATGTTTTGCAATTTTCTCTCCTTGGATGAAGATATTTATATCAAAATCAGTTCTTAAAATGAGCATTATGCCCTGTATGGTAAATTTCCAGCCTTGTCTGTTTGTCTCAAACATTTTCTATGTTAGTTTTCCACAGTAATGTCTCATCTAAGTAACAAACCGATTAATTTGGAGGACACGTTAAAAGTTTTTATTTTCTATAGAAATTTGTCTCGACAATGGTATTTAAACAATCCCTTCTCTTCAAATTGAAACAAGAAAATTGTAATAGGTTGCAAACCGTAGATCTACGTCAGGTGTTGAGTTGCGCCAATTTTATTATTTATGCGTGATAGTTTCACCTGTCAGAATTTTTTCCAGTTTCCAGATGAACTTATGGGGCTCGCTAATCGATGGCTAAATGTTTGGAAATGTTGATAATTTTGTTAATAATTTTGCTCCAGGTCATTAAGTTAAAAGACTGACAATGAAATCAATGCTTTTTAACGTGGAAATTGAAGCCTTTGGGAAGTGTCTATTTTAACCGCTGAGCAATTTAATTGGCTAGAATTTGTTGATCGAGAACAATTTGTTAAACGGCGGATGGTTATGCTCTTGTTTTGCGAAGCGCCAAAAAATTAAATTTGATATTTTCAACTATTTTGTTTGCGATCTTGCAATATACATACATTATTCCAATTGTTTTGCTAAATATGTTAGATCTTTTCGCCCAAGCTAAGCATTTATTTATTGGCCACCAAGAAGCTAACGTAAACTTAGGAGCATGCAGAGTACAGAGTGGATTAGCAGACAATTTTCAATTAATGTTCGATATATGTTTAGGTGTCACAATGATCGGAGAGGCCAAAGTAAAACTGTTAGAGAGGAACGAGACGTATACTGTGAATTTCCCCAATGGCTTCGGCAGATCTATCTTGACTGTGCCCTGGTCAGAGTTGGGAGGCAAATGTGTGATCAGTTGCGACTCATCTGGCTACAAAGCAGTTATCAATTTTCACACCAAAGTACGTTTGTCAGTTTCTAGATCAAGGGACGATATGTTTACAGACCGAACTACTTAAAATGATTCATGTTCTGAGTATAATAAATGGCTGACAAGACGAAGTTAAACGTACAAATGGTAGGTGATATATCGGAAAATCTTTCAAGTACCAATCAAAGTACGTTCTAAAGTTTTACGTCTTATGAAGGATTAAACAGCTCGGGGGGGGGGGGGGGGGGGGTTCGGTTCCGAAGAATGTAAAAGAAACTTTAGAGATGTAAAAGAGATTTTAATCTGAGCATTTAGGAGATTTATATGCTGGCAAACCCCAAGTAATGGGGGTTGCTAGCATAAGTATCTCCTGAATGCTCAGATTTAAAATCTCAGAGCGCCTTTCATATTTTTGAACCCCACACCCCCCCCAGAGCGCCAGCTGGCTACATCCCTGAGCCCCAGCTGGCTACTACTGAAGCCAACAGCTCGCCAGTCGTTTGAGAGCAATTAGCCTGACGTCAATGCGTTGTTTTATTTGTTAATAGCCGCGTCAGCAATTCCAGGCGGCTATTATAGCGCTCCTAATTTTTTTACAATCCAGGAATTGGATTGTATTGGTTCTGTCTTTTTACAATTCAAAAATTGGATTGTATTGGTGCTCTGTCTTTTTTACAATCCAAGAATTGGATTGTATTGGTGCTCTGTCTTTTTTACAATTCAAAGAATTTGAATTGTATTGGGGCGCTGTCTTTTTTTTTAAGATCTGTTCACACATTTTCATGATTTTTGAAGTCAAATTGGAGAAGTGATTTTGGTCACGCCGAAACAGGAAGTGGAGCGAAAAAGCGAGTGGTTTTGCGGCGTGAAATTTTTTCGCTCTAAATTTAAAGTAGAGTGAGAAAACGGTGTTTGAACAAAAATTCGTTTTCTCGCTAGTGGTTTTTTTGTTCACATGCGGCAATTTCACTTTGATTTTTACAGTTTTTTCGTTTTTTTGGATCGGATTTTTTTCTACATGGTTTTCCCAATCCATTCATAGTCCGTTCTAGGTCTAGTTTTCTGTTTAGTCAATGAAAATTCTTTGAATTGTACGTCAGGACTTGTCCTGCTATGTTTTTTTATTTTTGTAAGATGTTTTCACACCTGTTTTCATGACTTTGAGCTTTCAAAACGGGATAAACAGGTAAAGCTCAGCAGGCATCAAGTTTCATTAGAGGCCCAAAGTGAATTTCAGTAGTCCCTCAAGTACTCAGTGGTGAAGCTACTGGGAAGGCCGTAATTCAAGAATAAAGGTCATTTATGGGAGTTTTTGAGCCTAAAATAATGAAATTTTTAGCACTTTTTCGTCATTTTTTTGGATTTTTTGTTAGATCAGTCTGAAATTGAGGTTTATTAAAGTTGATAAAGGTCCTTTGCAAGACGTAATTGCTTTTTACGGCCACTTTAAGAGCTATATCTATTGCTTTTCCCAGCATAAACACGGTAATTTATACTAATTTTTTCAAATTTTTTGAAAATTTTTGTCATTTATTTGAGTTTTTTTCAGACATTGATGTCCAAAAACCTCCTCTGGGGTTTTAGGTTATTGCATAGTTTCTAGTGGTAATGAAGTGTTTTTTAACATTTTAACTTCGTGAATTTTAACATTTTTTCTAAAATCAATTTTGGTTTTTTTCAAACTTTCTGACCTTTGTCATTATTCAAGTTTTCCAGCCTCAGGGGGCAACAAGTCTCATCTAGGGTTTGCTAACAGTTAACTGAAAGTATTTTTTGGCCATGGAATGGTATTCAACATATTAATATCTTTCACCAATTTTTTGATAAAGTTGAAAATTTTTTCTTCAATTTTTGAAATTTTTATTCAGTGGCCATGGAACCTCCTATAGGGTTTGCTAGTTTGTTAATACATAGTTTCTAGGGGCAATAAATAGTTTTCAATTTTCTAGTATTGCAAATGTAACGATTTTTTAAATAAAGCTTGCAATTTAAAATTTTCGATTGTTTTCAAATTTTTCGATTTTTTTGTCATTCTCTGAGTTTAACTATCTTTACTGGCCAACGAAACTTTTTAAATGTTCTAGACGGTTTACAAAACAGAACTCCAGAGTAAAAAATTGTTTTGACCTTTTATAGCCCTTTTTTTGGAAATTTTCTTTAAGTTTTCTCTTAATTTCTCGATGCATTTGTCATATTTGTCCAGTTTATCTACTTTTAGTGGCAGATTCATCTCTTTTGAAGTTTTTGCTTGTGTTAATGAGTATTTTGAATTGAGTCATATATGGCCTTCAGGTTAAAAGCTTCAAGGGTTTTAGCAATGATCGTTTTCTTTTGTTAAGTTTGTTTTATTCTTTTAGTTTCTCAACTTTTGAGATTTTGTCTTGTTGGCTGGGATTGTTCAATTGATCTGCTGGTCAGGTTCATTAGGTCTGTCTTTCATCCAATTACTTGGATTGTATTTCAGGACTTGTCCTGCTATGTTTTTTATTTTTGTAAGAATAGGTGTGATAAAAGGTGTGGTTTTCACACCTTTTATCATGACTTTGAGCTTTCAAAACGGGATAAACCGGTAAAACTCAGCGGGCATCAAGTTTCATTAGAGGTCCTTAGCCGCGTTTAGTAGTCCTCCAAGTGCTTAGAGTGGTGAAGCAACTGGTAAGGCCGTATTTCAAGATTAACAGGTCGTCTTTAGGAGTTTTTGAGCCAAAAATGTTGCAATTTTTTGTTGAACCAGTCTAAACTAGAGGTTTGTAAAAGTTGATAAAGGTCATCAAGAGAAAATTACTCTTTTTGACCATTTTAAGAGCTATATCTTTTGGTACTATCTTTCGGTACTCGAAACATAAACACGCAAATTTATACGAATTTTTATAAATTTTTAAGTTTTTGAAAATTTTGTCATTTTTAATAGCCGCACAGCGATAGCTGGGGCTATTATTGGCCTTCTCTTGGTTTTTAATTCGTCGTCATGATTTTTGTTACAAACATATGACGTCACAGCCACTTTTTGTTCATTCGTTCATGCAATTTCAACTGAATTGCATGTGTGACGTCATTTTTCGTTCTTAGTGGAGCTAGTTTCTTGTTCATGCACGTGATTAAATTTTTGGTCACACTTGACTTACCTCACTCTCATAAATGACTTCCTCACTTTGAAATTGACTTTTATTTACTTTAATTCAAAGAGATAAGGTCAAATGGGTGTGTTTCACTCTAAATGAAGGTTATTTGAGATCAGCTAATAGAGGCAGCAATAACTTATACAGATTTTTAATCAAAATATAGCAGATCAGCCTTCAATGAAAAGACGAATTTTTTTGGTCTGTCTTTTTTACTGTTTTTTTTAGACGGCAGATCAACAAATCTATGGCGGCTATTTTCTGGCAACCTGCCAGCTATGTTTTCAGCCCTAGTTGTCAAGCAACCTCCTGCACGGTTTGATAATAGGTTACTGCATAATAGTTTTTAGTAGTAATAGAATGGTTTTCAACATTTTAACATCACGAATTTTAGCATTTTTTAAAAATAAAACTTGCATATTTCTTCAAAGATCTGAAACTGGAATTGGATTGTATTGGTTCTGTCTTTTTACAATTCAAAAATTGGATTGTATTCGTGCTCTGTCTTTTTTACAATCCAAGAATTGGATTGTATTGGTGCTCTGTCTTTTTTACAATTCAAAGAATTTGAATTGTATTGGGGCGCTGTCTTTTTTTTTAAGATCTGTTCACACATTTTCATGATTTTTGAAGTCAAATTGGAGAAGTGATTTTGGTCACGCCGAAACAGGAAGTGGAGCAAAAAAGCGAGTGGTTTTGCGGCGTGAAATTTTTTCGCTCTAAATTTAAAGTAGAGTGAGAAAACGGTGTTTGAACAAAAATTCGTTTTCTCGCTAGTGGTTTTTTTGTTCACATGCGGCAATTTCACTTTGATTTTTACAGTTTTTTCGTTTTTTTGGATCGGATTTTTTTCTACATGGTTTTCCCAATCCATTCATAGTCCGTTCTAGGTCTAGTTTTCTGTTTAGTCAATGAAAATTTTTTGAATTGTACGTCAGGACTTGTCCTGCTATGTTTTTTTATTTTTGTAAGATGTTTTCACACCTGTTTTCATGACTTTGAGCTTTCAAAACGGGATAAACAGGTAAAGCTCAGCAGGCATCAAGTTTCATTAGAGGCCCAAAGTGAATTTCAGTAGTCCCTCAAGTACTCAGTGGTGAAGCTACTGGGAAGGCCGTAATTCAAGAATAAAGGTCATTTATGGGAGTTTTTGAGCCTAAAATAATGAAATTTTTAGCACTTTTTCGTCATTTTTTTGGATTTTTTGTTAGATCAGTCTGAAATTGAGGTTTATTAAAGTTGATAAAGGTCCTTTGCAAGACGTAATTGCTTTTTACGGCCACTTTAAGAGCTATATCTATTGCTTTTCCCAGCATAAACACGGTAATTTATACTAATTTTTTCAAATTTTTTGAAAATTTTTGTCATTTATTTGAGTTTTTTTCAGACATTGATGTCCAAAAACCTCCTCTGGGGTTTTAGGTTATTGCATAGTTTCTAGTGGTAATGAAGTGTTTTTTAACATTTTAACTTCGTGAATTTTAACATTTTTTCTAAAATCAATTTTGGTTTTTTTCAAACTTTCTGACCTTTGTCATTATTCAAGTTTTCCAGCCTCAGGGGGCAACAAGTCTCATCTAGGGTTTGCTAACAGTTAACTGAAAGTATTTTTTGGCCATGGAATGGTATTCAACATATTAATATCTTTCACCAATTTTTTGATAAAGTTGAAAATTTTTTCTTCAATTTTTGAAATTTTTATTCAGTGGCCATGGAACCTCCTATAGGGTTTGCTAGTTTGTTAATACATAGTTTCTAGGGGCAATAAATAGTTTTCAATTTTCTAGTATTGCAAATGTAACGATTTTTTAAATAAAGCTTGCAATTTAAAATTTTCGATTGTTTTCAAATTTTTCGATTTTTTTGTCATTCTCTGAGTTTAACTATCTTTACTGGCCAACGAAACTTTTTAAATGTTCTAGACGGTTTACAAAACAGAACTCCAGAGTAAAAAATTGTTTTGACCTTTTATAGCCCTTTTTTTGGAAATTTTCTTTAAGTTTTCTCTTAATTTCTCGATGCATTTGTCATATTTGTCCAGTTTATCTACTTTTAGTGGCAGATTCATCTCTTTTGAAGTTTTTGCTTGTGTTAATGAGTATTTTGAATTGAGTCATATATGGCCTTCAGGTTAAAAGCTTCAAGGGTTTTAGCAATGATCGTTTTCTTTTGTTAAGTTTGTTTTATTCTTTTAGTTTCTCAACTTTTGAGATTTTGTCTTGTTGGCTGGGATTGTTCAATTGATCTGCTGGTCAGGTTCATTAGGTCTGTCTTTCATCCAATTACTTGGATTGTATTTCAGGACTTGTCCTGCTATGTTTTTTATTTTTGTAAGAATAGGTGTGATAAAAGGTGTGGTTTTCACACCTTTTATCATGACTTTGAGCTTTCAAAACGGGATAAACCGGTAAAACTCAGCGGGCATCAAGTTTCATTAGAGGTCCTTAGCCGCGTTTAGTAGTCCTCCAAGTGCTTAGAGTGGTGAAGCAACTGGTAAGGCCGTATTTCAAGATTAACAGGTCGTCTTTAGGAGTTTTTGAGCCAAAAATGTTGCAATTTTTTGTTGAACCAGTCTAAACTAGAGGTTTGTAAAAGTTGATAAAGGTCATCAAGAGAAAATTACTCTTTTTGACCATTTTAAGAGCTATATCTTTTGGTACTATCTTTCGGTACTCGAAACATAAACACGCAAATTTATACGAATTTTTATAAATTTTTAAGTTTTTGAAAATTTTGTCATTTTTAATAGCCGCACAGCGATAGCTGGGGCTATTATTGGCCTTCTCTTGGTTTTTAATTCGTCGTCATGATTTTTGTTACAAACATATGACGTCACAGCCACTTTTTGTTCATTCGTTCATGCAATTTCAACTGAATTGCATGTGTGACGTCATTTTTCGTTCTTAGTGGAGCTAGTTTCTTGTTCATGCACGTGATTAAATTTTTGGTCACACTTGACTTACCTCACTCTCATAAATGACTTCCTCACTTTGAAATTGACTTTTATTTACTTTAATTCAAAGAGATAAGGTCAAATGGGTGTGTTTCACTCTAAATGAAGGTTATTTGAGATCAGCTAATAGAGGCAGCAATAACTTATACAGATTTTTAATCAAAATATAGCAGATCAGCCTTCAATGAAAAGACGAATTTTTTTGGTCTGTCTTTTTTACTGTTTTTTTTAGACGGCAGATCAACAAATCTATGGCGGCTATTTTCTGGCAACCTGCCAGCTATGTTTTCAGCCCTAGTTGTCAAGCAACCTCCTGCACGGTTTGATAATAGGTTACTGCATAATAGTTTTTAGTAGTAATAGAATGGTTTTCAACATTTTAACATCACGAATTTTAGCATTTTTTAAAAATAAAACTTGCATATTTCTTCAAAGATCTGAAACTGGAATTGGATTGTATTGGTTCTGTCTTTTTACAATTCAAAAATTGGATTGTATTCGTGCTCTGTCTTTTTTACAATCCAAGAATTGGATTGTATTGGTGCTCTGTCTTTTTTACAATTCAAAGAATTTGAATTGTATTGGGGCGCTGTCTTTTTTTTTAAGATCTGTTCACACATTTTCATGATTTTTGAAGTCAAATTGGAGAAGTGATTTTGGTCACGCCGAAACAGGAAGTGGAGCAAAAAAGCGAGTGGTTTTGCGGCGTGAAATTTTTTCGCTCTAAATTTAAAGTAGAGTGAGAAAACGGTGTTTGAACAAAAATTCGTTTTCTCGCTAGTGGTTTTTTTGTTCACATGCGGCAATTTCACTTTGATTTTTACAGTTTTTTCGTTTTTTTGGATCGGATTTTTTTCTACATGGTTTTCCCAATCCATTCATAGTCCGTTCTAGGTCTAGTTTTCTGTTTAGTCAATGAAAATTTTTTGAATTGTACGTCAGGACTTGTCCTGCTATGTTTTTTTATTTTTGTAAGATGTTTTCACACCTGTTTTCATGACTTTGAGCTTTCAAAACGGGATAAACAGGTAAAGCTCAGCAGGCATCAAGTTTCATTAGAGGCCCAAAGTGAATTTCAGTAGTCCCTCAAGTACTCAGTGGTGAAGCTACTGGGAAGGCCGTAATTCAAGAATAAAGGTCATTTATGGGAGTTTTTGAGCCTAAAATAATGAAATTTTTAGCACTTTTTCGTCATTTTTTTGGATTTTTTGTTAGATCAGTCTGAAATTGAGGTTTATTAAAGTTGATAAAGGTCCTTTGCAAGACGTAATTGCTTTTTACGGCCACTTTAAGAGCTATATCTATTGCTTTTCCCAGCATAAACACGGTAATTTATACTAATTTTTTCAAATTTTTTGAAAATTTTTGTCATTTATTTGAGTTTTTTTCAGACATTGATGTCCAAAAACCTCCTCTGGGGTTTTAGGTTATTGCATAGTTTCTAGTGGTAATGAAGTGTTTTTTAACATTTTAACTTCGTGAATTTTAACATTTTTTCTAAAATCAATTTTGGTTTTTTTCAAACTTTCTGACCTTTGTCATTATTCAAGTTTTCCAGCCTCAGGGGGCAACAAGTCTCATCTAGGGTTTGCTAACAGTTAACTGAAAGTATTTTTTGGCCATGGAATGGTATTCAACATATTAATATCTTTCACCAATTTTTTGATAAAGTTGAAAATTTTTTCTTCAATTTTTGAAATTTTTATTCAGTGGCCATGGAACCTCCTATAGGGTTTGCTAGTTTGTTAATACATAGTTTCTAGGGGCAATAAATAGTTTTCAATTTTCTAGTATTGCAAATGTAACGATTTTTTAAATAAAGCTTGCAATTTAAAATTTTCGATTGTTTTCAAATTTTTCGATTTTTTTGTCATTCTCTGAGTTTAACTATCTTTACTGGCCAACGAAACTTTTTAAATGTTCTAGACGGTTTACAAAACAGAACTCCAGAGTAAAAAATTGTTTTGACCTTTTATAGCCCTTTTTTTTGGAAATTTTCTTTAAGTTTTCTCTTAATTTCTCGATGCATTTGTCATATTTGTCCAGTTTATCTACTTTTAGTGGCAGATTCATCTCTTTTGAAGTTTTTGCTTGTGTTAATGAGTATTTTGAATTGAGTCATATATGGCCTTCAGGTTAAAAGCTTCAAGGGTTTTAGCAATGATCGTTTTCTTTTGTTAAGTTTGTTTTATTCTTTTAGTTTCTCAACTTTTGAGATTTTGTCTTGTTGGCTGGGATTGTTCAATTGATCTGCTGGTCAGGTTCATTAGGTCTGTCTTTCATCCAATTACTTGGATTGTATTTCAGGACTTGTCCTGCTATGTTTTTTATTTTTGTAAGAATAGGTGTGATAAAAGGTGTGGTTTTCACACCTTTTATCATGACTTTGAGCTTTCAAAACGGGATAAACCGGTAAAACTCAGCGGGCATCAAGTTTCATTAGAGGTCCTTAGCCGCGTTTAGTAGTCCTCCAAGTGCTTAGAGTGGTGAAGCAACTGGTAAGGCCGTATTTCAAGATTAACAGGTCGTCTTTAGGAGTTTTTGAGCCAAAAATGTTGCAATTTTTTGTTGAACCAGTCTAAACTAGAGGTTTGTAAAAGTTGATAAAGGTCATCAAGAGAAAATTACTCTTTTTGACCATTTTAAGAGCTATATCTTTTGGTACTATCTTTCGGTACTCGAAACATAAACACGCAAATTTATACGAATTTTTATAAATTTTTAAGTTTTTGAAAATTTTGTCATTTTTAATAGCCGCACAGCGATAGCTGGGGCTATTATTGGCCTTCTCATGGTTTTTAATTCGTCGTCATGATTTTTGTTAAAAACATATGACGTCACAGCCACTTTTTGTTCATTCGTTCATGCAATTTCAACTGAATTGCATGTGTGACGTCATTTTTCGTTCTTAGTGGAGCTAGTTTCTTGTTCATGCACGTGATTAAATTTTTGGTCACACTTGACTAACCTCACTCTCATAAATGACTTCCTCACTTTGAAATTGACTTTTATTTACTTTAATTCAAAGAGATAAGGTCAAATGGGTGTGTTTCACTCTAAATGAAGGTTATTTGAGATCAGCTAATAGAGGCAGCAATAACTTATACAGATTTTTAATCAAAATATAGCAGATCAGCCTTCAATGAAAAGACGAATTTTTTTGGTCTATCTTTTTTACTGTTTTTTTAGACGGCAGATCAACAAATCTATAGCGGCTATTTTCTGGCAACCTGCCAGCTATGTTTTCAGCCCTAGGTGTCAAGCAACCTCCTGCACGGTTTGATAATAGGTTACTGCATAATAGTTTTTAGTAGTAATAGAATGGTTTTCAACATTTTAACATCACAAATTTTAGCATTTTTTTAAAATAAAACTTGCATATTTCTTCAAAGATCTGAAACTTTATTGCCATTATCTAAGTTTTCCGAGCCCCAGGAGCCAGGAATTTTCCAATAGCGTTTGATAATAAGGTACTTGAAAATTTTTATTGGCCATGGAACTGTTTTCATCCTTTTCTCATTTTTTTTGTCAGTTTTTAGGTTTCTACAACCTTAACGGCCAACAAAGCTCCTCCAAGTTTTGTTAATAGGTTACTGCATAGCCTCTTTTCATGTTTTTAATATCACGAATTATAGTTGATTTGTTTTAATAACGCTTGAAATTTTTTCTAGATTTTTTGAGAATTTGTCCTCAGCGAGTTTTCCGGCATCATGGGCCCATGAATCTTTTCTGCGGTTTAATAAATTTACCAATTTTTTTTGATAAAAACTTGCAATTTTTATCAAATTTCTTATTATTGTCAGTATTTAAGTTCTTCCAGCCCCAAATGCCAAGGAACTTTAAGTAAATTTTAATAATGGGTTACTCAAAAGTTTTGGCCATGGAATCGTTTTCAACATAGTAATATTGCAAATTTTAGCAATTTTCTTCACAAAGTTTTTTAAAATTTGTCATTTTAGGCTTCTCCAAACTCAAGTGCCAAGGAACCTCCTCTAGGTTTTGATAATACGTTACTGCACAGTTTCTAGTGGCAATGCAAGAGTTTTCATTTGTTAATGTCACTAATTTTAGCAGTTTTAAAATAAAATTGCAGTTTTTGCAAGCTTTTTGAAAATTTTTCAACAGCGAGTTTTTCCCGCGTCATTTGCCCGTAAAATCCTCTAGGGTTTAATAATATGTTACTGTATAGTAGCTAGATACAATGGATTTGTTTTAAATATTTTATTAACACTAGTTATAGCGATTTTTTTGATAAATTTTATGTTTTTATTTCTTGTAATCTATTATGTCCCCAATTTTTCGAGCTTTATGAACCAATGAATCTATTAAAGGCTTGAAATAAGGATAATAGATAGTCTTTGGAGACATTGCGTTGGTTCTGGAGATATTAATATCGCTAATTTTAGCAAGATTTTAAAACTTGCAATTGTGTTTTATATTTTTTCTAATTTTTTTGTCATTTTCTAGTTTTAACGATCTTTACTGGCCAGCGAAACTTTTTCAAGTCCCGCAGATGGGTTGCATGACTAAACGCTGGAGACAACGGAAAGGTTTTTATATATTTTACAAAATTTAGAAACTTTCTTTAAATTTTGCTCTTTATTAGTTTTTTGAAGCATTTGTAATATTTCTCTACCTTTAGTGGAAAATAAATCTCTTTCAAAACTTGTGCGTGAATTAATGAGTATATTGAATTATATCATATTTCTCAGTGTAAAAGCTTCAAGAGTTTTAAAAATTATTATTTTTTGTTCAGTTTGGTTATTTTAGGCTCTCAATTTTTGAGAGTGTCTTTTTGGCTGGGATTGTTCAATTGATCTGCTGCTCAGGTACATTGGTTGTTTTTCATTCAATTCTTTGGATTGTAATTCAGGTCTTGTCTTGCTATGTTTTTTTACTTCGTCTAACAGATTTTTGTTTCGTCTTACCCTGACTTTCATGACTTTGATGACTTTTCATGACTTTGAGCTTTCAAAACAGGATAAACAGGTAAAGCTCAGCGGGCATCAAGTTTCGTTAGAGGCCCTTAGCCGCATTTGGTAGTCCTTCAAGTACTTAGAGTGGGGAAGTTACTGGAAACTTACATCACTTAAGAAATGAATTGTGAAATCACTTAATGAACTTTAAATTTTATGACAATAGTGTGCATCTAAGTATTGCCAAACCTGTTTTCCCTAATTCTTGAGTATCAGAGTCTTGAGTTTATGGTTTCGAATATTATTTTTGAAAAAGCTCCCTTAGGGTTTTTTCATTATAGAGCGTATGTGTCTCATAAAAATGACAGACCGGTGGTCAATCTGTCTCTCTTTTTTTAGTTGCTTCAAATCCATGGAAGGCCTGAAGCGTCTATCGCAACTATTTTCCGGCAATCTGCCGGCTATGTTTTAAGGAATTCGGTATCATTTATACTAGAGGAGAAGTAAAACAATCTGCTATTCTGTTGATGCTAAGGTACCTCATTACGGTACTCTAGGAATTAGGTTTATTTTGGTTAAGAGTATGACCAACTATCATTACTTAACTGTTCCTAGAACTTCTACAGCAAAGACCGACATCTGATAACGTGTGAGTGCTATGACCCTTCCGGCAACAAGTTCTGTGTAATTAAAGGACAGTGGAACGACAAAATGTATATCATGTCGCCCGGACAGGTAAGTCATCCTTCGGATATTAAAGTCATGATTCTTTAAAAGTTAAAGAAATTAGTCGGAGGACATGCTTACATCTGTTTGTACTTATTATTTTCAGCTGATACCAGATAACTCATCGCGGAGTTATCCTCAACCAGTGAGAATATGATGCTTCATTCATAAATTGCTTTATAACCGTGTCTATTGGTGGTTATGGTTTCCGTAAACTTTTTCTAGGTCATATCATCAGAAAAAATAGTTTAGGGTGACACCGGTAGTCAGGTATTCAGAAGATGAGCATGCACAAGGGATGATAAAATTAGAAATTGAGCAATTTTCGAAGTGTTGAAGATTTTGTTTGCGTGCAATTTTTCGTTTTCGTTTTTTTTCTATTTCTGACATTTCGCCGCATAAAAGCTTCTGTGATAATTTTGCTTGTTTTGAAAATTTGGTCTGCGTATAAGACATACTGAATAAGATAAGTGCATTGTTTTTTTGTTATTGGCACCTTGTGCCATGATTTTGGTTTATGAATTTCAATGACCTTTCGTTTCTGTCCTGATGAAGTATTTGGCCTATAAATATTATTTTGACTGTATTCTGGAGCTTGAAGGTCTGTTTTAATAGCTGCACAGCGCGGCTGGGGCTTTTATTGGCCTTCTCTTGGTTTTTTACAGTTCAAAGAATTTGAATGGTATTGGGGCGCTGTCTTTTTTAACGACTCGAAGAGGAGTGTTGGAAAAGTCCTTTTTAATCACTTTAGTTATAGTGAATTTTGAAGCAGTATAGTTTACTTATGGAGTCTTTAGATACCTAGTGATTACAGTTTAATTGGTGTTAAACGATTTTTTTTGTGAATGACAATAAACTGAGACATTTTTAATTATTTTAATTTTTTTGCTGTTCTTTTTTTTTCTCATCTTAGAAAAGTTTCTTAGCCTATTTTACTTGCCTATTGTTTTGGAAGCTTTTTAATACTCTATTTGCTCCAATGAACGTTTTTTGCTCCAATGAACGTTCCATGAGCTCCCGTGAAATAAAAAAATGCATAATTTTTTAAAGATTTTTCGTTTTTTTTTCAAATGCCCTTTCTTCTTCAATTTCATTTGGGGATGCCTATAGTCCAAATTAGTTGTTTCTAATGGATGTTAATGGTTTTGCTAGTAGTCTTTAGTCATTTGGTACAAATAATTTGGTTTTTTTATGAAGATTTCTGCAAATTTTCGTGTTTTTGCTTATTTTTGCTGAAGTCTTCTGACTTTGTGTTTTTTGCTATTTTTTCACTGTTCTTGCTTTTATTAGGAATTTTTCTAGAGGTGTTGTTGGAATTTTTTTAATGCACTTTTCGATGACAGATATTACAAATTTCTAACTTCTTTCATTTTTCTTTTCTGTTCGTTCTTTGTTTTTACTTTTATAAATCGACAATGTTTTGGATTGGTGGACGCTTGACCAGAAGTAGTATGTAAAGTAGTATTGAAGATATTGATTTGTATTCAGCATGATTGCAGTTGAACCATAATTTTAGGCTAAATTTTGTTGCAATTTTACAGAGAATCGTTTTGGTTTTGTGATTCATTTCCTTTCTCTTACCTCCGTTTTTTCTACTTGAAAGTTTTGGGTTTCTCTCAACTTGCAGTGGTTCAACGCTATAAAACTAAACGTATTGCATGTGTTTTGCCAAATGTTTTTTTTAAACTTGCAACTCAATGTGAAATTGTCTTTTCACAATTGTCTTTTCTGGTCAGATACTTCTTCATTGTTCTTTTTCGTTTTCTTGTTTTAAAGTGATTAGTGTTATTCAGTAGGATAAGCATTATGTTAGTGGTTGCGGTCTTCATTAGAATAAGCATTATGTTAGTTAGGGGCGTTAGTTTTGTCCTTTGAGTTGTTTCCGGATTTCTTCCAGCTATGTTTTTTTAAGATTTTGATGCTGTTGAGAGTAGAAAATTTCAGAACCCTAATTTCTAAAAATTAATTGAAATGTTTTAGCTTTTTAGTGTCTTTTTTGTTTTCATGGATGTCTTGGTATGATTTATTTACTATCAGAAAACCATTTTTAGGGGCCATTTGTTTTATTCAAGTTCTCATATCTGATTTTCAGTGAACTGGTTCTTCTATGTTTTTGTATAATTCGCTTTACCTTTTTTTCCCTTTTACGTAAGTCACCACTTTAACGTTTCGCTCCTGAGTTACCCCACTCACTGTTACAACTGAATAAGAATTAGCTTTCAAGCAGCAATTATTCGCAAATTCGTTCAAAGTCAACGAGCGAAATCACAAGAAATGGAATAACCAATAAAGCCCGGGGACTAAGACAGTGCATTAATTTAGCAAAGTTCCTCAGAGTAGTATACTGCTAATTGTTTTTAGTATTAAGCTTGCTGTCCTCCAATTTAGAGGCTGAGTTAACCATGCTTAATGAATCGATTGAAACTGCGGGAAAGTTAGAGCGTATTTTTTTTTTCATATATCGTTTGTTATTCAAGGTTTCAGATTGTAAAAATTGACCATAATCTTAGAATTTGCTATTTTCTGAAAATTTAAAGTTATTGTATTTTTTTGCTTCTCTGAGGATTCTGTTTAAAAAATCAATCCCGTCCAGTATAAGTGAATAATCGCTGTTATAAAAGGAGTTTGTGGCAATTATAGTCCGGCGGTCTTTATGCTACACCGATTTGTTTTTGCTTGAGTTATGAGTTTTTGCCTGACCGATTTTTTGTCTCTCCTTTATAATTTTTTGTCCTTAATACGGGATAAACAGGTAAAGCCCAGCATTAATTGGCTGAGCAGCTCTCTGAGAGACTTATGCCTAAGTATTCTCTAAGTATGCGGTTCACCGAATTGGCAGATGAATTGTCATTTTCTTTTAGCTCACCCGTAACAGAGCACGCTTGACCCCCACCCCTGCTCTGCCCCGCACCACCACCACTGCCTCCTCGCCTCCCCTTGCTTAACCCACGCCCCTTTAATTAAGTCAAAGCGACCCTCAAAGCTGCAGCTACTGACGAAGCCAACCGCTCACCAGTTGTTAGCCTGATAAGTTCCTAGGTAGAATAATAGATCGTTTTTTTAAATCTCCTTCGATTTATTGAATCGTTTTAGAGTTTTAGCCCTGAAAAAAAGAAATTAGCCTAATTGTATTAAACTTAAATAATCGCCAAGTGCATCCGGAACGCTATTTAATTCTGTTTCGACTCCTGATTGTAATCGTTTTTTAGTGTATCAGAGGCCGGACTGTGTTTGGGTAGCCACAGTTACCGGGGATTTCAGATTTCGGCGGAAGAAACCTGTATGCTTTATATTCGAATATTGCAAACCGTGTAGTATTTTAACTAACACTGAATTCCAGAGTTGCGAGATACAACTTTTGGCGCAAGAGTTCTTCGCTTTGAGCTTTCGCAATTGTTTGAGCTTTGTTACACTCGTTTTTTTTCTAGGTCAACGTTCGGGGCGAAAATTCTCCGCATTTGTTCGACTGATTTTTTTAAATTTTTTTAAATAGTTATTTATGTAATAGGATTTGGAATATTCGTTTAATTAGGACTCTTTCAGAGCTTACTGCAGTCTTCAGACTGTATTTATATGTCCCAGACAATGACGGCTTTATCCCCGCCGCCTCACCCATCCGATCAGCCATGCAGTTTGTGAATGCGTTTATGTACAGAAAAAGAACGCGTTATCTGTCTTCGATGTAAATCTAAATGTGTTCATGGATCTTGCCTTAGAATTGCTCGGGCAACAAATTGCATTGGCATGTTGTTTTGATCTTGAACGAGTTGTTTGCCAACTCTTACAACAGTGTTATCAGCCCTTGATCAAATATCTGCTCTTGAAGTTGAATTTGAGAAAAAACTAGACTCGCTGATTTCTGAAATTCAGCCACTAAAGCTGGGAATGAACCAAACCGGATTGACGGTATCTTAGAGCTGCTTTCAGAAATCAAACTGACAGCACTGCTAGCGATCTAAGTAATTCAAAGAAATGGAAAGCTGAAGGCAATGAAAACATGTTTGCTGACAGAGTCTCAAGAGTTTTTAAGACGGGCACAAATATTAATCATCAGACGGCAGTCAGTGCTTATAAAGGCCACCGAAAAGACGGCATCTCGACATTGGTTGTTCAAGCAACTCTGTCAACGGATGATAGAAGAACTCTGTGTATCTGTCAACTCTGTGTATCCGTGAAATATCTAGAGAAGAATTTAGTCTGAAATCTTTCCACTGATTTCAAATTCGATAATGATCAAGTTGAATCTCACGATTTCCGGCCTGAAAACATTTCATTTTCACAATTTTATTTAATTCAGAAAGCGAAAAAGTGGATGGCCTCCTTTGACACATGACCATCTAAATTCAGATCTGGCAGTGACTGTGTAGAAGTTTGTTTTCATATTGCAAGATTGGTCCACAACAAGACCTCGCAAATAAATTTCATCGAAGCTAATGATTTTAACCTAATAGTTTTAACAGAAAATTGGATCAAATATGACTCAATTGTTAAGTTTTTTCCAGCAGTGTTGCTCAAATGGTTATTATTACTTCAGTGCAAACAGGAAAAAGTGGCGGAGGATTAGCGATGTTCTATGATGGAACTTCTATGTCAATATTTTTGCAAACAAGTGTTTATATTTTTTTCAAACAAGTGTTTAACAAACGCTGTAACGGCTGCTTTCCTATCAATGACAAGGAAAGTTTTATACCGCACAGTTCGTTATTAGCGGTTTACAAGCTGTCGGGATACTAAGTTGTGCAGTTCGCTTTTGTAACTTTATATCCGTTATTCTGTAAATCACCGTTGCTTTAAACGTTGTTTTATTAGTCAAAATAACTAATCGTTCAGCTTTGCTGAATAATCAACGCAATTGCTGGAATTTCTCAGTAAGTTCCAATTAAATAATCAAATAATTTTTTTGAGTTTTGTTTAATAACTCAATAATTCAGTTTGGGGCTATTCAAAACCAAAATTTGTATCCCTATAGTTTGCTCACTGTTTATGTTTATAAACGAATCTAAGGGGGTACATTCGGTTTCAGAATAGAACACAATTCACAGAGGAGAACCCGTCTTTTGCCGTAAGCGGACTTGAATTGTTGGTCAAAACAGAGGCCCTTCGTTAGTCACTGGGGCCGAAGCCATAGAGACGACGTAGCATCTAGGTTTTGGGTTTGGAAAACTCAGGTCTGTGAACTGAAAATCTATCTTTCACCGCCTACTACTTTCAACGAACTGATTACAAGTAGTTCGTCTGGTCAAAGAAGAGAATTTATGTCACCCTTTTGTTCAGCTAACAATGGTTCTTTTATTTCCTTTCTCTCAAGTTACTCAAACTTTCAAGACCAAATCGATGATGAGATAAATGACAAGTTTCACGTTAACAAGACAGTATTTTACTGCTCAAGTAAGATTGAACGTTTAGGCAGACTGGATTTTCTTGTGAAAATAGTTTTCCTAGTTCTTTCAAAGCCAACCTGACTTCAACTAAAATCTCTGGGTTCTCTTCTGAAGCTAGAGCTCCCGTTTTTCCCATAAAACGGAACCCGGTTTTTATGATCACAACAAAGCTCAGGCTTAATTTTCTGATTGTTCACAACAATCTGCAACACATACACACTTACTTTATTAAGCTTTGAAGTGAGTGGAATCAGATCTATGCGGAATTTCACGAGTCTTAGTTCTTTCGCTTCACCTTTGTATAAGTGGCAGCAGCTGTGATTTTTTTAGGAATGTCAAATTAACACTTCGTTGTTACCAGGTGTAAAACGCAATTTTGGTATACAGCAGTTTTAGTGACCTCGTTTTGTTAAGACTTTAGCCGGTCAACCTGTTTGCACGTTTACAAATGTATGAAATTTAGAAACAAAATATGTCGACATAAGAATTGTTTTAATGAAATGAATGTTTTGAGGAAATTATTAATGCTCGGCCTTCACAAACGCTGAGGTGGCTTTTCTTGAATTTACGCTGGGAATGTCGGTGTTACTTGTGGTGTATATATATATACCGATGACCAAATAGCAATGTTCGGGTCTTTATAAGTGAGTTAACATCATTTTCAGAGGAGAAAGCTCTTTTGTTCAAAAAATTACTTAGTGTAGGTAATATCAATATTTCTATGCTGCTATCAAATGATGCTGAAAATGGCTAAATTTTGACGTGGTAGCGTTTGCATAACTTTTTGATGCTTCGATCGACAGAGATAGTCCTGAAAATGTTTGGAACAGTGTTTTCATGAACGAAGTCAGTTATGTCGATAAGAACCATCCTGAAAACTAAATATGTGCCAAGTCATACGTGCACTTTCTTTGACCACGAGCTAAGAACGATGGAAAGATCGGGAAGAAATTTCGAGAAAACTTAACAAAAGAATGGAAATTCCCAAGTCAAAAGCCGGTTTCTTCATTCAGTTTTGGGAGTATTTTGAGCTGTTTACCAAAAAGAAAAGTGAATACCTCGAAAAATGAAAATAAGCGTTTTAGGTATTTAATGCTGCAGCAGCTATTAGGGAAAAATAATCTCCTGCCGCAGTCACTAGGGGAGCCTGAATGTCTAGGAAAGAAGTTTAATGCTTTCTTTGTTAAGAAAATAGAAACCGTATTATTTTCACTACTTCTAACGAATGGTCTAAAATTGAATGATTGACATACAACTACCCTGGACACTTTTCAGGTTTTTACACTGAGTGATTTGCAGTTACTTCTACCAAAAGTTTCGAACAGTACGGTACCGATACCAACGAGGTCATGTAAATTTATTCTGACAAATTCTCCGGACTACTTCATTGCGTTTATTAATTTAACTCTCCAGACAGGTTACTTCGCAAGTCAGTTCAAACAAGGCGTCGTGAGGCCGCTCATAAAGAAATCTAACCTTGTTCGTGAATCGTCGTCGAGTTATCGCCCTGTGACAAATCTAAGATTCCTGTCAAATATTGTTGAGAGAGTTGTTTTTGAGCAAATGTATTTGTATCTGGAATCTATTAATCTCACGAGCAAGTAGCAGAGTTCTTTTCGTTGCTCGCATTCAATGGAAACGGCTTTGCTGAAGGTCTTTAATGATCTTTGTTATCTGGACGAGTCGCGCTTCTTGATGTACATTGGGTGAGACTTGTCCGGAGCTTTTGGTAATATTGATCATCAGTTTTTATTTGAGTTATTTGCTAAAATTATTGGTTTGCAATCTGTGGTGGTACTGTTTATTAAAATTTGTTTCGAGTCGTTCGCAACAAGTTATCGTGAATGGATGTCCCTCTGGTAATGTTAAAATTGAGGCGGGTGTGCCACAAAGGTCTGATCTTGATCCGTTACCTTTTTCCTGTTACATGCTGCCTTTAGAAGATTCTACGCAGATGATACTGTTCTCTATTTTGTATTCGGTTCGACCCTTAGTCAATGCATGTTTGATGATATTTTGACCTCGATTCCACGTTGGTTCAGCAATGCGAAATTGAAATTGAGTGCGGATAAGAGTGAGTATATGATTATTCGGAAATATAAAATTGTTAAACATGGTCTTTTACGTCTTCCAGAAGATGGTGACTACACTGAACAGGTAAAAGTTCTAGATTGTTATGATAATTGTCAACTTACTGTGCAACGACAGGTCAACTTTGTTCGTTCGAATTCATTTTATTATCTCCGTAAAGTGTGATCATTTCGAGATCAAGTTAAAACATCAGTCCTAATTGAGTTAATTAAAGTTGACGTGTTATCACGTGTTGACTAATGTATTTCGCTTTATTATGGTCTGCCAAACTTTTTTATAGTAAAACTTCAGCGAATAATGAACTCTGCCGCGCGTTTGATTTTTCGATTGTCACCTTCCACAACAACCTCGTCGTTCCTGAAGCAGCTTGACTGGTTGCCAATTAGGCAACGCATTATGTTCAAAATCTTATTGTATACGCATCCTTTTGTGCACCAGCCTGGCAAACTCCCACTGTATTTACCGGAACTAATGAAACGAAACACGATTGTTAAAAGTTCTCAATGTTTACAATTTACGCGTTCCCAAATTTCGCTCTAATTTTGGAAGACGTTCGTTCGCGCATGCCGTGGCCGTTGAGTGGAATAAACTATTTTGAGTTAAAACTTATACCATCAGCAATTTTATTCAGGTGAAAACTGAAAACTTATCCGTTTTAGTTTTCCTGCAATGTTGAGATTTTAAATGGTGGTTAAACCAATGATAATAATAATGAAATTATCATGCAATAGCTAATGATGGTTTTTCATTTAACCTCTGACCACGCTGGTTTTCAGAAAAATTAATGATATCTGGATGATCGACCGAAGTCCTTTCGTGCATTAATTAAATGTTGATTTTTTTCATCTAATACGTAGTTTTAGTTGGTTCCCAGTTTTCAACAGAATTTCTTGGTATTAATGGTTTTCACTAGCATGATTTTTTAAACATTTATATCTTTTAATTTTTCGGGCTTTTGGATATTTTTTAGACAAGGTCTCTAGCTGCATAATCTTTGTTGACTCTTTGTAGGGTGATGGAACTAGCTCCTTGTTTCTGATTCGTTTTGATTTTGCCTTTATTGCCTGAAAGTGTTTATAGCTGATTAATGGGTAAAACATAACATCGCAAAGGGTAGCAAAAAGCCCATATCGGCCTCAACGGCTATTATTAATTGCTCCCGAACAATGTTTGTAGCAATTACATTAGTCCTGTGGTCTTTTTTTGCTATTTTTCGCTTGACCGATTTTTCGTCCTCAAAAGGGGGATTAACAGATAAAGAGCCTTATTAGTGTTTAAGTACGCGATTCACCGAAATTGTTTTGAGGAGACAATTTCATGGTGCGAAGGGCGGTTCCTACTCTTTAAAGTCAGCCCCCCGCCACACTCCCACCTCACACGCACAACCACCACCTCACTCACCCCCTTCCACTTGACGATTTGAACCCTTCTCGTCCAGCCCTCCCAACGCTACCACCCCCCCCCCCACACACACACACACACACACACACATCACTCTGGTCAAGCCCCCTCTCATTAAGCTTTTTTAGTCTGCTGAGCTCAATTGGGATTAGTTTGAAGGTGACATTAATGTCGGTTTACATTGCAGTTGGTTTTGTTGTTCGATTGAAACTTTATAGTGGTATTTATATTATCTTTTGAAGACCCTTATAGGAGGTAAAGATGGAGCTTGCATAAATCGAACTCCTGCCGTTTGCCTGCAGACATTTTTATTTGCTCTCAAACAAAGTATATTAACAAGTAGTTGTTTGTTTGGGAGCATTTTTGACCATCTCAATCATATATTAGAAGTTAATATGCAATTGAGCTATTTTTGTGATTTGGACGCTTTTTTAACAGTTTTTGTAAATATTTACAAGTTCTTAGTGTCCGGGGGTAATTTTGCGAAGCTATTCTTATGGGGGTTTTCATGCCTTTTTAATTTTGTTATTAATAGTCGCGCTCATCTTCTCAGCTGGGTATTATTGCGTTCCTGTTTTTTTACTCGTCGAATAAAAATTTGTTTCGCTTTATCTTTTTTGACTTCTCTTGGATAGTTTCATTGTTCGCTCATTCTGCTCAAAGTGCTTTTACCAACAGTTGCTCAGCAAAGCAATCTCAATTGAATTGGATCAGTATCACAAAACTTAATTAGAAACGGGATAAACCCATAAAGCACGCTACTTAAGGTTTGTTCTCAGAATGAAATCGACATAGTTCCCACTTACATCAATCAGTTTTTCTTACATCAATCAGTTTTTCCATTTTCTGTTCTTTCAATCCCAATTGAGTCTATGGGAATCAATGGCGGCTACTTTCCGGCAATCTCCCGGGTATTTTTAGCACTTAAAGTTTGTTCTAATGGCAGAAAGCAGTCTAAATATTGACAATTGTTTTGCTTAATTTTTCTGTTATAGTTTTTTATGGCTAATTACTGTTCTTCTGCCTTTCAGATTATTTTTTCATATTCAATTGTTTATTTGCTCTCAAACGAAAAGTGATAAACAGCGCCCCCCCCCCTCGCCGCTGTTGTCACCATCAGCCCCCCCCCCCGCTGCGCTCACCTCACACCCTTTCAATTCAGCTAAAGCTTGACTAACTAAACCGTAGCTAGCTACTGACGAAGCCCACCGGTCGTTTGAGAGCAATTCGCGGCAAATTGCGTTTGAGAGCAATTTGTCAAGCAATTTGAAGGACTTTTTTATGATAATTCACCCAATTTCAAAGTTAATAAAGGAATATCTACGTCAAAGAGTACGGCTGAAATGGTTGCCTGACAGCTTTAATTGAAGAGCAATTGTTGAAAATAACTCAATTGCTCTCAAGATTTTTTAATTGCTCTCAAAGGAAGTTACTTTATCTTCATGCTTTATCTACATTCTGATGCTCGATGAGAGGATTCTAAAAATCCCCAGGATCTCTTTTTTTGCAAGAGGAAGTTCTTATTCTACTTTTTGCAAATTTATAGTGTCTTCCAATTGTCATCTTCCGATGTTTTCTGTTTGTTAAATGCTTAACTTGTATGGGGATCTCCTTTCTTCTGCGCTTCTCTGTAATCTTTAAAATTGTTTGCGGCGTAATTAGTGTGCGTCGTCGAATCATCGATGTTGTTGTTGATGGCTGATGCTTTAAAAGGCCCCGACCCCACCACACGTAATTGATGGAGGGTGTTCGTTTATGACTTGCACCCTATATTGGGAAGGACTCAGTTGTACTCAGAACGGGGTATAATGGGCAGAGCCTGACTCAGAAGGGGGGTTTAATGGGAAAGACTCAGGTTTATAGTAAGAACTTTAAAATTTGTACCGGTAGAGCTTTAAAATCGTTAGCGAATTGAGTTCGCAATGGATTGTAAAAGGTAATGTAAAAATCTAAGAAGTTGTAATCAAATTGGTAGACGTATATGCAGTAGGTTCAACGGTTGTTTGACCTAATTAGTAAAAACTATGCTCAAAAAGGATCCACGGTTGAACTATATTACCATTTCAGAAGACAAGTTCAGATGTTTTCCTCGACACAGCCGCCATGAAAGTGAACAAAAAGCAAGTGAAGCCTCTGAGCGAACAATCGGAAAACGAGTCCAGGAAGCTGTGGCGTCACGTGATCAGTGGTCTCAGGGCGAAGGACTTAGATGCTGCCACTAATGAGAAGAAAAAGTTGGAGGAAAAGCAGAGGAACGATGCCAGGATACGACAGGAAAGCGGCCATACATGGACAACTTTGGTAAGCTTGTTCGTTAATGTAACTGCTAGGGACTGAAAATGCAATCGTCTGTGACGTAATCCTAAATTTTCCCAAATGTGATGATTTTCTACATTAAGCGCATGTTTGTGAGTTGAAGGAACAGGACCATTAGCATCGTCATATCACTGAATTTGAAGCTGACGATTTGAATCGGATTTGTGTTGGCGATTTTGAAGCGGATATGTTGGTTTGTTAATAGCCGCCGTCAGCCTCTCAAACTGCTATTATTTAGGCGCTTTTCTTTTTTTACAATTTAAAGAATTTGAATTGTATTGGGGCGCTGTCTTTTTTTATTACAATTCAAAGAATTTGAATTGTATTGGCGCGCTGTCTTTTTTTGAAGATCTGTTCACGCTTTTTTCGGCTTTTTCACGTCAGTGAGAAGTCAAATTAGAGTGGTGATTTTGGTCACACTGAAATAGTAAAGGGAGCTGAAAAATCATATTGAAAAATCGAGTAGGTTTGAGGCGTGAATTTTTTCAAAATATCTTTAAAGTGGAGTGAGAAGTTGGTGTTTGAACGATTTGGCGGTTTTTGTGATGGATTTTTTTTTCAGCTGGGTCAATTTGACTTCCGTCTTCAGAGTTTCCTCTCCTTCGGTGCTTTTAAGAAGGTACATTTGTGTTCTAATTGTGCCTATTTACCTTTGCTTGAATTCATTAAAGGGCAGCTAAAACTTTATGACGTTGCCACTATTTGTCGTCATAAAATATTAGTGAATTTTAGATTTTAAAATTATCTGTTGTCTTATCACTTATTATTAATAGCCGCCCTCATCTTCTCAACCGGCTATTATAGTGCTCCTAATTTTTTTTACTTCGTCGAACTTTTTTTCGCTTTACCATTTTGCCGCTTCTTCAGCATTTTGCGTGAAATCTTTTTGACTTCTCTAGGCTAGTTTCTCTCTTCTCTCCTTCTGCTAAAAGTGAATTTGAACATCAGTTGCTCAGCAAAGCAATTCAAAATAAACAGAGTCAGAATAAAAAAAAATTGAAGTCAGAAATAGAAACGGGATAAACCCATAAAGCCCAATTTTAGATGCCCGCTATTTGAACGTCGCTATTTAAGTCTTGGTTATTTAAGTCTTAGTAGCCCCTGTAGCCTCTCTCTAAGAAACAGAAGTACGTTATGTTCAACTAAGAAATGCCATCAAAATAAATCGGACTTAAAAAATGTTTTTGCACAAAAATCTTTTTTCAATATCTTCTATTCTTTCAATCCCAATCATGCTTATTGGAATCAACGGCGGCTATTTTCCGGCAATCTGCCGGGTATGTTCATCAATGACAAGTCTGATTGTTTGCTAATGAGGCATAAAAGAACCTAATCATTGGTTCAAGTTATTAGCTAGTAGTTTTCATGACTTGACACTACTTTTTCTCCAAAACATTGAGTGAATTTTTGAGTTCTGTAAGTAATTAGTGTACTTTTTGACGGTTTTTACGTTTCTCCAGCCTCAAGAGCCACATAAACTCCTGTAGGGTCTGATTACAGGTTACTGCATAGCTTCGAAATGTAATGAAATCTTTTTCAAGTTTTTAATATGAGCAGTTTTTTAAATTATTTGTAAATTTTTTAAGTTGTTGAACTTTTTGAATTTTTTATAATTTTTTCCGGCACCAGGGTCCTAAAGACCTCCTTCAAGGTTTGATGATAAGCTGTTCCATAGTTTCTATAGTTAATAGAGTGGTTATCAATATTTTAATGACTCCGGCTTTGACAAAAAATAGTTTTGAACATTTTCACTGCGAAATCTGGAAGCTTTTCTTGTAGATTTTGCAATATTTTCCAAATTTTTGAATTATCAGTTTTTTTGTATATTTACTAACGAGGCTAGAAAACTAAATGTTGCAGAGTCGAATCAAGCTAAAGCTAGCCCCAATAAACCGTGGGTAGATACTGACGAAAACAGCCGGTCGTTTGAGAGCAATTTGCCCGGCGTTAGTCGGTAATGTTTATAACTTTACCACTATTTGTTGTCATAAATTATTAGTGAATTTTATAATTTAAAATCATCTGTTGTCTTATCACTTGGTATCATCAATGACAGGTCTGATTGGTTGCTAAAGAGGCATAAAAGAACCTAATCATTGCTTCAATTTAATAGCTAGTGGTTTTTCATGACTTGACACTACTTTTTCTCAAAAATTTTGAATGAATTTTTGAGTTCTGTAAGTAATTCTTGTTCTTTTCGATGTCTTATCATTTAATCTCTATGGTGAAAAGGTCTCTGATGCAGTTTAAAGGGTTTAGTTTTATCGATTTAAACGTTTTTGTTCAAAGCTTGTGCTTTCTATGACTTCGACACTAATTGTTTTTAATGATAATTGTCGAATTTTGCGAGATTTTCTTTCCAACTTTGTCTTAACTCTTAGGCTCATTTTTGACAGGTCCAAATGTTTGCTAAAAAAGGCTTCATTTAAATCAAAATTTCTCAGTTCATAGCTATCGCTTTTTGTGACTTAGAGCTGGCTTGTTTTCTTAAAAAATTTAGTGATTTTAGTTTTGCTATTGTTTGTTGTACTTATTGATGTCTTGTCATTTAATCTCCTTGATGACCGTTCTCAATGGTGGTCACTGACGACTCAATTAATTGATGTAATTGTATCCTTCATTAGCTGTTGCGTTCTGTGGCTTTTTCATTTAGCGTTTCAGCGGGTTTTGCGTTTTTTGGTTGTTTTTGTCTTAATATTTGATAATATTAGTGAGAGGACTCGTCGACATTTAATGACAGGTTAATGAGAAATAGAGGAATTTAGTGGGCAGTTTGGGTTCATAGCAGTTGTTTTTTGATGTTGAAAGTTGAAATTTTTTGCTTAGTCTCATTACTAACAGCTCTCATTTGTCTTTTAAATTGAACCAAATGATTGTCAGGTCATAAAATAATACAATTCTTAGAATTGTTCTTCAGGACTTGTTCTGCTGTGTTTTTTAAAGATCTGTTAACACATTTTCATGATTTTTGAAGTCAAATTGGAGTAGTGATTTTGGTCACGCCGAGACAGGAAATGGAGAGAAAAGGCGAGTGGTTTTGCGGTGTGAAATTTTTTCACTCTACTTTCAAAGTAGAGTGAGAAAACGTTGTTTGAACAAAGACTAGTTTTCTCGCTAGTGATTATTTGTTCACATGCGGCAATTTCACTTTCATTTTTACTGTTTTTTCGATTTTTTTGGATCGGGTTTTTTCTAAATGGTTTTCCCAATCCATTAATAGCTCATTCTAGGCCTAGTTTTTTGTGTGAACCAAATTTTCATTTCTTGCTAGTGCTGTTCTGTTCACATGCGGCATTTTGACACCGATTTTTTGTTTTTTTTTAATTTATCTATTTTAGAAATGGTTTTCCCAATTCACTCATAGTCCGGTATAAGTCGTTTATTGTTTAGTCAATGAAAATTCTTTGAATTGTACGTCAGGACTTGTCCTGCTATGTTTTTTTACTTCGTCAAACTTTTTTTCGCTTTACAATTTTGCCGCTTTTTCGATATTTTGCGTGAAATCTTTTTGACTTCTCTAGACTAGTTTCTCTCTTCTCTCATTCTGCTAAAAGTGATTTTGAACATCAGTTGCTCAGCAAAGCAATTCAAAATCGATCGGATTTTTAATGGTTTTCCCAATCCATTCATAGTTTTTTTGGTTCTAGTTTTTTTCAATTTGAATCAATTTTCCCGTTCTCGCTAGTGGTTTTTGTTCACATGCAGCATTTTAACTTTGTTTTTCTGTTTTTTTTCGATCTAACTTTTTTTGGAAATAGTTCTCCTAATTCACTCATAGTCCGTTTTAGGGCCAGTATTTTGTTTTGTCAATAAAAGTTTTTGAATTACGTCAGTACTTTTCCTGCTGTTTTTTTCGCTATACCTTTTGATCGTTTTTTTTTCGTTTTACATAAATCACGATTTTCACGTTTAACTCGTGACTTACTTCAATCAGTGTTTCAACTGAACGGATTTTGATTCCTTTTCGCTAAGCGAGCAAATTTTTGCTAAGTGAGCAAATTTTTTGTTCATGTTCGGTTTTTCGAAGCGTTTTTTTTTCAGTTTTTGGAACCTCAGTTTTATGTTATTAGGTTATTTGGAACCTCTTTCAGTTTTATGTTATTAGGTTATTTCAGACCAAAGTTATTGTTTTAAGGTTATTCTGATAGCGTTGTGAGGTTTTTTGTGATTTAAGGTAGTTTTACGCTAATTTGGAGGTTTTTCAACTAATTCTCCGGTTGTAAGGCTATTTTAGCTATTTCTGGCTTATTGTATTGTATTGCTTTAATTGTCAATAATTGTATGTTTAATACTCGTGGGCAGTTTCTATTACAAATTAAATAGAGGTTCTTTGGTACCAAGCACTTTATTTCTTTGAATTTTGACCAAAAAATGTGAAAAATTGCAATAAATTTTTCCAAGTTTCCAATTTTTCGCTTTTTTTCAAAATCCGAGATATTCTTGTGCTTTTTTCTGCTTGTCCGATTTTGTGTGAGCAATTAAATTATCTTGAATACTTGAAATCATGTTTTACCTTTGTATTTGTACTTGTACAAAGTGAAAAATTAATTGAATTTTTGTCTTTTGTTTGGTTTAAATTACTTTTTAGTTTTTTCTTCGGTTAAGATAGGTATTCTCTTCTTTGAAGCTCACTGCGATCAGAAGCTAAAAATTCGTCAGGCTGAATGTTTGGCGAAGGTATCTTTGATTCTTTTCCGGAATTCTTCCAGCTAGGTTTTATCGATAATTTTGAGTGTATTGAAAACAGGATATAAAAGTTAATGCCGCACGTGAAAACTGAGCGTTTAGGTCAAACGGCTAAACAAACTGAAGAGCAGAGGTAAGAGAGAGTAATGTTCATGTTGCGTTTTTTAAAGTGCGAGAAAAGTATGTGTAAAAAATTTTCGCTAAGCAAGCAAAATTTTTTTGATCACGTGCGGCTTTTTCCAAGCATTTTTAATTGCTCTCGAATGAACGTGTTTTTTTTTAATGAGGATTTTCCGCGTGACCGTTTTTGCGCTTTTGTTCTAGAATGATCTTCGACTTCACAAGTGACTTTTTCACGTACTTCTTGATTTTGAGTGACTTTAATTGCTCTCAACTCCGAAATAAAGTTTGTTGTTCAAACAAAACCGATTGTTACCGATAAGACGACAAGGCCGGTATAGCCGAGTTCTTAATGCCTTTGTCGAGGTGGAATCGGACTCCGGAGGTCGTGGTTCGAACCCTACCTTCGTTAGATGTTTATGCACCCATAAAGAAATTTACGCCCCGCCGGTCATTCGAGAGCACAATTTCTCCGACGGTAGTCGGTTTATGTTTAGTATTGAATTGACAATTGTCAAAGTCGGGAGAAGTTATTTTTACAAGATATAATTACTTTTTATGAGCCATATGTTCATGAGCCATATGTTTATGAGCCATATGTTTTGGTACTCTAAACATGAACAAAAAAATTATACTAATTTTTGCAATTTTTTTCCGACTTTAGTTAGTTTATTATAGCTGCGAAGCTGTAAGCTGAGCGGAGCTATATTGCGGTGCTTTTGGTTTTTTGTTTTGTCGTCTGGCGCTCTTTTTCGTTTTACATCTGTTGACACAGCAAAGCTGAACAAGTCAAATTTTGTGAATGATTTTTCCCTCTCACTAATGGCTTCTGCGCGCGTGACGTCATTTCTCGCTCTCTCTAGGAAAAGTTTACTGCGTGATTAGATTTTGATCATATGTGACTTACCTCACTCAATAAAATGACTTTTGGCCTTTAAAATTTAAGTTTATTTTGAATTAGTTTAAGGTCAAAGGAACTCATAGGTGTAATAAGGTCCCTAATGAAAAGGCTTCTGGCAATGATTTTTAACCAGCTTTATTAATTTATCGCTGAATTTTTTACATAGCTTTTTGAGCAGCGTCGATAATTTTTTAAACTTGTACCTGTATCTGTTTCTATCTCTATTATACGGCACGCAAGTCTATTGTTTCGGAGCTATTTCGGCAATCTGCCGGATATGTTTTTCTAAATGGTTTTCCCAATCCATTCATAGTTCATTCTAGGCCTAGTTTTTTGTTTGAACTAGATATCTATTTCTCTATAGTGCTTTTTTGTTCATCTGTGCTAAATAATTTTTTAAACTTATATCTGTATCTGTTTCTATCTCTATTATACGGCACTCAAGTCTATTCTATCGCAGCTATTCCGGCAATCTGCCGGATATGTTGTTTTACTTTTTTTACTTTTTCGGTTAGTTACTTTTCTAAACCGTACTAACAAGTAACTGTAGGTTGAAGAGCCTTATTGGCCATCTCAATATTAATAGTTTTATATGTAATCTTGAGCTTTTTTGTGATTTCGCCTTTTTCAGTACTCTTTTAGTATTTAGGGACTATGGTATTTTTTGTAGATTGTTGTAGTTGAAGGAAATTTTTTTTGCTTAATTTCTGTTTTTGATGTTTTTTGCCTTATTCTTCTGTTTTTTTTCTGCCTTTTAGAAGATTTTTGTTATGTTCATTTGTGTAATTAGAGGGCATTTGTAAGGTTATTGTTACTAAATGAAATCAATTGATGGTTCGATAACACATATTTTCAAATAAATTGATCAACTCTGCATTTTTTTTGTTGGTTCTACCTCTTCTCAAGTTTTAAGTGTTTTTCGGAGCATTTGGGTGGCGTGTAGTGGCTCAATGAGTCTGTAGTAACTGTTTCGCAAAGTATGTTGAGAACAGTTTTTGAGACTTCGCAATTTTCAGAGAATTTTTTAAAAATTTAAGTTTTTTTGGGGATTTTGTCCTTTTTTCTTTCTCCGTTTTTCTCCCTTTTCGAGATGGATCACCGGTTATATTTCCCTATCATTTTTTGAACACAAATAAGATCATATCTCACAATCTATTATTTACAATTCCTTCCAATAAAGTTTCCAATTTTTTTCATCATTTGTTTTTTTCCCTGTTAATTTGTTTCCTCCTTTTGTCGTTTCAATTTCAATGGTATAGAGGTTAGTGAGTTTCATAGATTAGTAGTGGGCTAGGGTGTAAGTTAAGTTTTATCTCGAGTCTATTCAAGAGTGTTCTGGCTATGATTTTACAATTCAAATAATTGGAGAGGGAGTTGTGTTTTTGTGCATACCAGTTTTCGAGAAAGCGCAAAAAATAGGTGAAAAATTTTAGGCGTGAAATTTAATTTAATAAGTATGCTGTAGGTCTGGGAACACTTTCGAACATTATAAGCATAATTTAGACGTTTACGGGCAATTTTTAGTTGTTTCGACATTTTGGCCTCTTAGACTCGTGTTTAGCAGTTTTTGTTTTCGACAAGTTTGTACCGTCCGCAGGGAGTTTTCTTAGGTCTCATTAGATTTTGCGATAGTTTTGTTGATCTGGTGACGAGTTAGCTATCGTTTTTTGGTTATTTGAATCTTTTGAAATTAATCAATCAAAACTTGTAAAGTAGTTTCAAGATAAAGATTTTGCCGCGATCTTCCTTTAAAATATTGTCCCTTGTTTCATTTCAAATTGAATGGTTTAAGAATTAAATGGCTGGTTCAATTTATAAAGTAGAATTTTTTACTTGGAGGAGTCAAGTTTTACATCAAGGTGATTTTCGAGTCTTCCGGCTATGTTTTTTTTAGAGCTGTTAGCACATTTTCTTAATTTTTGAATTCAAATTGAAGCCATGATTTTGGTCAAGCCGAAACAGGAAGTGGAGTGAAAAAAATTTTCTGCGGCGTGATGCTTTTTCACTCGGGCTTTTTGTAAATGCATTTCCGAATCAATTCCTATTTAGTTCAAGTTCTAGTTTTTCGTTTTATTGAGTTCTTTGAATTCTACGAATTCTAAAATTGTTTGAGTCGTAGGTCAGGTCTTTTCCTGCCATTTTTCTTGTTTCTTTTTGTTCCGTTTGATCTCGAATATTTGCCTGACCTTTTCACGCTCGATTTCTTGCGTTTGCGTGATCTGAATTGAAGTTAGCAAAGTGGGTTATCGCTGAGTGTTTAATATCTGTGGTTGTTATCCGGGAGATCCTGGGTGCGAATCTCTCCATCGTCGAAACTTGTTGTTTGCTAAAAATTTTCTCAAGGATGCATCACATTTGAATTAATTTTGCAAGTTTTTAGGTGGCGGCGATAGCTTTTTGAACTCCTTTCTGTCTCTCGCTTTCTATCTGTATCGAACGGCACGCAATTCTGTTTCGCATCTTTTCCGGTAATCTGCGGCCTGTGTAATCTTTTATTCCGCATTTCTTAGGGAGCGAGAAAAGTATTTGCGAAAATATTTTCGCTTAGCAAGAAACATGCTTTGATGAGGCGCCGATTTTTAGAAGCAGTTTTTCTTAATTTTTTAAAAATAAAAGTGGGTTTTTCTATCTTTTTGATAAGTACCTGTATGTTTGGAAGCATTTTTAACCATCGCAGTCATATAATAGGCTTTTAGATGCAACCCGTAGCTATGTTCTTGTATTCCCCAGTTTTAGAATGTTTTTTATGGATTTTGTATTTGGTTGATGTTAATTTTTATAACTTTTGGTGAACTGTCTTACTGATATCAATTTATGTTGTTTTTAGTTTAAGAATTTTAGCGGAAATTCCATCAACATTTCACTTTTTTTCAAGATTTTACAGTTTGTGTGTAGTGTGGGTGCTCAATTTATCAGCTGGAAGCGTTTCTTAGGTATTGTTCAGAACAATTACTGAGACCCTGCAGTTTTAGAAATAGTAAAAGAATTTTAGAATTGGTTCTTTAGTTTTTTCATGTTTCTCGGCTTTTCTCCTTCTTGTTTACGTTTTTGTTCTTTTTTCTACCAAATGGTAGCCCTTTGTTGAAATCTATCGTTATCTGTTGAGGTCGCAGCCAAGCCATTGATCCCTGGAATTAAGTTGAAAACTTCTTAAGTTTGTTCTTATTTCACATTATTTCAAAGATAATAGTTGTTGATTAGTCACTTATCATGACCGATCATGCAGTTTGTTAGTCAATCACTGAATCAGTAGAATTTTAAGCTCATCCGTCTGTGCTAATATTTGTGTGTAACTGATATAAAAAATTTTTAACCTCTAAAGTGTATGATAAATAAACCTGTGCTTCCTGTGATCTGTAAACTTTTCATGAAGTAAATCTATTTTTGGTAAGCTTGATTTGGTTAAATTCTGATCAAGTCAAAAGTTAAATTTGTGAAATGGGAGCTAGTGGACATTAGTTGCTGTGAACTGAAACAAAATAGTTGAAAACAGAGAATGAAACGCTTTTTCTCGAGTCAGTTTTCTTCAAAGGGAGCTAAGTTCCTTAGAACAGCTTACAAGAAGTAGTTAAACTTTGAGTGGTTGCAGAACGTTGCTCAAGCAAGTTACCAACCTACCTTAGCTAAGCAAAGTTGATTTCAAGTTTACAGGACGATTACCAACGAGCAAGTCGGTTTTTCGACCATAAATCCTCTTACGGTTTTTCGACGATAAAACCTGTTTGTTTTATCGAGGCTCAACTGTTTAGCCCCGAGAGCTGTTCTATTTTAGTTGATCATAGTTACTGGCGTTGTGGTTTTATTACAAGGCGTTTTGGGCAATCAATAAAAAATTTACAAAAACTCCATGTGAACCCGGTCTATTTGAACACGTTGAAAACTGTCCATTTGGTCAAAATCTCTGGTTTTATTGCGTGCCCAAGCTCTAATTTTGATCGTATACAGCGAAATTCATTTCTTTGGGATTTAAAGACTGGAATCAAAATTCAAGTCAAAAGTACTACGACCACATTAAACCGTTTCCAGTAATTTGAAGTAGGAACGCGATACACGGTTTGCATCTGTCGGTTACTCAAGTTTGAAACTCGATAGCCAAGTTTTATTACACCAATGTAACTACTAGTCTTATAGTTGTTGCGACCTTTGTTGGAAGAGTATGTAGTAGGTAAAACTTAAATTATAGATTCTGGTAAAATTTTGTTTTGCTAAAATTTCACGATAATCAAAATCAATCTTCCACTAAACGAATCGGGGGTACGAAACCAGCTTTTGGAACCAACCAACAGTTGCCAGCGGTAACAGTATTAGTCATTTGATGAACAATGGTCCTTCTAGCTTAGTTTGTCAAAAGTTTTCAAGACAATCTCCAATTTTGCTTTTCACTTCTACTTTGTTTCGTCCGTTTGTGGTTTCAAGTTTTATTCTATGATAATGTAATTAGTTTTTTATTTACTTATTTTTAGACTGTGGCATAAAATTATCTGTTTATTGTATGATTATGTAATTGTTTTTTGGTTTAGTTAGTTTTAGGCTGTTGCATAAACTTAGTTTCACTTCGAATCGATTCCGGAGTCTTCCGTCTTTTTAATCGACTTTTTGTTGGGGGATGTGTTATAGCAGATGTCAAATTTCGCACGTGAAAAGAAGTATGTAGGTCAATCTGCTGAACAAAAGTCGAAGCACATAGGGAATTGAGAGTCGTTTTGTTCATTCATTGTTCAGTGAGATCGAAAAAAGATAGGAGTGAATTAATTTGCGCCCAGCGAGCGAACTTGAACTGATTTAACCGAAATACTAGTTTTCATTTACATACAATGAAGGTTGGAAAACTTTATTGACCATAGGAAGCAAGTTTAAGTGTTTATGCTGTAATTTTGATCTACTTTTGTTATTTTTTTTGGTTGCTTAATTAGCTGATTTTGGATCAAATTTTATTGTATTTGGAAAGATTTTTAGTTAAATGTTGTATTATCAGTGTCTTCTGTAACCATATCAATTGATTGATTTTTTAAAGTTGTTTTTGTCCACGAAAATTGATGAAATTACATCAAATTTTGGCTTTTTTTCGATTTTTTTTGCCTATTTGTCCGTTTTTGTGCTTTTCGGGCTCGTTTTTCTTGTTCAATCGTTTATATAGAACTATTCCTTTTTCCGTTGTTGAGGGGAGGCTTTTGAATGTCATCCAGGCCAGTACTTGAACTAAATGCAACACTTTTTTGGTACGTAGCAATGTGAAGAGAATATTGTAAAATTTAGTAGTCGAAGTTTTTAGTATTCGAAATTTAGTAGTCGACGTCAATTTCGCGCCTTAGCGTCCTAGAGACTCGGATGCAGATTATTGAGCTCTAACCAGCGCGAAGATTAATGGACAGAAAGTGGCTTTCTCCACATCAATTATTCTTTGCTCTCGTATATATTTTTCTTATGGACTCTTGATATTGGTATGCACAAATATCACCAGTGGATTGATTTTTTTTTGCTTCGAAATGGGCATTAATCTTAACTCAATGTCAAAGACCATTAGCTATGATCTCTAATCTTGCGTCATCCTCAGTTGTTGTTGCACGCGTACACGGATGGCATTTAACCGGATCCCGGCCATAGCGTTGGGCAATACCATCACAGACACTCGTTTGTTATTGAATCACATTGATATCGCTTCAATGGCAGAGCATGACGTTCAGCTAACTTGATGCTCTTCTTTCCCTAGCAAGTTCGTGACCGAATCTCACTCTGTCGTTTTCGCCTTATTATTTGTAGTTTTTGTTTTGAGAATAGACTCCTTGTTTTCAGATATAATTATATAATGTTTTATCTCAGCTTCTGATGCTGATGAGAGAAATGAACGATGAATTGATCTTTGGTATTTAACCGAACGATCATCAGTTCCTGATGTTAAGACTATCCTCCCTGCAAAGGTTACGGGAAATTTTTCTGGCACTTTGAATTGTGAACGATATTCTGTAATACATTCACCGTAACACTTAGAATTGTGTACCGGATTATTTTCAATTCCTCCTTTTGTCTCATACAATGCTGGGGCTCCAAGTATGCAACAACAGCGGCGAATTGTCATGTTTATCTTTTTTTCTCATTTTTCTAAATCATTGCTTTCGGTTTCAAACTTGTTTTTCGTACGGATTTTATTTTGTTGTCTTATTATTTTTTTCCTTTCGTGCTGATTGTTGATTGCTAGTAGCAGCGTAACCTATGGAAATTTTTATGCGTTTTGTCTGGATCTCCTTCAATTTTTGAGTTCTGTTTGAGTTTGGTTTTTTGTTTCGCTTTTGCTTATAATGGTGTTTTTAGTGAAATAGTTCTTTTCTAAATCCTTATCATAGGTACTCGCAAATCAAATTTTGGTTGCTTAACTGATTTTGGTATCTAGGCTGAGTGTTTAGAGGATTTTTTAAATGATAATCTGTCCATGAATATTCTGGGATTACATTTTATAATTCGTTTATATCTTCTTTCTTTTTCCTGATCGGTTTCCATATTGAGACTAAGTTGATCAGACGGTCTCGAACATAGACGAACTATCAGTGACATGTGTGTTGCGAGAAGCAAGAACCTGTTTTTTGTTTTATTTCTATTTTTGCAGTTTGGTTTCATTGATTTGTTCTTTTATGGTTACTAAGATTGTTAGCTACATTGCTTTCCTGTCTGCTTTAAGCATTCCTAATTTGTCTTTCTGGGAGATCTGATTTTTTTAAACAGTAGTGATAGGTATTTCAACCTTTTGGAGTTTAACAACAGTCTTTGAGAGTTTTTTTCCAGTATCAAGATTTTTGTGTCCTTTTTCTTTTTCACTTTTCAGAAGCTTTTTTCATTTTTAGAGTTTTTTTGTTTTTACGGGAAAATGTTATTCTCAGAGTTTTAATAAGTTGTTAATATGAGCATGGTCTTTCGTTGAGCAAGCTATTTTTTTTTGAGACTGCATAAATGATCTGAAGGATGAGGGTTCTTTTTTACAAATTGATAAATTTTCCACTGCAAGCTTCTGTTGACTATGGGGACGCAGCAACCAAATTTCTCAACAAAATATTTTGTTTTTGCAAAATTTACATCGTCTCTAAAATATATCTGGCTTCAATAATTGTTCCGACCCAATTGTGGGGGGGGAACTATATACTCAGATGGGTTTTTTTTGTTCAGTCAATTTTCGCCGATCGATATATTCATCGTAGAGAAATGTGAGTGGTATCATTAAAAAGCTGTTCCAGCGTAGAATTCAAAATTGAAAAGATTTTTTTGAATTTCGTTTTTTTCGAGGAGTTATCGAGGATTGAAGTTTTGTGTGGGATATTTGGCATGATTTTGTTCACTTTTAGTGTAATTTTTCTTCAAATTAAGTCATTTTCTATAAATTGTATTTCAAGTTTACATTTCATACCACAAAATGAACCAATTATGTGTTCCTAATAGACTGAAAGCGATAAAAACACTAGTTCTGGTCTCATAGTGAAATTCACTATAAAACATCGAATTCTGTTTGAGAGCTTTTTTAAAGAAAATTTTTCAGTTTTTTTGTTTTTTGAGTCACCTAGAGATTAGTCATTTTTCATATCGAGGTTCCGTTAACGACAAACCTCATTTACAGTCAAATGAAGCCCAATGAACAAAAGTAGTCGTTTTCAAAGAATCGCTCATGTTTTTTTTGGATTCGACACTGAGTTTTCGTAATTTTAAATGAAAATTTGATTTTCTTTTTGAGGAATTACTACTTTTTTGGAGTCCTATGGCATGAACTCATTGACTAAAGGTGCAATATTTTCTGTAATGAGCATTAAGTGAACATATCTAGTGCTTTGAATTGTCAGCTATTGGCTGTTAATTCTTTTGAAGAATAATTTTTCAACATTATTCTTTTTGAACATTAAATTTTTTTTGAACATTAACCAATCATAAACTTATTTTCGTGAACTGTAAGTCAGTCTCAGTAATGAAAAGACCCTCTTCCTTCTTACTGCAACCAAATTTTATCTGGTTAGCGGTTTTATCTACTAACTATGGGATATATGAATTCAATGACACAAGATCTCATTTTTTTTTTTAATTTTTGTGGTTATTTTCGTATTATTGGTTACTTTTGAACTCATATCACATTATCCAAATATTGATAGCTCCCATTGGCTTAGAAAATACGTTCAGTTGATCACTGATAAATTTTTCAGAGAAATGCGTATGATTCAAATGGCTTTGACACTTTCTTCTCTCACTTTTCTACTGAATTTTTGGTTTTTGCCTGTTTTTGTTGTTGTTTTCATAGTGGTAAGTTTTATTGTGATGTCTTATTGATTACCTATGAATGACAAACGTCATTGTCCTCACATCAGATTTTAATTGACCGTATTTATTGACTTCCGTTGAAAGCTAGTGATTTTAATGGCTGTTAAGACTTTGAAAATAATTTTTCGAAAATTTTTCTGAATATTAACCAATCTTAAACTTTTCGTGGACTGTTAGTCAGTCTAAGTGTTGACATGACCCCCTTCTTTTCTACTGCAACCAAATTTTATCTGGTTAGCGGTTTTATCTACTAACTATGGGATATATGAATTCAATGACACAAGATCTCAATTTTTGTGGATATTTTCGTATTATTGTTTACTTTTGAACTCTTATCACATTATCCAAATATTGATAGCTCCCATTGGCTTGAAAAAGACGTTCAGTGGATCACAGGTGAATTTTTCAGAAAAAGGCTTATGTTTTAAATGGCTCCGGCACTTACTTCTCGCATTTCCTACTGAGTTTTTGGTTTTTGTCTGTTTTTGTTGTTGTTTTCATAGTCATAAGACTTTTTGTGATGCTTTATCGGTTAACTATGCATGAAAAATGTCTTTTTCTCCCATTGGGGCATATCGGACTGTATTTATTGACTTCCGTTGAAAGCTATTGAATTTAATGGCTGTTAAGTTTCGAAAAATTTTTAAACATTAACCAATCTTACCTTTTTTCGTGAACTGTGAGTCAGTCTCAGTATTGAAAGGACTCCCTTCTTTTCTACTGCATAAAAGATGGATCTGGTTTCCGGTTTTATCTTCTACCTAATAGTTTTAAGACTTCAATGCCAAGGGTTTTCATAATTTTTTTAAAATTTTTGGAGACTCTTTCTTATTTTTGGTTGCTTTTGAAATCTTATCACATTATCCTAATACTGATAGTTCCCATTGGTTTAGGGGATACGTTCAATGGATCATAGCAGAGTAAAGCTTATGATTTAAATTGCTTCGACACTTTCTTCAGGCGCTTTTCTACTGAATTTTTCGTTTTTGCCTGTGTTTGTTGTTTTATAGTCAATAACCTGTTGTAATGGTTTATTGATGAAATATGAATGGCAAACAACCTTGTCGTCCTATCAATTTATTGTATATACTTGCTTCCGTTGGAAGCTTTTGAATTGTATGGCGTTGATACTATGAATTTTCACAAAAATTTCGTGGGTTCTCAAAATTTATTTGAAACAAGAAAAATTTTTAATGAAAAGTTCACTTTTTAATGCTTTCGACACTTTTCTCGCTCAATTTTTTTTTTGATATTGCAATTTTTTTTCCTGTTTTTTTGTTCTTTAGGTAGCCGTAAATTGCTGACCGGTCGCATAAGCTTGTAATTGAAGATTGAATGAATGATGTTACCCGAAGCACTCAGTTTTTAGCGAATAGTCTTTATGATATACATTTCCAATTTTTTTTTCAAACTTTTCAGTTTTTGTTTTGTCTTTTTCCAACTTGTAACTTATTTTCATCATTGAGAGGTCCCGTCCAATTTCTGTATTTCAAAAAATAACGTATCTACTTATGTGATTTGTCACTGACGTTTCGTTTGTTGGACAGTATGCGTTTTTGAAAACGTTTTTTGAGTGGTCAGTTTTGTGTTTCTTTTACTCTTCTTTCAACACAATCGCGTAATAACAGATCCCAATGGTTTTCAAATGTGGCCCAGGTAAACGTAGTTAATATCTCAGTATAAATCCTTTAGTTGAAATAGGAGAAATGACAATTGAATTAAAAGAAGTACATAATATTCAGATAATAGCTAATGACTTAAATGGTATCAATTGTTTGTGTTTTCGCAAATCGTTTGTAATTTTTTGAATTTTTCTGCATCTTTAGTCCGTTTCTATGGCTTAGTCTAACCAAAGACAGGTCCTTTTGGTTTCGTAATAACTTTTTAGTTATTTGTCAAGGTTTATTTAGTTAAAAGCTAATGCTTTTTAAAAGTTTTGGAATTTCTTGGTTTAAAAAATATTGATCAATTTTTGAATTTCGCCTCATCTTTGTCGAATTGTTACCTAGTCTCATTAAGAAAAATTTCCATCTGCTGTATGGTTAGGAAAAAGTAAATTTGTGTAGTTAATGTTTTATCTGACTGCATTTTGTCTTTGTTACTAGGTGCTTTTAAATTTTGATATTCAATTTTTGCCGTGATATTTTTATTTTTGCTAATTTTGTTGTTTGTTTTTTTTCTCGTAGTCTCTTTAACGGCAGATCTTGTTGGCGCTGTAATGAGGCATGGCATTATGTAATTCAATTAGTGGTTAGATTGTGTAATGGTTGTTTTAACCTGAAATATCTATTTTTGTTTTATCGTCATTTGGTTGACAATTAAGTAAAGAATGTTGATATGCTCGGTTCGGAACATCATGTGCAAACGCAGCCTCCTTAACGAGCCTCCTTGTTTTACATTTGGCTCTCAAATTGAATTGTTGCTTGAGTTGTCTTTCGTCAGCTAAGTTGTAACAAATGAGTTCAAAGCTTCTTTAGTTTTGTTCTGCTGACTGTGCTTTTGCTGTTCGGTAGTTCTGTTGAGTCGTTTCCGGATTCTTTGCAGCTGTTTTTTTATGTCGTTAATGTTTTCATAACGCCGTGACGCTCACTTAAAAAAACAGCATTTTGTTCATTTAATTATACAATTTTTTAAAAATTGTGGGAGTAGCGTGATTTGTAAACTTGTACACTTGGAGTTTTTTGTTCATTCGCGTGAACAGATTTGTGGTCACACGTTCCTCTCTCTCATTTTGACTTGTGTTGACCAGAAAAGTTCAGGTCAATTGAATCTTGAATGGTTCAACTTTGAAAGGAACAATTGAAAAGTCAACTTAATCTAATTGAAGATTATTTGAGTGCAACTTCATAGTAAACAAGTCTAAATTTCAGACATCACAAAAATTTGTATAATTACTTCAGATTTTTAGGTCTCTTATCATTCGTATTTTGAGACTACATGTCTATAATGCTATCGCAGCTATTTTCTGGCAATATGCCAGTTATATTTAATGCTTGTTTGGTTGCCAGTTCAGTCATGCAAATCAATCGCAGCTTTTTTGGGCAAGCATCGATTATACCATCTTACGAAGCACGTGTTTGAGACGCACATTCTCAATAGTGCCTAGGTTGTACCAAATTTTGCCCTTCTTGGCTTATATGGAGCATTTTTTTTGGTAAGAACGTCTTTGTTGGAGCAATTGCTGTGCTTGGCACAGCAAACTGTGATTCAACTTATTCGCATTGTGATGTAATCTGCAATTCATACATTTAAAGTTACAAGCCAATGTTTTCAGGATTTTGATGAAGACGGCGAGGGTGGCTACAAGTACAAGAGTCCACTTAGTGAGAGACTAAAAACTGTGCTCGGTGCGACTGCATCAACAACGGCCAATGGAAGTTCAACATGCTCAGAGGTGGATTGACAACGGGCGTAATCTACAGTAGTTAACTATTGCTTCAATTTCATTTCTCATTTCAACTATTCTGTTCTCAGACGGTGTCCTGCACAACTTAATCATTCACCTCATGCAGTTATCTATTAGTGTACAATTGGCAACGATGTGTAAGATCTCTAGAGCTATCTGAGTTGCTATAACAGTTGATTTGGTTAAAATTTTCATTGTGAGCAAACGACGTCCTTGCTTGTTAGAAGTGGTCGAAGGAGGCCCAATTTTGAAGTCTAAGCTAGCTTCCAAATTGAAACAAAAATTTTAAAGTGATCGAAAAGCAACAGTACGATACTGCTCGAATAAAATTCAGAAAACCAGATAACCTTTTATCAGATTTTTTGAAAAATGATTTGATCCAAGGATACGATGCATCCCGTATTCAACCAGCTCGAATATGAGAATTCTATCAAGTGAACATTTGTTGATCTCAGCCTCTGTTTTTGTGAAAATGAAGCCATCAATCCAAATCAAATAAGCTTTCATAAATCATGTGTAGTTTGCTTCTAGATTAGATTGTGCTCCTGTTTTCTCAACGTTTTAAAGACATGGAAAAGAGAATTTATGCTCATAGTGGAAGGCATAAAAGTTTCACATCCCAACGATGCGGCCAAAATAGAAAGATTTGGTTTTTATGAGAGATGCTTTGATGCGATATCCACAGTGCTATGTAGGTTCTTAAAAATTGGGGTAAAAGTATCTGGGAGAAACAGTTGCTTCAATTTATTGAGTTAAATTAGTGGAATCGAAAGTTGGACCAATTGTAATTTGTGTGGATCTTTTCTGTTTATGCACCCCTCCCCCCCCCCCCCCCCCCCAAGTTTAAAGGGAGCACGTAGTTTGCAACCCGCCAAAAGCCCGTCTTATATTAACTCACAAATTTGCTATGTAACGACACATGGACTGTATTGGAATGATCCCATATATTCAATAACTGAGGTTGCTTTTCGAAAAGATCCTTGTTTGAATTAATTCCTGCAATCTTGCAATGCCTAATTTGTAAGTAGTCTAGAAGAAAAGTACATTGCGAGCCAAATTATTGTAGCTCAATAATGCATTTAGTTATTCTGGTCTTTACCTATAAGGTAACAGAATCATCAGTGAATCAGCCAGTTATGTAATCTGTCTTGTATTTATAGCCTTACTTCTCAACTTTGTAGATTAATTATTAGTTTGTTCTTATACCACAAGCAATTTAACGGTGCAGTGAAAGACTAATCAGTTTAAATGCCATCTTTTCTATGTACAAATACATGCACAATTTTAATTGTAAGGTAGTGCAAAACGACATTCACAATATTACGTTTGCGAACAGTCTGATGTTACCATAGCAGCCTTAATAAGTAAATCGATTATAACCATCTCAAATTATAAGTTTTCCCAGACGTTTAAAAAGCGGTGGTATTTAAAAGAGTCTGCTGCTTTTGTTTGGTCTTCTTAAGTTTAAAATCTTGCACCACCTGAAGTGTACGCAGATTTGAAAACTCTGAACAAATGTCAATTCTTGACAGTTTGTTATCGCCTCTACGCACTCAAACACCGTGGTATAAAAATGCAGTAATAATGAAACAAGAAGTAACCAAAAGTTTTAAAATTATATTCGACTTTTTGTAGGTTGGTAAAATAACGGATTGAAAGAGTCGTCAATTTAATGAAACGTATTTCATCATTGATTGAAATATGAAAGATATCTAACATGCAAATGTAATAAATTAAAGATGGTTGGCGGTAGCAAAATCAAGTCTGTTTATATAGCATGGAATCATATCAGATAACTGAAACCAATAATTATATAAATTTTTATTCATAGTAGATATTCAAATTAATGTCTCACTGACTGTCTATGTGATGTATATTTTGAAATAATTGTTTGTCTCTCTATTGCAGATGATCTGATTGTTATACGATGCATTCTAGTGTATATGTCAATGGAGTTTTAGTTTCATAATTATTATCCAATTGGATCTGATAAATCGTACAATTACTTTGTCTTGTCTTTGTTTATCTATATTGGGAGTTTTACGGAGAGGTTGTATTGCTGGCCTAAAAACAGTTTCATTTTCATTTCTGTTTTATGGGAAAATCTTGGAGCTCAAGTAGTGCAAAGCGTTAGTAAAACCGACCTTTGATATGACCATATGACTTTTTGTTCTAAAACGGGATAAACAGATGAAAACCGGAGGACAAAGTCGATGAGCAGTTCACTTTTAGCTTTACTAGTCTTTAATGCTGAGAAGACAAAATCATTGTTTGAGGGGGCAGTTTAAAACTCCTTCCCGTCCCCACTTGCAGCCCCACTCCGGCCAAGTTGGTCTCGCTTTCACGCGCTCTCAAAACAATGCCTCCAATTATATAAAAAGTGCTGATAAAACCGATGTTTGTTCCGACCCACTTGGGGGAGGAAGCTACTATATGCTCAATTGGGGCTTATTTTGTTCAGTCAATTTTGGCCGATCGAGATATTCATCGGAGGGAATTGAGACGATCATTAGAAAACCCGTCCAGCGTAAAATATGAATTTTTTTATTTTTGTTTTTCCTACAGGGAGTTATCGAGGTTTAAACTTTTGTGAATAATTGACGTAATTCGTTTTTTATTCACATTTTCGGTATTTCTTGACCAAATTTTTGTCAATTTTGCTAAAGTTTGTTAAAATTTCTAACAAGAATTTTATTGATCATACCGTTAGGGGTAGCGGAGGCTTGCAGATTGGCTTTTTCGTAGTCTAATGGTTAAAATAATTGCTATTTTTTTCGAATTTCAGTCTTTTTTAATCGAAAATGGCACCAAATAAGCTTTTTTATCCCACTTTGTTTAAATATGCCAGAAATAAGGACCACAATCTGCTGTCACAGTCATTGAAAATTCCTCAAAAAGTAAGTTGCACTCTCACTTCTTGTAGTAGTCTTCTTGAATTAAAATTTTGCAGGTTTTTTGAAAAATTATCTTAATAACTGTGCAGACATCAATTTTTTGGTTTGTTGAAATATTTCATTTGCTTTATAATCTAATTTGCAAATATATAGATTAATAACTTGTTTTTGTTGGACGCACAGCAAATGAGGACTCGTTTGAACTCATCTTGGATTCTTAAAATCTATATTTTTTCGGATTATATTTGGGCTCGGTCTTTTTCAAAATTTTTTAAGATTTTTGTTTTTTATTATGTTGATTACTGACATTAATGTTTTCAAATTAAAACCCAATTAATGACTGATCCTGTTTACAACAAAATGAGGCAAAAAACAAACATTTTGTTTTCAGAGAGCTCGTAATCTTTATGGCTTTGACTGTGTTTTCGAAAACTTTTGCTTGCTTTTGTTTTGCCTTCATTTGTCATTGTTTGCTGCCGCATGACTTTTTTTGCTATTAACGAGAGGTCCAATTATTTTATTAGCAGCTCAGGTTGAACATATGAAATGCTTTCAGTTGGTATCTAACGCATCTTATGACTTTGAATATATTTGTTTTAAAAAATGTTAAGATTTGAATTTTGACAATTTTTTGTATTTTTTTCTGTCCACATGTAGCTTCATCTCAATGCATAAAAGGCCAGTTTTATTCCGAGTGAAGTAAAGAACGCGCGTTATAGGGATTTTATATTTAACTAATGGTTTCTTGGCTTTCTTACTACAAAATTTCTTAGTTTTTTTCGCATATTTACCAAGATTTGATTTTAATATTTGACCTTTTTTCAAACTATCCCATTAATGGCAGCTCAGTTTGTCATCAAAAGAATGTGCAAAATGACCGTGAATGGTTTCATTGAATAGCTTATACTTGGGGGGAGTTTAAGACTCCTTCCCGTCCCCACTTGCAGCCCCACTCCGGCCAAGTTGGTCTCGCTTTCACGCGCTCTCAAAACAATGCCTCCCAATTATATAAAAAGTGCTGATAAAACCGATGTTTGTTCCGACCCACTTGGGGGAGGAAACTATATACTCAATTGGGGCTTATTTTGTTCAGTCATTTTTGGCCGATCGAGATATTCATCGGAGGGAATTGAGACTGGATCATTAGAAAACCCGTCCAGCGTAAAATATGATTTTTTTTGTTTTTCCTACAGGGAGTTATCGAGGTTTAAACTTTAGTGAATAATTGACGTAATTCGTTTTTTATTCACATTTTCGGTATTTCTTGACCAAATTTTTGTCAATTTTGCTAAAGTTTGCTAAAATTTCCAACAAAAATTTTATTGATCATACCGTTAGGGTTAGCGGAGGCTTGCAGATTGATTTTTTCGTAGTGTTATGGTTTAAATAATTGCTAATTTTTTTTCGAATTTCAGTCTTTTTTAATCGAAAATGGCACCAAATAAGCTTTTTTATCCCACTTTGTTTAAATATGCCAGAAGTAAGGACCACAATCTGCTGTCACAGTCATTGAAAATTCCTCAAAAAGTAAGTTGCACTCTCACTTCTTGTAGTAGTCTTCTTGAATTAAAATTTTGCAGGTTTTTTTGAAAAATTGTCTTAATAACTGTGCAGAAAACATCAATTTTTTTGGTTTGTTGAAAAATTTCATTTGCTTTATGATCTAATTTGCAAATATATAGATTAATAACTTGTTTTTGTTGGACGCACAGCAAATGAGGACTCGTTTGAACCCATCTTCGATTCTTAAAATCAATATTTTTTCGGATTATATTTGGGCTCGGTCTTTTTAAAAATTTTTTAAAAGTTTTTTGTTTTTTATTATGTTGATTACTTACATTAATGTTTTCAAATTAAAACCCATTTAATGACTGATCCTGTTTTCATTAAAATGAGGCAAAAAAAACATTTTGTTTTCAGAGAGCTCGTAATCTTTATGGCTTTGACTGTAATTTCGAAAACTTTTGCTTGCTTTTTTTTGCCTTCATTTGTCATTGTTTGCTGCTGCATGACTTTTTTGTTATTAACGAGAGGTCCAATTATTTTATTAGCAGCTCAGGTTGAACATATGAAATGCTTTCAGTTGGTATCGAACGCCTCTTATGACTTTGAATATATTTGTTTTAAAAAATGTTAAGATTTGAATTTTGACAATTTTTTGTGTTTTTCTCTGTCCATATGTAGCTTCATCTCAATGCATAAAAGGCCAGTTTTATTCCGAGTGAAGTAAAGAACGCCCTTTATAGGGGTTTTATATTTAACTAATGGTTTCTTGGCTTTCTTACTACAAAATTTCTTAAAGTTTTTTTTTGCATATTTACCAATATTTGATTTTGTTATTTGACCTTTTTTCAAACTATCCCATTAATGGCAGCTCAGTTTGTCATCAAAAGAATGTGCAAAATGACCTCGTGAATGTTTTCATTGAATAGCTTATAGTTTTAACGGCTGCGAAAACGTCCTCTCACAAAATTGTTTTGTTTTTTCCTCTAATTGGTTGTTTTTTGTCATACGGCGTGTTCTTGAAAAACAAAGGCTTCAATTGCGTCTACGAATGTTTTATTAAATCTATTTACTGATTTCAGTCTATAGCTATCTGTTTAAATGACATTCAATAAATTATTTTTTAAGAAAGTGTATTTGAACGTCCCAATTTTTGTTCTAATTGTCGTCAGCAGGTATCTTAGCCTCATTATTAACAGTGCTCATTAACCTACTTTCGCTCCATTAGTATTTCTTTTGTTGATTTTGTTTTATGGCTGATGTCTTTAGGGCTACAATTGTGTTTTGATAAAAAAATTTGAGTTTTCGTTACAGTTAAAATATGTGGTTCCTTGTTTCTCACAAAGATCCTTTACAACGAAGAACCATTCAATACCAAAGGAGACCAAAGCAAAAATTCGGACCTTGTTTTGGTTAATTTACTGTTTTTAGTGGTTTTCGAGGTCGTATAGTTTCGTTAAATTGTTTGACATTGTATGCTCTTTTCGTTTTTAATGTTTTTTTGTCTTATGAATAAGGTCTCGCTAACAACAAGCACAACTGGTTTCTCGAGCAGTTGCAATTTAATCTGCTTTTGTTTTAAGTCGAAAGTTTATGGTTTGTGCGATATTTTTTGAAAAAAAAATTGTTTTAAAAACATCCGCGGATATTTGTGCTGTCATTTTTATTTTAGTCCTGTCAATTTTGTAGCTTTGTGTCTGTACCGACAGCATCCGTTTTCTTTTGAACCAAAATCCAAATTTTATAGTGTTTATAACAAAGGGTCTCTTGGCTTTGGTACTAAGCATTTTCAAAAGAAGTGATTTTTGCCCACTGAGTCACCCATGGGAGATACTAGATATCTTTAGAGTACCACAAATGGGAAACTAAAGATGTTTATTGTTCTACACGAATGGCCTGTGGTTTTTGCGGTTGCGATACCGCTTTCTTGTTAATTTTTTAAATTTTTTGCCGTTCTCTCTAGTCCTCTGACATTTTATGGACAATGAGAGGTCTCAATAGCTTCCGGTGAGATAAAATTTAACTTTCTGAATCAGCTGAATTGATACTTATTGGTTTTAATCAAATTGAAATTGTTTTTTTTTCAAATTTAGAGACTTTTTTGAATTTGCCCCTTTTTACTCTCTGTCGGTCTGTTACCCAGTCTCGTTGACAGGTCTCATATCTTATCTGATGAAGGACATGTTAGTTTGTTCGGTTCAGGTTTTATCTGATGCCGTTTTTGTTTTGTTATTAAGTGTTTTTGTTATCTTTTCCGTTTGTGCCCCCTGTACATTATGCCCCCAGTTACGAGCACGTGTCACTACATAGTAAATCATCAGGTAAAAATGTCACGTGCGTTTCGGGGCGCAATTATTATGAACCCACTAATCTCCAGGGGGAACAAACGGAAGACATCCGTGTTTTTTATATAGACAACGAATTTTGTCCGTAATTAGTGTTTGCTATTTGATTTTCATGTTTGTGTTGTCCATTCAAACATTTTAATGGCTTTCTTTGATTTATAGTTTTAATGGCTTCAACACTGCCGTTTTTGATAACCTTATTTGTTTTTTTGTCGTTTTACGGTTCATTCACATTAATAACAACCTTGACTGGCTTCCTGAGTGGCTGCAAGTTAGTCTGTTTTTGTTTTAAGTTGAAAGGTTACGAATTGTTTGAATTTTTGAATATATTTGTTTTAAAAAATTTTGTGGATTTTTCAGATTTGTGACTTTTACTTATTTTTGTCATTTTTGTGGTTTGGTATCTGTACTTACAGGTCGCATCTTCTCTGTCATGAAACTCTTCGTTTTCAACTAATGGTTTCTTTGCTTTGGTACTACGCATTTTCATTAAATAAGTGTGATTTTTGGGTATTTGCATTTGTTTCCTTGTCGGATTATTAACTATTGTAATGGCCCAATTTGCATTGCAAAAGAGCGCAATTGAGGATATTTAATGTTCTTCATGAATAGCCTATGGTTTTAGCGGTTGCGACAACGCCTTCTTGTTAGTTTCGTTTGGTTTTATCATTTTTGTCGTTCTTTTTGTAGTAGCCGACATACTAGGGATAATGACAGGTCATAATTGCTTCCTATGAAGTATAAATTAACCTTCTTAACGAGCAAGTAGATTGATAAGTATTGATTTTAATCAATTTGAAGTTGGTTGTTTCCAAAGTTCGGGTTTTATCTGATTCGATATTCCTTTTTTTTAAAATTTTTTGACATCAAGTTTTGGTTCTAATTAATGTTTGCTATTATTTGATTTTTTTGTCTTGTCTAGTACTCTCACTCAAGTCTCCTTGACCCTCTGATCCAGCATTTTTTCACTTAGTTGTTTGTCGAACGATATGTGAATTTTTGGAAGTTTTCTATCTTTTACTCATTTGGTAGACAATTAAGTAAAAACGTGGATGAGCGGGGTCGAAATGTTATGTGCGATCGCATTATATTAGCGAGCCTTCTTGTCAATTTTATTCCTAAAGCTACTACTTTTAATTTTTTTTATAACTCAACACTTTAAATTTTAAAAGTATGGAATTTTAATTTCTGCATCATTCAAGTCATTCATCGATGCAGGTACCAAAACAAAGTGGTACCTGATAAATTTATTAAATAAACTTTGATTTTATAAAAAGAATTAAAAAATGCAATAGTTTGACCTGAAGCTTTAGGAATAATAGGGAAACATTTCTACCAATTTGGGACACAATAGAAAACTGGTATCCAAAAACATGCTGATTTACACGAAAATAACATCATTGATTCTCCAGGTATTTTTCTAATTTTTTATTCTTAAAAATGTATTCGAGAAAAGTTTTCCGTTGCGATTATTTTTTTCCATAATTTTCATGTGAGCGATTGGTTTCAATTGGCTTATTCTTCCTCGACTTCTTGAGTTTACAGTGATCTAAATTGCAACTTCGTTCAAGGAATTTATGCAGCTGAACTGAATTGCTGGTTTTAAATAAAAGTTAAATAAAACTGCGCCAATTTTAGATCCCCTTTCTTCAATTTATTTTTTGTATTAGTTTTTGTGTATAAAGTGCAATTTTTTCCCTTAGGATTTTGAGAGAAAATAAGTCATCCACTAGTACCCAGCTAGAACAGGTACAAGAAATCTGGTTCGCATTATTGAGCTTCTGTGTTTATTTTATTTTATAAAAACGTTGTTTGACAACAATTTTGATTAAAGCTTTCAACAGAAGTTGCAGCAGGTTGTGGTTTCTCTTAAATTGTGGGGTTCGAAGTAGCTGTCTGACCTCAGTCCGATTGAAAAACTGAGCTACCAAAACGTACTGCGACAAGCAGGCGAAATATTATTAATAACCGCGTCAGCAATTCCCGGCGGCTATTATTGCGGTCCTAATTTTTTTTACAATTCAAAGAATTTGAATTATATTGGGGAATTTGAAAGATCTGTTCGCACATTTTCATGATTTGTGAAGTCAAATTGGAGTAGTGATTTTGGTCACGCCGAAACAGGAAATGGAGGGAAAAGGCGAGTAGTTTTGCGGCGTGAAATTTTTTCGCTCTAATTTTTAAGTAGAGTGAGAAAACGGTGTTTCAGAAAGTTCGTTTTCTCGCTAGTGGTTTTTTGTTCACATGCGGCAATTTCACTTTGGTTTTTTCTGTTTTTTTTTCAATTTTTTGGATCAGATTTTTTTCTAAATGCTTTTTTAGAATCAAATTTACATTTGTCGCTGGTGGTTTTTTGTTCTCGCGAAAGGCATTTTGACATTGATTTTCTGTTTTTTTGTTATTTTGATCTGATTTTTTTAGAAATGGTTTTCCCAGTTCACTTATAGTCCGTTTTAGGTCCAGTTTTTTGTTTAGTCAATGAAAAATTTTTTGAATTGTACGTCAGGACTTGTCCTGCTATGTTTTTTGCTTCGTCTAACAGATTTTTGTTTCGTCTTACCCTGACTTCTTGGAATTGACTTTTTCAGTGACTTCAGTGAATTTTACTGCTTGCAGTTAAAATGTGTTCGTGACGTCAGCTCTGCGTTTAGGTCAATTGCGTGACTTACTTCACTCAAAAAATGACTTCTGAAATCACTAAATAAACTTTAATTTTTATGGGAATTTACTAGTTAAAGATCAAAAGTGTGCATCCAAGTAGTCCCAAACGTATATGCCCTAAATCTTGAGTATTAGAGTGTGGTCAATCTGTTCATCTTATTTCTTTAGTTTTATTCAACTCATGGAAGGCCACAAGCGTCTATCGCGGCTATTTTCCGGCGATCTGCGGGCTATGTTATTTAATCGGTACCTCTCCAAATCCACAAATGTTTTTCAAGCAGATCGCAAAATTCCTACTTGAAATTCACAGAGAGCAATAAGGAAAAGGATACTGTACCTATCTCTTTTTCGGAACCTCATTTCTTGTGTGCCTGGAAATGGCAGCAAATATAAATTTTTTCACCGGTATTTCATTGTCATAGCAAGCTAATTAAACAACTTATTTTTCTGACGTGTCTTCAAAACCTATCAGTCGATGCAATGCGTCTGCCTGTTTACTGCAGATAGGACAAAAGTTTACAGGCAGATCGTTTAAGATATTAATCAACTGTTTTATTTTGTTATTTTTCTCCAGATTAAATTGTAATTCAGGACTCAAGTAAGCAGAATCTTTCTCAAAACGTTAAAAAATTTTATAGAGAACCTGCGAAATCGGGCTCTTATAAACAAAATAGCAAAACGTTGACTTTAATTCGTGCTTTTTTAAGACATCGTTAAGAATAAATACAACCGTGGCGAATACAGCTCAACACGTTAACTAAGAAATAATTCCAACCCCAGGAACAAATTGGCGAGAAATTTTTAAATACATGATTTCAGCTATCCTTATAAAATGTCTTTATTTATTTCCAAGTGTTTCCCATTTCCTTTGACAGTGTTTCATTTTTTTGTCTAGTGTTTCACACCTTTTTGACGGAACAAGTGTTTTCAATAATCGTAAGAATTTACAAACATCAAAAAGAAGGTCTTTTTTCGCAGCACTCGACGTTATACGGTAGATACAAAATCTGAAGCACGCGAAAATTTTTGTATTGCTAGTATTTAGATTCTTTTGAATTATCGCGCCTTGATGGGAGCACTCGATGAAAATGTTTATCAACAAAAAATAGATCACAATTGAGACTGGAGGAACCTTTGTCACCATTATTTTTTTAAAATCTCTAAAAGTAGACAAAATGGCTCAGAAATGATTGAAGAAGGCTAAAACGCTGCAATAAATCACTTTTGAAAAAGATCAAGGAAATCTATTTGTCTAATCGCAGCAGCAATTTTAGTCGATTTTTCTGGGCGTAAAATGGCACCAAATTGGATTTAGCTGATTTGGCATCAAATTTTGTAAAGTTTGGCTCTATTAAAACAAAATTATACCAAAATGATTTTAAAAAATATAGTTAAACTAATTTGGCGACCATTGTCAATTGATTTAAAAAATAAGGAGAATAATGCAATTGTATACATATTCAGCATAATTTTCCTAGAAGCACCGAAGAGCGCGAAGAGTCATGGGCACAACCCTGTAAACCTCGATATCCCCGTAAAATACAAAATTCACAAAATCCTGCAAGCAAAATCTTCTACTTTAGGCGGGATTCGTAATCATGACACTTTTTAAAGTAATTATATCGATTGGCCAAAATTGACTGGGCGATGAAGACCAGTTGAGCATGTAGTTTTTCCGCTCTGTGGGTCGGACGAAAATTGTCCGACGGAAGGCATCCACAATTTATATCAAACAAGGAGGCTCGGTAATGTGCGATCGCACATAAGGTTTCGACCCGCTCATCCACAATTTTGGCATAACTTGTAATTCCCCAGAAAATATATGGGTGCAGTCTATAATAAGGCTTGGTAACAATTAGACAAAAAAAGAACAAAAACAGTAAAGTTAAAAAATTCGCTTATTTCTTAAAAAACCCTTAGTTTCAAGGTAATGAAAATCATTAGAAATCAACTAAAATATCCCAAAGGTTAATGATTACCAATGTTTTATAGAAGGGCATTAAGACCTATCCTTATTCAATTTATGCGGTTAAAAAGAACAAAAAGACAACAAACAAAAATTCAAATAAAACTTGCCAGAAAACGATGAAGCCGTAAAGCCATATTGTCTTCCTCAAAATGTGTTCCATTGTGCCTTCTTTGAACACTGATAATTTAGTTTGTGAGCTCTAATTAATGAGAATAGGTTCCAAGTAGACAGAAAAGAAAAGGCAAAATTACTTAATACTTTTTTTTCTAAACAAAATTACTTCCAGTCGTGAAAGCCATAAATTAGAAAATAAAATAAGGAAATAGGTCCGTTTATTCGTCCAAAGAAAGCTCTTGCGACCTGCAATTATGAAGAATATGTTTTACATCTAAAAAAATTTCAAAATTGACAAAAACCAAAAATTTTTTTGGCGAATAAACCCGTGTCGAAGCCAGTAAAGCCATGACGAATTGTTTAAAAACGTTAGATTTTATGACGCCAATCCCTTTTGACACCTTCTTTTGACACCAATAACATTTTTTATCTGTAATTAACGACACTAGGTAACAAATAGACAATAAAAAAAACAAAATTCCGAAGTTAAAAATTTTTTTTGGAAAACAATCGTCTTCGAAGTCATGAAAGCCATCAGCTATCTACTAATATCAGAATACCGGATCATCTATTCTTCCATGAAAATTTTCTACGTTTGGCGGGACTCGTAATGATGACACTTTGTAAAGTGATTATATCGATTGGCCAAAATTGACTGGGCGATGAAGATCAGTTGAGCATGTAGTTTTTCCGCACTGTGTGTCAGACGAAAATTGTCCGATGGAAGGCATCCACATTTTATATTAAACAAAGAGGCTCGATTTTTGTGTGATCGCACATAAGTATCCGACCGCGCTCATCCACAATTTTGGCATAATTGTCTACCAAATTGGGAACAGATAGAAAAACCCAAAAATTCAGTATTTAAAACCCAATCTCAAAGTATTTAAAAAAATAATGTATGAACGAAATGATAGCCTCCAAGGCAAATAACGCAGTGAAGTGAAACATGTTCCACTAGATTGATGAGATATGCCAATATTAAGAAAGTGAGTTAAGACCAGCAGCAGAATCAAACCAACAACAAATATTAGTTACATCAAAAACTTTATGTCCGTTTTACAAAACAAAACTTAATGACAAGGTCAACATAGCGTCAAACAAAATTGAAACTAAACAAAAATAATTGTAATTCCCCAGAAAAGATATGGGTCAAGTCTATATTAAGGCTTGGTAACAATAAGACAAAAAAGAACAAAAACAGTAAAGTTAAAAAATTCGCTTATTTCTTTCTGAAGATCATTAGTGTAATGAAGTAATGAAGTAATGAAAATCATTAGAAATCAACTAAATATCCCATTGGTTAACGATTACCAATGCTTCTATAGAAGGGCATTAAGACCTGTCCTTATTCAATTTGGTATGCGGTAAAACAACAAGAAAAAGACAACAAACGAAAATTCAAATAAAACTTGCCAGAAAACGATGACGAAGCCAAGCCGTAAAGCCATATTTTTGCCCTCAAAATATGTTCCTTTGTGCCTTCTTTGAACACTAATAATTTAGTATGTGAGCTGTAATTAATGAGGCTAGGTTGCAAGTAGACAGAAAAGAAAAGGCAAAATTAATGAATACTTTTTTTTCGAAACAAAATTACTTCAAGTCGTGAAAGCCAATAATTAGGAAATAAAATAAGGAAATAGGTCCGTTTATTCGTCCAAAGGAAGCCCTTGCAACCTGCAATTATCCAGAATGTCTTTTCTTCAATGAAAAGCCAATGAAACCTGTCATTGTACAGGTAATTGAATAAGACTGAAGCGACAACGTAAAAACGACAGTTAAAATCAATTTAAAATTTCTAAATTCTTCAAGAAAGTATTGTCGAAAAGTAGTGTTGTAGAAATGTGACAAATCTAAAAAAACGTGAAAAATTTGCAAATACCTAAACATAAAAAGTGTGAAATCTATTAGTATCAAAGCCAGAAAACCATAACTTAAGGCGTAAAACCGCAATAGAGATTAAATTTTAAATCAGTAGAAAGACGAAGCATTCTTTCTTTGCTGACACTTAGCTAAAAATTGACCAAGTTAAGAAAGAAAATAGAGGCAAAATTCAATTGCCATTATTTAAAAATCAAAAGTGAAAAGGACCATAAGATTTCAAGTATAAAATTAGATGCATTAATTTGGAGCTAGCGAATTGGAGCTATCAATACTGAGCTTTGATTTGAAACGTTCTGTTCTTAAGCTAATATAAAAAAGATCGATTTTTTTCAAAAAGACCGACTGACTACAATCCGAATTCTTTTTGGATTGTAACAGGCCCAGATTGGTCCAAAACTAGCCCTGCTAATGCTATTCGTCCATTAGAAGCATTGAAATTTTCGAATGTAATAGATGTAGATAATTTGATAGTTAAAAAATCAAAAATAAATTCTGCGTTTTTGATTATCAACGAGTAAAGTTAGCAAAAAACGGCAAAGTTTTTATTACAGAGCACTCTCAACGGAAATTGAAGTAGGAATAGCCTTTTTTGAGTCTACAAAGATTGTGTTAGTGGTGTTAGGGTGTGTACTTCCAGCAAATTTAATCAAAGTTAACTAAAGACAGTACTTTTGTGCAATTTTTGATGAAAAAGACTGAATTTTGGAGTATTTAGCCGAAATTTTTGACCGAAAATGTAAATAAATTTATTCGACAATTGTTTTTGTCTTTAAAAATTAAATCAACAACACTATTCTTCAAAATTTTAACAAGTTTTAGCAAAATTGACGAAGTTTAGGCAAAAATTCCGGAGAATGTGAATTAAAACAAGAGAATTCACTCTACTTTTCTCAGAAGTTTAAACCTCGATAACTCCCTTTAAAAACGAAAATAAAAAATCTTTATAATTTCATATTTGACGCTGGACAAGCTTTCTAATGATACCTGTCTCAACTCTCTACGATGATTATATCGATCGGCCAAAATTGTCTGAACAAAAAACCCCTTTGAGTATATAGTTCCTACCCCCTCAAGAGGGGTCGGAACAGCTAAAGAGATAAATCGAGTTTAGGAACTGCAGTAAGATTTTTCGTGTAGAAATAGGAAAAGGCAACTTCAATCAGGTATTTGATAGAGCATTTTTTTCAGTTCCATATGGCGGGAGTCCAGCCTGGCAGGAATTCTCACTTTCCAATTTTCAAAAATTTGGTTGTGAAAGTTTTTTCATTCGACAATTCGATTTTAACCCCTGCTAATTACAGCAGTTACTGTAGTGTTTTTTGTATTTAAGGTACTTTTTATTGGCATTCACTTATTAAATTTTCTGAAAATCGAATGCAGATATAAAGAACGTTTTATTCAGAAACCTATAAAATTTTGATCCATTTGAACGCGCGTTTTACTGCTTGTGCGATCAATTGTATATTTCTATTCTCTGAAGTGGCACTGCTTTGATGTGTTGCAAATTTGTTTTTGTAGCAAATTGTGAACGTAAGGACAGCTGCTATCTAGAGCAAAACACATAGTTAGCTATATTTCCTGCCTCGTCAACTACTTCCATCCGGCCGAAAATGATTCAAATGACTTAATTGGCCGAATCCAATTTGAAGGTACAAATTGTTCTCGGATAATAGAATCTAGGTTCAGTTCAAGTTGATATTTGTTTTGACTGGGACTTAAGTTTGAGACGAATTGGTAAGACCGTAATGTATGCTTTGAAAATAAGTTTCATTCTTCTGCAGATGGTCGTAATTTGCAAGTTTCATTTGCGTTTTGTACTCTTTAGATTAGACAAACTTGTACGCAGACTTAATGCAGAATTTATAATTCTCTCTTTTCTAACTCACTTTATGACTGAAGCTAGCTTTAAGCTTTAGTCAGCTCAAAAGTCCAATGTATTTTAAACCATAGTATAAACTGTAACTTGCATTCAATGGTTAAGCTTTGATTTTGTCTAGCTGAGGTTTTAATCCTTAGTATATTCATTACAACTCTCTGATTTATGCGAAATCTTAGGGACTATTTTGCGATCTTTCGCTAGCTTGTAGTTATTATGCAGTTCTAGTATTTTGAATTGCAACCGTTAAACATGGCCCTATTTCGTGGACTTTCCTTGTGTGTCACAAGTATTTGCACTGAAATAGGAACAATAGTGAAATATTGTCTGATCTGAAACTAAACCGCCAGTTTCGAAAGACGCGAGTCTGTTTCATGTTGTTTTGCGTTTGCTCGCTTGAATAAGTCAATCGAATGCAACCTCCCCCCCCCCTCACTCCCTCCCTCTATGTTCTATGTTTGAGAAAGTTTCCTAAAATAACATTCTATAGTTCAGTTGGTTTACTTTGGCTTATAGCCTCTGAAATGCAACTACGTAGAGATTTGCCTTCAAAATTGTGAAACATGCAATAATTTTGTTTATGAGGCAGTTAATTTTTTGACACGTGGTACGGTTATATTTGATTATTTTTGGTCTCTTATCGATTGGTATTTATTTGAACGTTTATTCCAACGTCATTTTTCCGTTAATTTGATTAGCATTAATGGTACGACCTTGTTATCTGGTTCTAGCGATGTCTGTTATCATTAACAATTTTGAGTTGTGGCAAAATGGGCTCAAGTTAAATTTGGAGAGATTATTTGAAAAGATTGGTATTCTGTCTGGCGAATTGTCAAGACTTCCGAGCAAAGCCAAGAGTTTTGGTTCGGAAGCGGTATCTCGTATGAAACAAACGTTGCTGTATGAACGAGCGACCGTAAAGTTGTTGGCGTTCATTATTGTCTGAATCTTATCGTGGTGATTGATATTGGCGTCATCATGTGATTTTCAAATTTTGTTGCCTTTAAAAACGGCAAACGAAGATTTTTATTGTTTTTAGTGATCAGCTTAATATTTAATTGATTGGGGGGACATCGTTTTCGTGCGTAATTTTTCGTGCAAAATTTTAGTTTTTGCCTGTACTTGTCGTTTTTTTGTAGTTGTATGGCATATCCTGGATAATGAAAGGCCTTAGTCGTTCTCTATTGAGGTATAAAAACTCTCTCAATGATTTCATTTGATGCGTAATGTTTCTAATCAGTTCGAATTTAATTCTTTTTTTAAAAAAGTAATGTTTTAATAAATTTTGCCCCTTTTGCTTATTTCTAGTCGATTTGCTGCCAAGTTGCATTGAGGAAAAGTCCCATATTTTGTTCCATTTTGATTTGGTTATTAATGGTTTTCAAAAAATGGACAAGGAATTTTGGTCGTAATTAATTTTTGTTAATTATTTGATTTTTATTGCCGTCTTTTCTGGTTGTCATATTATGGTAGCCACAGGTCTCATAAACCCTCTAGAGTAGATTGTTTTATTCTTTTAGTAGTTTGTTGAACGATATGTTGATTTGTTAATTTTTTTTATCTCTTCCTCATTTGGTAGACAATTAAGTGAAAAATGTAGATGAGCGGGGTCGGAACTTAATGTGCGAACGCACATTATCGAGCCTCCTTGTTACGTAACAAATCAACATAGGAGACTGATACCTGAAACAAGATCTTTACCAGCAAACCAGCTGTTGCATTTAAGTTTTGATGGATTGTGTATAAAATTGGGCATTAAAACATCTTATCGTTTGTGTTCTTACCAGATAGTTCGGGGGGGGGGGGGGCTGAATTTAACAAAATTTTAGATTTGTAGCTGCGAAAATCTTCAGTTTAGATCAGAACTCTCCGAATAATAAAGCTTTTAAGGGCCGTCCTTTTCTTTTGCGCGTTTGTTTGTTGCTTCGAGATCAACATAATGTCCTTGAGACTTTTTTGCGATGACAAAATTGCAAGTTAAGAAAATTGGAGCGAAACCCTTTCGTTTATTGCTCTCAAAAAATGTTGGTGTCAATTAATGTAGTCCTGCTGGACTTTTATGCAATTTTTCTTTCTACTGGTTTTTCGTCTGATAGTTTTTTTTCTGACCATTTGAGTTTTCATCCTCGATTCCCTAAGTGTATAAGTCATGATGTGAGTGGCGTTTTTGGCGCCGCAGGAGTTTTCGGCGAAACTGTTAGAGAATATAGATTTGTGGTGTGAATGTAGGTTCGTAGAGTTTGACACCAAATCAACCTCATTACCCCCACCCCCCCCCCCCCCCTCCCCTCCGCCCTCGTCTCGTCTTCCTCCTGCGCCTCATTCCTCCCGTAACCCCCCTCAGCCAGGCTTGACGACCCCCTCGAGACCTCCATCCTCTTCCCACTTTGTTGAACCCCCTCTCAATTAAGCTAAAGCTAGTGTCCTAAAATTCAGCTACTTACTAAGCTACCTACGGACAAAGTCAACGGCTCTTCAGTCGTCTGAGAGTAATTCGCTCAACGATAACCGGTTGTTTTGATTCCTGGATCTGTTGCTAAAGTTTTTAAGCAACTGTCAATTTTTTAGACTAGCTTTGAAATCTGTTCGAATAGCATTTCCTTTACAGTGAAGAATATGCATTTTTTTGTTGCATTGTACTGCACCTGATCGCTGTAAATAAATTGCTCTGGATCAAAAACTGCATAAATCAGTTCTTTCCGTTACATTTTTTAAAAGACGAACTAAATTACTTGGTCAATCATTGGCATGGCTCTAGTTTAAGTTAATTGTATATCAAATGCGTTTTTGACGCCACTCTTTTAAAGTATTTATGTCTATTGATCTGTTCGCATCTGTTATCGGCTAATGCGGTATAAGTCAAACAACAGAGGCAGTTATTTATTAAAAGTCCGCTCATTGAGTAACAAAGAGTTGAGGCTAACTCAAACACCAATCGGATCCTGAATCACCGTCTGGCAGCAGCTTGAGTTAATTTTTGCGACATCAAAGGAAGTGATCAAGGTGCTCAATTCTATGCCAAATCTGTTTGTCTTTTAAGGGCTACAGGTTTGGCGTCAAATGCTCAGTTCACTATGCTTTACTATAGGCTAAAGTCTTGGGTTAACGTTTTGATTTTACAAATTGTGTCCCTTTCCCCCAACCTTTTTGGGAAATGTTTGTAGTTCCAGTCCTTAAAACTTGTTGCTTTAGGCCAGTTGGTCAATTGAATGAGTTTTTGTACCAGTAACAGATTTGATTGAAAAACCTTTTCTACCATGTAGACTCGAGTATTTTGGTGATCTTCCAGATACTTGAGGATGGGGCCTGACCAAGGCAACATAGAGCTGGAAGTGACCTACTTCCGGTCCAACCAGGACTTCCTGGAGAACATGGACCTCCCCATGGAAATGAAGCTCAACTTTTCCCTGCCTCGCAATACCACATTGGGAGACGTCAGACTCAAAATTTCGAGGACTGCCAAACAGAGACATGACGAAGGTTCGTATTCTCGGGCTTTTATTTTGGGTCATAGTTTTTTCTTGCATACGATTCGCCTCATTTGTAGCGATCGAATTTTGGCTCTTGGTCGTACCATTAATTTTTCTGAAGATGAAATTCAGAGCAATTATGACTGTCCTAGTACTTTGTTGAGCAATTGTCCACCTGAGTGATTTTAATTGCTCTCGTTTCAATTAAACGCATGCATTCGAATTAAACACCAAAGCTAACATTACAATTAGTCGATTTAGTCGGTAGTAGGGACGACTATCTCGCCTAATTCTGCTTCACTTTTGGAGCAAGGGTTAAAAGATTAGTATCATTTCAAGAAAGTCAGTACTGTCAATTTTAAAATGGCTTTGACCGAGGTTCATCCATTCATCATGTATTTGTTTTGCTAAACAAATTTGTTACAATTATATAAGTCCTGGGCTCGTTCTTATGGAATTTTACACGTGATCACTTTTCTGATGATGTTTTTGATTTTTTCCTGCTTAAAAACAGGATTAGAAGGTGAAGCCCGGAGGGTATTAAGCTGCGGAGCAGCTCTCTTACAGCATTACTAGTCTCTAATTGTACAATTCATCGAAGCTAGAAGACATAAATTATTAATGTGAAGAGCTATACTTTCGGGGTTTAGGCCCCACTCTCCCCTCGCCGAGCCCTCCGCTCGGACTCCGCCCATGCCGTTTCTATTTCCCCTTCTAAAGTTTGCTACTACCGTTGGAGAGTAATTCACTGTGTTAGAGAATTTTGTTTTACTTCTGGCAGACTATTTTCGTAAATTTGTCTAGCGAGCAATATTGATTTTGATTATTTGTTAAAAAATAAATTGCTCGTAGAAGCAAAAAAAGTACATTTGAATACTTAGTTTGCGCGCCTTATCTTCTCAAACTATTGAATTTTTCATACCTGCAAGCCGTGAAGCTTGAACACGACATCAATCTGAGGTGAACTACCATTCTTTCACAATGTTCAGCAATGTCAGTTAGTCGTCTGGCTATAGTATTTGTTTGTGGTCCGAAATTGTAGCCAGACGTCTAAATCACCAAGAACCTCTCATCTTTCTTGAAAAGCTATATTCGGAAACTTCAATTCGTCTCTAGTTTGAGAAAAGTTGCGCCAAATTTAGTATGCTTTTTAAGGCCAGTGAGAATAATTTAAGGCCAGTGAGTCTTGACCAGCTCTTACTGTTGCTTTGGTACTCAGAACATTGTGCTGCTTCCGTTATCAGCCTAGGAATGCATAGCGGCTGCTTCCGTTAATGCATAGCGGCATTTAGAAACTGGTTTTAGCCAAATTAGTGGAAGTGCTAAAAAAAATTTCCAGAGCGGAGTATCAAATTTTGAAAAATGCTCTTATATTTTCGATGCGTTTACCCTTTCTTTGGCAAATTCTGCCTTAGAAGTTTTCTATTACAGCTGATAAAATTAATTAAAGGGCGCTGCTTAAATGGAGTAAAAAGCAGGAATCACTTATATTTGTACTATAAATTTTGTTACGGTTTTGTGATCTTGTCGTTTTGTGATCAAAATATAACCTGCTTCAAAATCTAGTTCAAAGAACAATTTAGTTGAGAGATACTTTTCTTCAAAATTGAATAGATCAATTTGGAAATATGGAAACCAAGTGCGCAACAACAACATAACTAGCCATAACAGTAATTGGATGCCAAAAACAATCCGGTTGCATATTCAAATATTACCTGCTCAGTTTAACGGCGTATTTAGATTTTTTTCAATCTTAGAAAAAATGTATGTAAAGAATATTACTGTTAAAATAACCATGGTTGAACTGCGGGTTCGTTTTGCTCATATCGACCCATTCTCCTCATTTATGTTAACGTTAATCAAAGATGACTGCTAATATTGAATTGATTTTCAAAAAAATTGAAGAGGTGTCGTTACGTCCTTAAATTGAATGCTCGGTTACTGTGGTCTGTTGAATCATAAGACTTAAAGAATCAGTTAAAATGAACAGTCTTTTTGATTGTCAGGTAAAACTAATCCAGAAAATTGCCATTAAATTTGAGTTTCATAAATTTTGGATTATCGGAACTCATACCTAAGAGGTATAACCAAATCATCACGGGCAAATCGGCCCGATTTGTGTGTCTTTTGTTCGTCTTTCCTATGTCAATACATTGAAAATGTAACAATATCGCGAGAAATAAAAATCGGTCAAAAGGGAATTGCGCAACCCGAGTTCGCAAGTGTCCAAATTTTAGCAGCGGAATTGAGATAAAAGCTTTACATCCTATTTTTCGCGCGCTGTGTAGAACTTTAGTGCTCCGTTTAGGTATATCTTTTTCGCACTGAGCGTAACTCTATTCTGCATTGAATATATCTGTAATCCGCAATTGTGCCTTAATTAATGCGCTTTTGAATGTGTAAAAGTGGTTTGTTTTTTTTTTATTTGACAGCAATTAAGTTCACAATAGAGACAGCAATTTCGCTGATTTGGTAAAATGTCTAATATGAATTGAATACTTGTCTTCTTGCTTTTTTCAAATATTGAGTGATTTCAATTTGAATTAAACAAATAACGTTCTTTCAATTGAAGTTTTTCAATATTTTTTGAGTTTATTGACAGGAGTCTATTGACAGATGAACACCAAGATAAAATAGAGGGAATTTTTGGTTAAAAAATGGTTTTGAACCGATTACTGTTTTCTTTTGTTTATTTTTATTACTGAGTGATTTTCAACGGAATTCAGCAAATGAAATTATTCAATTGAGTTGATTCCATATACTTTGCATCTGTTTACAGGTGTCGATTGACAGGTTGATTGATTTTTTACTGAAAAATCCCTCTGTTCATCCCTAGCGATTATTGACACGTTGACAATCTGGCCACCTTAAAGCAAGAAATTATACCACGGCTAATGCATGAAACTATTTTAGATTGCTAAGGAAATTGAGAATTTTTGTGGACTTGTATCCATTGACAGGTGTCTATTGATTTACTGAAAAAACTATCTTTTTTAAAACTAAATTTGATATATATATAAAAATATTGATATAAAATAAGATTTAAACTACGAGTTTCGAATTCTAGATGAATTTATACGAGTCCCAGATGTTAAGCTCACTTCTCTATGGTATAATTTTAAGCTTAAACCACTTAAATGCTCAATTAATGAAGCTTTTAACCACTTTCATGCTCAATAAATGATAATTTACCTCTGCTTTGCAATGTGCTATCCAAAAAACGTTTTGCGGGCCCGATTTAAATCAGCGGAGAGAAACAATTTGTGAGATAAGAGAAAGTCTATTATCGAGACGAATTTTTCTTTGAGGTAGCAACAAAACAAGGTTCTAATTTTGCCTGAAGTTGTTTAAAGCAATCTCCGACAGACCCTAGATTGCCTGATTTGAAGAAATATGTTAAAGAAAATTACAGATTGACATCAGAAAAACATCAGGAAAAACATTTTCTCTTGTTTTCTTCAGGAAGCTTCTGGTTGCGAAAGTGTGCTCTCCAAAAATTATGCTTCTTTACTACTTGCATCAATTTTAAAATGTTATAAATTCAGATATTCTTGCTGCTGTTCTTCCATAGAAAGCATCGACTGGGATCAAATAGTTTTGTCGGTTGTGGAAAAACTGCAGTCTTTGAAAAATGGATAAATGACCCGAAATCAGGCAAAAATGAGGCGGCAGTTGGTATTTAATTTTTTCAGAAACAGGAATTCGAAAAAAAATCTGAAAATTGCCTAAGGTTGTCATGAAAATCACATTTTCCTCTTGATTTCAAAATTTAATCACCGATAAGCCCTTTTTTCTTTAAATAAAAAATTATGTACTTCTCAATTGCTACTATAGATTGTGAATGCGTGTAAGCTAGATGAAAAACTTCAAAAAATTTTTTATGCCTTTTTTTCAAAGAGAACAAAATATTACAACTGGATAAATATTTTGACTAAAAATAATGCAGCATATTCTTTTTACCTGCTAGTTTTTCATTTTTTCAGAACAACTACTAACTGTTCACTTTGAACGAAATCCATAACTTTCCATAGTTAGTAATCATCGATAGTTAGTAATGTTTTTTATATATTATTTATCACTGAAGAAGAAACGTTCAAGACTATTTTGAAAAGTGTATAAAATTCTATCACGAAATTAATTTTTTAAACGTATATTGTCAGGAAACCGTCCCTCTAGCGTTCATTCTACTAGTTTTTGGTTTTGGGAGAATTGGATTTGAAAAACATTCTTTCCAAGATTGGATACCAATGTCAATACCTATGCTGTAAGCTTAACTTTTTGCGTTTTAGAAAAACCACCGTATGAATAAGTGAGCTCGCAGGGTATAGTTTATGTAATTTTTTGGCATAAACTTGATTAGGCAAGGTTTAATATCGTTATCAATCGCTCAGGCTGGTCATTTTTAAATTTCCAAATGTGATGATTTTTTAAAGCTGTTTTGTGTTTAGTTGAGAGGTTTGGACTGTTTGTGCCCAAGCAGCAGTTGGATCTAAGTGACATGGCGCCCAATAGGAACGAAGGTATCTGGTATGACTCCAGTCGAGACATCGAGAAGCTGGGCAGCCTTGTCTCTGGTCCAGGAGTCACAACTCTTCAGGTTACTTGAAAACGCCGTCAATTCTATCAAATTGCTTAGCATGCTGTCATGTGGGTACCAAGCCTATCAAAAGCATAAATGGAATGAAGAATGAAAGAGCCCAATTTTGGTTAAGGGACTATCGGACATGATCTGATGTAATAAGTTATGCTTTTATGCGCGCTATTTATCTTCCTCGTCGCTTAAATGTGCACAGTGTGCGGTGTTCCGCCTTCAGGTAATATTGAGTGTGTAGTGTTGGTGGTGCTGTGGACGGACGTCAGAGAAGCAAACTAATCAGCTTGCTTCACTGACGCCAGTGTTGGTGATGCTTCAAAAAAGACCCTTGAGTTATAGTTACTTTGGCACGATATGCCTGGGCTACCCTTTGCCCACTGTTGTTCCTTGTCAACAGTTAAAACTTTCGTGAGATTTGCTTCACAAATCTTCTTTTGCTACCATGAAAAAGTCATCCATTTCCTAACCATTCGATTACATCTATCTAATCAACATTATGACTTGGTGTTTCTTAAAGTTACAGTTTTTAGCACGTGCCTCCTGGTACACACAGGAAAGATTACATGAAGCGCAACCTACAATAGTTGATTTGTTTTAGCTTGAGTATAGAAGCCTCTATCGAACGATTACCATCAACCTGCCTTCTGGCCACCGCAAGATGGATGTTCGCGAGACACAGAAAGTAGGCGAGATTGTTCGCATGGTGTGCCAGAAAGAAGGCATAGTTGGAGACATAGTTGACGAGTATTCCATTATGGTGGAACCAGAGACACCCGCTGAGGGCCAGACTATGACCTTGGGTGGCACCAGGACATGGGGCAACATGACCACTATGGGCAAGAGTAAAACTATGGGAATGGGGACCCTGTCTCCCGACTTCAAAGGATCTCCCGGTGGTGAAAAGACACCTGTAGGTATCTAAAGGTTTTTAACGTATCTGATGTTATCACTTTGGCGAAAAATGCAAAAATATTTTTGTACTAATATTGTGACAAAAAAGTTGGACGAATCAAGGAGGTGTGGTTGTTATAATTTTGTTTTGTGTATCTTATTGAACCGAGTTGCCCAATTTTGGGCAAATATTGAGTGCAAGATGCGAGATTATGAGTTGCATCAAGACTTTCCTCCGGAAGCCTTCAATTCGAAGAGTAACCTATTTGATAATGCTATAGCAATTGAATTGAATGACTATTAACGAGACAATGATATCGCTAAATTGGCAAAAAAAATTGCTACAACTTTTTAGCCTGCGTTAAATTGATATCTTTGTTTGAAACTGTTATGATTGGAATACCAAATTGCTCTTGAACGAATTCTGAAGCAATTACTGTAATTTTTTAATGCAAAATTCTTGCTTGACCGTTTTGTTCTGGAACAATTCTTGGATTTCAATTATCGTGTGACTTTTTAACGCTTGATTTCTTGCTTTTTGCGTTACCTAAATTGCTCTTATTCAGAAATTAAGTCTGTTAAAATAAGCGATTAGAAGATAACTGCATTGATATCCTAGGGGTTAGGGTACTTGGTCAGCCTTTATTGAGGCTACAATTATTGAGGCTAAAATTATCTAGGCTACAGCTCCATCTAAAAGAAATGGCCCTGCCTGTCGCTCGAGAGCAATTTGTTTAACGTTAGTTGGCTTATGTTCTTAATCCGGAAACTCGGTGTGAATAACTAACTATTAATTTTCAGGCATCCAATTCGATGATGTCCAGAATAGTAAGCAGTTCACCCTATCACTTACTCTACTTCCTTGACGAGTACTCCTTTACTACTACATGGCAATGGTCTCCTCTTATGAAGAGTTCACGAATCTATTTTGTGTTTAATAGCCGCCCTCATCTTCTCAGCCGGCTATTATAGCGCTCCTATTACAATTCAAAGAATTTTTACAGTTCAAAGAATTTGAATTGTGTTGGGACGCTGTCTTTTTTTAAGATCTGTTCACACATTTTCATGATTTTTGAAGTCAAATTGGAGTAGTGATTTTGGTCACGCCGAAACAGGAAGTGGAGCGAAAAAGCGAGTGGTTTTGCGGCGTGAAATTTTTTTCGCTCTAATTTTAAAGTAGAGAAAACGGTGTTTGAACAAAAATTCGGTTTCTCGGTAGCGGTTTTTTGTTCACATGCGGCAATTTCACTCTGATTTTTACTGTTTTTCGATTTTTTGGATCGGATTTTTTTTCTTGATGGTTTTCCCAATCCATTCACAGCTCATTCTAGGCCTAGTTTTTTGTTCGAATTAAATTTTCATTTCTCGCTAGTGGTTTTTTTGTTCACATGCGGCATTTTGACATTGATTTTCTGTTTTTTTCTTTTTTATCTGATTTTTTTAAAAATATTTTTCTCAATTCACTCATAGCCCATTCTAGGTCTAGTTTTTCTGTTTAGTCAATGAAAATTCTTTGAATTGTACGTCAGGACTTGTCCTGCGATGTTTTTTACTTCGTCGAACAAAAAAAGGTTTCGCTTTACCTCATTTTGCCGCTTTTTCGACATTTTGCGTGAAATCTTTTTGACTTCTCTAGGCTAGTTTCTCTCTTCTCTAATTCTGCTAAAAGTGATTTTGAACATCAGTTACTCAGCAAAGCAATTCAAAATGAACAGAGTCAGTATAAAAAATTGAAGTCAGAAATAGAAACGGGATAAACCCATAAAGCCCAATTTTAGATGCCCGCTATTTGAACGTCGTTCCTATAAGTCTTAGTTACCATTGGTATTGATAGTAGCCCCTGTAGCCTCTCTCTAAGAAACAGAAGTACGTTATGTTCAACTAAGAAATGCCATCAAAATAAATCGGACTTAAAAAATGTTTTTGCACAAAAATCTTTTTTCAATATCTTCTATTCTTTCAATCCCAATCATGCTTATTGGAATCAACGGCGGCTATTTTCCGGCAATCTGCCGGGTATGTTTCTCCTTTTGTTGATCTAAGTTTTCTGATCTTCGAATGATAGAATTATAGATCCTATAGCTGTCATGAGTCATTAATGAGCTTTTTGCCTTGTGATCAAAGTTAATTTGAGAACTGAAAGTGTAGGCTCATTTTCGGTTACTAAGTTTGCGTTCTTGGTTTTAACTTGTCTCGGAATTTATTGGTTGCTGTGCAGACTTGCAGTACTCCAGATCCTATCGCAAATAAGCATATTTCAAAAGGAGAATTTATAAACATAACTAGTGCGAATCGAGACTAATAAAATCAAGATGAATTTTTTATCAGCTTGAAGTATCCTTTCCTCTGCATGTGATATGCTGTCTGCAAATTAAAGATTGAGACCGTATGAATAATTTACCATAGAAAAATTTGATGTCAGCAATTTCTTGTGAAATCCAGTGATACTACTATAAGATTTTTACTTCGTTATATTTTTGGATATGGAATATTTATGTGGATGTAAAAAAATTATAAGGTTAACAAAGATTTCGTAGTTTCTGGAAATGGAAGATTCAGTGTAGCCCTTAACAAATTTTTGTATCGACGTTTTACTTCATTTAGTCCTTGTGGAGCTTGAGTCAAATAGCATGCTGATTTGACGATAAGAAGTGCATTGCAGCGTTCGTGTAGAACAGCGGAAAATAGTTGTTTTTGTACTTTGGCATTCTGTAATTTTAGGCGACAATTGGTCGAAATGCTAAGAAAATGGAAAAACTGAAGAAGAAACTGAGAACAGATGATGAGATTCTGTGGCTGGACCACTCCAAGAGTCTACATGACCATACCAATATTGACCTGGATACTGTTAAGCTCACATTCAGAAGGAAGTTCTTCTTCTCCGATGTGAATGTGACCGAGACTGATCCCGTACAACTGTCCCTTCTTTACAAACAGGTTAACTGCTCATTATTCTAATTGTGAACAATTTGGGCTGATTAATAGCCGCGTCAGCAATTCCAGGCGGCTATTATAGCGCTCCTATTTTTTTACAATTCAAAGAATTTGAATTGTATTGGTGCGCTGTGTTTTTTTTAAAGATCTGTTCACACATTTTTCAATGACTTTGATCTTTCAAAACGGGATAAACAGGTAAAGCCCAGCGGGCATTAAGTTTCATTAGAAGCCCAAAGTTGGCTTTAGTAGTCCTTCAAGTGCTTATAGTGGTGCAGCTGCTGGGATGGCCTTAATTTAAGGTTAAAAGGTCATTTTTAGGAGTTTTTGGGCTCAAAATGGTGCAATTTTTCACGTTTTTTTGTGATTTTTTGTGAGTTTTTTGTTTGATTAGTCTCAGGTTGAAGTTTTTAAAAATTGATGAAGGCTTTTTGTGAGACAGAATTGCTTGTTATGACCATTTTATGAGCTATATGTTTTGATACTACAAACACTAACACACACAAAATGATACTAATTTTGCCATTTTTTTCAGGTTTTTTGAAAATTTTTGTCATTCTTTGAGTTTTTTAAAGCCCTAGTGTCAAGAAACCTCCTCTAAGGTTTGATAAAGGGTTTAATAATAGATTACTGCATAGTTTTTAGTGGTAATGGAATGGTTTTCAACTTTTTGCCATCATGAATTTTACAATTTTTTGACAAAACTTGCAATTTTCAGATTTTTTGACATTTTTTGTCATTATTCAGTTTGTTTGAGTCAATGGACAGAAAACCTCATTAGGGTTTGGATAATAAGTTACTGAAAATTTTTTATTTGCCATGGGATAGGTTTCAATTTTTGATTATCACAAATTTTGCCAGTTTTTTCTTGACAAAATTCGCATTTTGTTCAGGTTTTTGAAAATTTTCAACATTTTTTCAATTTTCCAGCTTCAGGGACCAGGCAATCTCCTTTGAGGTATGTTAATAGGGCGCTGCATCTTTTCTAGTAACAATGGAATGGTTTTTAACATTTTATTGTCATTTTAATTTTTTCTGGTTTCCTCAAGTTTTTGTCAGTTTTTGATATTCGTCCATTCTCAAGTGCGAGAAAACCTATTCCACGTTCTGATAGAAAGTTACTGCATGGTTTTTACTTGCAATGGATTTGTTTTCACCAATTTAACCTTTCGACGTTTAGATTAGGTATTTTTAAAGGGAAAAAGTTTTGCCTTGGGTTTAAAAGCATCGAGTTTTAGCAATGAGTACGTCTTTGTTTTGTTTTGATTCTTTTAGTTTCTCAATTTTTTGTTCTGGCCGGCATTGTTCAATTGATCTGCTGGTCAGGTAGAGTACGTCTAAGTTTTTCATGCAATTCTTTGAACTGTTTTTCAGGACTTGTCATGCTATGTTTTATTTTTACTTCGTCTAACACATTTTTGTTTCGTCTTACCCTGACTTTCATGACTTTGATGACTTTTCGTGACTTTCCAAACGGGATAAACAGCGCTTTTTCCTTATAGAGCGTATGTGTCTCATGAAACTGACAGACCGGATCTAACCAAAAGTCTAGTGGTCTTTTAAATGACTGGTGGTCACTCTGTCTATCTTTTTTAGTTGCTTCAAATCCATGGAAGGCCTGAAGCGTCTATCGCGGCTATTTTCCGGCAATCTGCCGGCTATGTTTTATGAAAGCTAAGCTTTCATAAAGGGTTCTTTTAAATGAAAAACGGCGCCAAATATGACTTTTTGAGATGATTTTGTGCAAATTTGTAAAAATAAACACCTTCAAATTGCTGACGCAATCTTGTTGAACTAGAATGAGGGCAATGTCACCTTCCACGCTTTAGAGGAGTTTCCTGGAATCACATTTTGTGGATTTTCTGCTAATTAATAGTTGCAAAGTGATAGCGGGGGCTATTATTGGCTTTCTCTTGTTTTTTTTTTAAATTTAAAGAAATTGATTTGTAATGGCCTTTTTTTCATGATCTGTCTGCCCATTTTGATGATTTTGAAGTCAAATTGGAGAAGTGATTTTGGTCAAGCCGAAATAAGAAGTGGAGCTAAAAAGCGAGTGGTTTTGTGGCGTGAAATTTTGCGCTCTAAATTTAAAGTAGAGTGAGAAATTGGTGTTTGAACAAAAGTTCGCTTTCTCGCTGGTGGTTTTTTGTTCACATGCGCACTTTCACTTTGATTTTTACTGTTTTTTCAATGTTTTGGATCGGATTTTTTCTAAATGGTTTTCCCAATCCATTCATAGTCCGATCAAGGTCTAGTTTTCTGTTTAGTCAATGAAATTTCTTTGAATTGCACTCCAGGACTTGTCCGGCTATGTTTTTTTACTTCGTCTAGCAGATTTTTGTTTCGTCTTACCCTGACTTCTTGGAATTGACTTTTTCAGCGACATCTACTGCTAAGACGAGTGGTTTTGCTGTGTCAGTTTTTTCAGTCGAACTTTAAAATAGAGGAGAAAACCGTTTTTGAACGAAAATTCGAATTCTCAATTGTGGTTTTTTTTATTCACATGCGGAAATTTAACTTTGATTTTTTACTGTTTTTCGATTTTTATATCGCGTTTTCTAAATTGCTTTCCAAATCCAATCCTAGTCAGGTCTAGGTCTAGTTTTTTATTCAGTTAATCAAAAGTCTTCGAATTGTCAGGACCTGTCCCCTGCTGTTTTTTTTGTTTTTTGTTAAGTTTTTTGTTACAACCATATGACGTCGCGGTCACTTCAAATCTGCTTTTTAATTGCTCTTGAGTGAAGTTTGTTGCAATCATTGTCAACGTGTTGGTCTTTTTTATGCAAAATTTTTGATTGAAGATTTTGACTTTTCGAGTTTACACCCTTGAGTTCTTACATTTTGCGTGATGTAAATTTCTCTCATTCACATGTGTCAACAGTTCAACTCAATTTCTGACAGTTCACTGCTAAAATGCAACTGTAAAGTACGCTAAATTTAGTTTACTTTTTTCGTTGAATTGTATTAGTGGTTTATACTGGTATATATAACCTCTAATGACGTCAGTTGAAGCCCCCCACGACTGAAGCAGGCTGTAATAGATTTGAGTTTGCCATCAGTGGTTCGAAACATTTCTTCCGACGTAAGTCAGTTATGTTTGTTCATTCATGCATTTTTGTCCGCGTAATTTAGTGTTCGTCACTCGTCCGTGACTTACCTCTTCCAAGAACGACTTTCCTCGTTTTCAAAATGAATTTATTTATTTCAAGGAGATAAGATCAACTAATCGTGTGCCACTATAATTGAAGGTTATCTGATTGCAGCTAATACAAGCTGCAATAAGTTATAAATTCCTAATGAAAATATAACATCTGAGCAATTATTAAGCAGAACAGATTTTTCTCTTTTTCTTTCTGTTTTTATCCTCTTTTGCAGATCTAAGAAGCTAGAAAATCTAGTTTCTCGCTATCTGCCAGCTATGTTTTCAATTGCTATTGTTCAATGATATTTAGCCGTTTCTTCGTTCATTGTAAATTTTCCTCAATTTTGTGGTGCCACATCTACTCAGCTGGCTATTATTGTTACTATTATTATTGAGTTCCCGTTTTTTGAAGCTGAAGATTGTAAAGGATTGTTGGATTGTAAAGATTTTTTTTCAACTCGCTGAAAAGTTATGAGGATCTTTGAATCCCTATGGTTGCTGTAAAAATCACAGCAGCATGACATCAAATTCCTCATTTGTTGCAAAACAAAGTTTGAAAACGAAGAGAACTGACAGTAGTACATTTATTCATGACAGCTTTGGTGTAAGAAAGTTTTGCCCAGCGGGCAAAAACTTTGTTCAAAGCATTTTTGTATCTAATTATTTCAGCTGAAGTGGTTTGTTTAGCACATATTAATAAAGAATTGGAAGCAGGTTTAGCTGATTTTGCTTTAAAGAGACATTATGAAGAACAACTGGTGAAAATTGGAGACAATTTTGTCTCGTTGATAATGTAATTCAGCTAATCGAATTAATTATTGTAGTTAATGCAAACACAATTGTTCCATCTTCCAGTATTGTTCTTTTCTGAAAAAAATCTTATGGCTACGAATAAGTTGAAATGAGACGTGATTCAATGAATACAGGTTATTTAAATCCTCTTTTTAGTTGATGAGTTTGGGTTCGTTTTTGGGTTGTTTAGAAAAAACATAAACATATGTAAATTAAATTTTTTGATTTATACAGCTAAGTTTACCAAGGTTTTTGTCCGTGATGTTCATCCTGAGGCAAAAAAGAGCATGTTAAAAGACAGTTATCTAGAATTGCAAACCTGAAACCAATTTGACAATGATTTATAGACAAACACGGCTGAAACAATTTTAAAACCGCCAATAATGCAAATAGAATTGGAACTTAAACGTTTGAGGAAAACTCTTTTTGATAAAAACATTTTTGGTGCAGCTTGATAATAACGTTTTTTGGTGCTAAAACAAATGTTTCGGCGATACCATTTCAGATATATCGATATATCTTATGCTTCCCAATGCAAATGTGGGATCATTCTGTGCCACGCACATAACAAGCGAACTTCTTGTTCTAATTTCTTCACACTTGTAATCTTCATCCTGTTCAAAGTAAAGAACACCAAGTAAGTACTAGAGCCTTAACGAAAACTTTCCCAAAGTCATTAACAAAGTATCAAAAACAAACGCAGTTTTGTGTCATTGAATTTTGTACTTTAGACTTCAGAAGCCATTACCAAATCAGCACATCCTGTATCAGAAGAAACTGCCATTGAACTGGCGGCTCTTGCAGCTATCAGCGAGAACGGGCTAATTGATGCGCCAGTAAAGGAGATGAGTGCCCAGTACAAGTCGTACCTACCCGAGGAATACCGAAAAGTGAGCAAAATTGACAAGCGAATTGACCAGGCAAGAATTAAGTACATCGATCAGATCAAGGCTGAAATTGAGTCCAATGATGCCAGCGCTGCAAATAACCAAAACGATTTGGAGTTCATAGAAAAGGCTGAGCGAAAAGCGACGAAGAAATACATTGACAAATGCAGAGCTTTGAAGACATTTGGCTATCGGTTCTACTTAGTGAAAGAAAAGATGAAGAACAAAAACAAACTGGTTCCAGTGCTCCTAGGAGTGAACAAAGACGGAATTGTGACTGCGGATGCTGTGAACAAAGAAGTCACAAAGATGTTCTATTTACATCAGATTAAACAACATTTTTGCACAGATGCTTCTTTTCACATTACCTTGCCCGGGTACCAAGCGGAAGATTACGTTGTACAGACGAATGAGGGAAAGAACATTGTGAAACTGCTGGAGGGATACATCGAGATCCACTTGCAAAAGGTACTTTTTACACAGCCGTTATTTTAAGCGGAATATCACGAATGGTTTGATTGGATAAATAATTGGTGAAATTATGGGGTCAACCTGTAATAACTTCGGTTATAATATGTACAACGTTTTTCAATAATGTACCCATAATTTTTTGAGAGCGTCAAGCAATGCGTTGTCTGGAGTTGCTTTTCGTATTTTTTTTGAAAAAGTAACTGAGAATTTTCTGTGTAATTGGTGTATGGATATGTTAAGATGAGGAAGCGGGAGAGGTTGAACAACCAGAACACGGAGAATACAATTCAAGAGGAGAACATTGACTCTAAGCAGGCACAGACGTTCCAGATTGGAGGGGATGTGTCTCAAAGAGGGGGAAACTTGGGAGGGTACCACGGCATGGCTGTGCCGCAGGTCATGAGGCAAGGAGACGCTAAGCAAGTAAGTTCAAGATTTTAATTTGTTTTACCCCGCGCTTCAACTTTTATTGGATGTGAGAAGCAATTTATATCTTTTATCCTGCTCGCGTTGTGGTAAATGGGCGAGTTAAATGTTTTAAGTGGAACGAAATGTTACTAATTTTTTATGGGTCTTTGACAGGAGCTTGAAGAAAAGTGATCGTATTCAATGAAGCTTTGAATTGCTTAGGTGACAATAAACAGAATTGACTGGGGTGCCAAGAAAGCGAAAGTTGGCACCTACTTTGATGAAGGGGTAAGAAGAGTAGCAGAGGTTGAGGATGACCTCCTCGAGTCCCAGAGAGGCTATATTCTCTCGAACGAAGCTGCTGACATGAATGCAGCAGTTGCTGGTCTTAGGGCCAACGAGTACCTGAGTAACATTACTCATTTAGCTGTCCAAATGCTGGTTCCAGAAAACGAAAACCAACTTCAGTACTCGTTATCCACTGTGTCCAAAGACCTGAAAGCGTTCTCAGAAGCGATAAAGATTCTGGCATCGCAGCTTGAGGATCCAGAGAAACGGAACCTGATTGACAGCGCAGTTGAACTGACAAATGCTTTCGGAGATTTGCTAAGACTAGCTCATCCGGGAAGTGAGGCGACAGCCGAGCAGTTGCACGACGCAGCACAGAAGATTGCAGAGAAGGCACAGAATATTGTAGACCAGTTGGACCAATTTATTGTGATCGGATCTGGAGCGGCTAATAGTCAGGTAAACATGTTTCCCATTTTTAAGAAATGTATCACTGAGTGACCTCGGTTACCCAGCGATGATATTGGTTACTCAATAACAGCTTTGGATACCATGAAGGCAGATGTTGGGGGTAGCTGATACCCTCGCAATTGAATTCCGTACATATTGATTGAAATCTCAAATGAAGCCTGGAATTTCTGGATTTGGATTAAAGTTGCTTTCACTGAAACCTGAGCCAGTATGGCTAAATGGTTGTTCATCAGTAAGTTGCATTTATCCAAAATTTTGGTGTATTTTGTTCTCGGTTTGTAAACACTGGAAGGTGTAGTTTTGCATTTCTATGCAGTATAAAATTTGACGAGTGATCAAAATTTGAATTTAGATTCTGCTGAACCTGGTTCAAGAAGTGTTGAGCAAAGTGGAGGCTCTGACCAATAAAGCTGGTGAAATAGCATTTACTTCCGGTGTTGAGCAGAAGGCACAAGAACAAATCATGCTCAGCAAAGGTAGCCTTGAAGGAGCCTCGCTCAACCTGAAAAGTGTCGCCCATTTATTAGCCCCGGTTGCTGCAAACGATCCAATGAGCAAACAGCAGCTGTCACGTGCGACCGATAACGTTGTGAAGAAGGTCAGGGATGTTGTCAATAATGTGCAACCTAACTGTCCCGATACAGAAGCAGTTAATGAAGTTCTCAGCATGTCACATCAATTGCACAACGATTTGGGCAATCTAGGCAGCTTTATTCACACTCTTGGAACTGGCGACCAGAGCAACGCTTCGAGCCAGTTCAGTCAAATTAACGCTCTTATGCAGAAAGTGAGATACAACATGGACAAACAAGACCAAGAGGCTACTATCAATGCTCTGAAGCATTTGATGGTATCTTGCAATTACTTGATCAAACAAGCTAAAGAAGACGCCGGTAATCCAAATGTTGATGAGGATCAGAAGCACTCGATAATAGCTGCTGCTCATGGATTGACTGGAGCTATGCGAACGTTGTTAGCCGACATCAAGGCGTACCAAACTGACGGTGGGAAACCTCTATCCAGAGAAGAAGTGTTGGCCATTCTCAAAAGTGTCCAGGATCAAGTCAATGAGTTATGCAAAGAAGATGCTATGAGAGATGTCTTCATGAAATTGGAGGTGAGTGTCTCCTGTTGGGGACAGTTTTCCATTAAGTCGATCCAAATGGTTTTCGAAACAGCCTAAATGGAATGTTCTAGAAGGGCCGAAATAAGAAACCAAGATTGTTTAGTAACAATTTTGAGACCCGTTTCAAAAGTTTTGTAAATGATATGAAGCTCACTGAACACTTTGATTTCTGCATCTTTGCAAACGATTCACAAACGTTTAGTTTCCAATTGCACGCAAAAGAAGTTTACCTACCATCCAACTTAGTCTGTCTGGGCTTAGCTATCAGTTTAGTCTTTCTCTCTGGGCTGTAATGGTCATTTTGATGCGATGCTTTGTCTGACCTATTCAACTTTTCGTCGAGAGAAACGCGATAAATTGGTAACCTTCGCGTATGAAGGTATTAAGTGGCGGTGCAGTTCTTTAAGAGCTTTACCAGTCTCTACATTCCACAGTTTTCATTTAGGATTCTTTTGATATGCTCTTGAACAAATTTTCTAGCTATTTGGTGTTTTCGGGCGAATTTTCATCTGATTTTCATCCGCTTTCACTTGTCGACTGAGTTTTGCGGTCTATTCAATTGTTTATTAGAAACGCGTGTGCTACGGCCTTCAAAGATGCACACAGAGAATAGAGATTGTCTGGTTTGATGATAAAACAATACAACTGTAAGGGAATTTTAAAACAAAATATTGGAAAAATAGCCTTCTCTAAAAGACCAGCACAAAACAGCTAAACTTGTTAAAAATCTAGATTAATTTGATCGAATTTATTCCGTAAAATGTCTCAGTTGTACAAGTGGTCTGAAAGAAAAGATCTTTAGTTTGCGAGATGATGAGGAAACCAGCAAGCATTAGCGGAACGTTGTGGAAAAACAACCAAATATTTCAAAATGGCATCAGACGATGGCAAAATTTAAGATAGAACACTAAAATCATTGAACACTAAAAATCATGGAGTATGCAGCAGCCACACTAAATATTTTTTGTTCAAAAAGTAATTTGTAAGCATGAGCCTACAATAATCAAAAACAGAATCGATATCAAAAGTGAAAAATTGTATTTTTTTACGTTGCCAGGCGCTGACAGCAGAATTATTTTTGTTTTGGTAATTTGTAACGTTATATATTCTTTATTTGCATTTTTAATGTCCAAGGCTGGCGAGCGCGAGATTTTGTGTACATGCAAAAGCATAGTTGAAACTAAGTAGTTTTCCAGATATGTTGTTCTTTTGTTTTAGCTAATTTTGAGAGAAAAGAAGTTGTTTAAGTCAATTACCAGTCACCGGTTTCCAGCTAGAACATGCCGACAGATTGTGCATTATTTTTGAGATCTCTTGATGTATAGGAAAAACTGAGGAAAGTTTCTGTAATAACAGTTTTTACCAGAAAGCACCAAATTTGAGTGCTGCATGACGTCAAACGGCCGGAATTTAAGAAATTTAGGTATAGCTCGCAATGGCGAAAAACTGAATTCACTACAAATTGCAAATAATTAAACTTATTTCGGAAAAAAACCTGCAGAACTTTAATCGATAGTGCTCTTCTGGCAATTGAGTACAAATATCTCTTGTAATTTTAAGAAAGTGCCTGCCGTTTTTTTATTATTGCTTTGGAAAATTTTGGACAAAAAGGCTGATTTATCATTTAAAGCGTATTTTGAACATAAAAAAGGCTTTGTAGTAATTAAGCTGTGACCAAACAAGGATGCTCGTTAATGTGCGTTCGCACATGATGTTCCGACCCGAGCTCATCTACATTTTTGACTTAATTGTCAACCTAATGATGCGATACTTAACAATAGACGTTTGAATTTTAACAAAATCGTTATAAAATCGAACTACTAAAGGAGTTGCATAATACCATGTCTAAATACAGCGCTCACAAGATCTGCCATTAGAAAGTCTGCGAGAAAATAAACAACAAAATAAGCAAAAACAAAAATTTTTCAGCGAATATGATAAAAGAATAGAAAAAGAAACACAAATATTGACCACTCACAACACTTTTATGAAAACGCATATTGTCCAACAAACAAAACGTCAGTTACGACATGATATCAATGGAAAAATAATTTCTGAAAAAAAATGGATGGAACCTCTCAAGGATGAGAATAAATTACAAGTTGACGAAAAGAACAAAAACTGAAAATTAAAATTTATCTTTTTGAACGAACATCGTAAACTTTACTACTATTCGCTATAAACTGAGTGCATTGGCAACATCATTCATTGAACCCTCAATTAGAAGCCTATGCGACCAGTCTGCATTTTACGACTACATGAAGAATTTAAAAAAAGGCAAAAACAGCAAATTAAAAAAAAATGAGGGAGGAAAAGTGTCGAAGCCAAGAAAAGAAGAAATTTAGTAAAAAATTCTGTAATCTCAAAAAAATCTTTAGCGGCGTTGGGGTTCTTCTAATTTTTAACAATATGACTTCAAAAAATCAACAAGTGTGAACAAATATAATAAAACCACGAAATTTTTGAGAAAACCCGTTATGTCAACGGCGTTAAATTCAATGTCTTTGACCTGAAGACAAAAAATACAAGTTATGCCTTAATGAGAAAGCAAGGATGTTTGTCAATCATAAGTCAATAACCGGACATCACAATAAGTCTTATGATTATGAAAACAATATTAAGTATATGAAAGTTCAGAAGAAAAGTCCGAGAAGAAATTGTCGAAGCCATTTAAACCAAACTCGTTTCTCTGAACTCTTTATCTATGATTCTTAGGACGTCTTTTATAAGCCAATATGAACTATCAATATTAGGATAAGGAGATAAGTTTTCAAAACGAACCAAAATTACAAAAAAAATCCGAAACTTTTTTTTTGAAATTATGAGAACTCGTGGCATCGAAGTCATAAAACAAATATTTAGCAAATAAAACCGCTTCCCAGAGTATTTTCCAATGCAGTAAAAAGGAGGGTGGTCCTTTCACTGCTGAGACTAATAGTTCTTGAAAAATGTTTTAATAATGGTTGGTGTCCAAAAATGTTTTTTTAAGTCTTGATAGCCACCAAATTTCACAGCTCTCAAAGGAAATCAATAAATACGCAAAGTTTTGCCTCAATAAGGAGGTAAGGATGTTTATCATTTTTAAGTTATCAATAAGACGTCAAAATAAGTCTTATGATTATGAAAACGACAAAAGCAGGCAAAAACTAAAAATTCAGGGGAAAAGTGCAAGTCCATATAAACCATAAACTTTTCTCTGCAAACTTTATCCGTGATCAATTGAACGCCTTCTTTAAGTCACTGAGAACTTTCAATATCAAGTTAAGGTGATGAAATTTCAAAGGGAACCAAAATTACAAAAAAATATACAAAAGTCTAAAATAAAATTATGAAACCTCGAAGTCATAAAATCAGCAGTTAGACTATGAAACCACTAACAAGATTCATTTTAGTTGCAGTAGAAAAAAAGGGAGTTGTTGTATACTGATACTGACTTAAGGTTCACGAAAATAAGTTTAAGATTAGTTAATGTCCAAAAAAATTCTAAAAAATAATTTATGGGCAGAACAGGATGTTTATCATCAATAGGTCAGCAATAAGACATCACAACAATTCCTATGATTATGAAAACGACGTTAAAAACAGGCAAAAACGAAAAAAAAATTCAGCGGAAATTTGAAAAGAAAGTGTCGAAGTCATTTAAACCATATTTTTTCTGAAAACTTTATCTAGGATCTATTGGAGGTCTCTTTTATGCCAATGGGGACTGCCAATGCGAACATAATGAGATTTCAAAAGGAACCAAAATTTTTTAAAAAAAATACAGAAATTGTTTTTTTAAATTACAAAAACTGGTGTTATCGGAGTGATAAAAATAATAGTTGCCAGATGAAACCGCTTAACAGATTAGTTTTGATTGCAGTTGAAATGATTGTGGTCCTGTCTCCTGTCATTACCGAAACTGACTTACTTTTCATGAAAATATGTTGAATATTTTATTTTTCAAAAAAAAATTTTTTGAATTTTTTTTAAGTCTTGACAGCCGTTAAAGCACTATAAAGGTTTACATAATACATATAAGAAAGCCGATTGCACTTTTAGTTAGCGAGTTTATGCCATAGGGCTCTCAGAACTTAATTACATCTCAAAAAGAAAATCAAAATTTCATTAAAAATTTCGAAAACTCAGTTTTTCATTAAAGGAACCTCGAGATGAAAATGACTAAAAAGTCTCTAAGTGAATAAAAAAACAATAAAAAATAGGAATGTTTTCTAAAAAAAACAGCTCAAATTGAATTCGAGATTTTTTATTGTAAATTTTCTCACGAGACCAGAACTAGCCTTTTTATCGGTCTTCTGGTAACTCTAAATTGTTTCATTTTGTAACGTGAAATGTAATTTTGAAATAACATTTTTATAGAAAAGCCTCAGTTTGAAAAAAAAATACGCTAAAAGTGAACAAAGTCATGCAAATATCACGATGATTATATCGATCGGCCAAAATTGACTGATTAAAAAACCCATTTGACTATATAGTTCCTCCCCCCCCCCACCCCACAAGTGGGGTCGGAACAATAATTCAGGAATCATTTATCTCTAAAAACAAAACAAATAGCCTTATGGTAAAGTTTTAATATTTTGTAACAAAAACAAAAATTTGAGCAACAATTATGGAAAAAGGAACCAAAAATGGAAATATGCCGGATTTCCGGTTTTCACGAAACTTAATAACTCGATAACTTCGAGAAAGGTAAAATTGATAAAGTCTTAAAATATTTTTGCTCGAGGGGTTTTCTGATGATGACACCCATAGTTTTCTACTTAAAATATTGAAAATACGCCAAAGTTGACTGAACGAAAAATCAGTTCCTCAACCGCTATATGGGTAGCGAAAAAAACTTGCGTACTTATGTTCGAATATACGTCAGAAAGTTGGCTTTATTCTTGCGCAGCTTTTTCTATTGGAATGTATCAAAGACGAGTCAGACTTTTTCTTAGGCAATTTACAGAAATGTCGTCACCGTGGCAACCCAGTCGAAGGATGGGTTTTATTTAAGGCAGAAAAAATTGCATTCCAACCGTGTAAATGAATCACGTGGATTGGGCTATTCATAATCTTAAAAGTTTGACCCCCCTTAGTCACCCCCACTCCCCGTACACCCTCCTCTACCTCTCGTTCAGCCCTCCCAATCCTAAACACCACCTATCGCTTGACACCTCCCACCCATGTTTGATCCCCCTGCTGCGCTCACCCCTCCCCCTTAATGATGGCATCCCTAAGCCTCAGCTGGCTACTATCGAAGCAAACCTCTCGCCGGTTGTTTGAGATCATTTCGCCCGTCGTTAGTCGGTTATGTTTAAAGTTAGGAAGCTTCCCAAACGTTGTAATAAAGCAGAACTCATTCGTACTTTTTTCGTGCATTTTTCGTGCTATGATTTTTTCACTTCTTTGAATGAGAGGTCACATTCTTTTGAAAAGCCAATCGATATTACATAAACTGACATTGTTCGTGGACTTCAATAAACAACTCGTTAATAGTTGTATAATAGGCACTTTCGACACGTTTTCTGTTCAAAAAGTGCTTGTAACGTCCTAAAGTACGTTTTATTTAGTAATCGATATATCTTTTCCCCAATTTTATTGATCGCCTTATTTAATGCTATATCTGCTATAATCTCAAGGCCATCTATAGACTTCATTTTTCTGCCTTATAAAGATGAGAAAATTTATAATTACTCTATGAACATCCTGTAAACTATCTCAAGTATATTTGTCTTAAAAACCATTTAACTATCTTTTGTTATTTCATTTACCCATAATAGAGGAATTTGTGACAATGCTAGCCTGTATTTATTTTTACAATGTACACTTTACTATGTCCGGCACGTGCCAGCACGTGGCAGAAGTTCTATTTATCTTGAGTTAATCTTGATGTATTTGTATAGGTGATTACTCAAATGTAAATACGGCCCCCAGGTCTAAAAACGTATTAATTTAAGCGACACAACCAAGATTGTCAAGTTGAAATTCAGCAGTCAAGTAATTCAGTCTTAGATTGAAATCCTGTTCGCTAGTGAAAAAAACTTATAGCTGTCGGCTCTGCTCCAAACGAAAATTAAAACCGCTCAGAAACAATTAATCATGCGAAAAGAATAATTTAAGTGATAAAAGCCATGCTACTAAGTAGTTAATTAATTTAGCGGGAAACATTACTTCAACAAATTTAACACAATAATATAGCCAGACAAAGGTATATTACATGGTGACAGGAGTGTAGACAGCTTTTTCAATTAGTTCCTTCAAAAAAAAAAAAAATTGTTTATCTTTTGAATGTTGCTTTTTTCCAATGCCATTGTTATTCAAAACATTACCAACTTATTTGCACGATTCAGATGAAGTTAGACAACTGCACAAATTTGATTTAACACTCTTTTCCTACGGAAGCTCCAACATCGGAAATAACCTCCGCAGAAACGTACACTATCTTTCTTGAAGATAATTTATTCATTCTTTTCATTGTTGGACTTACAGAAGATTACAGAGACAGGCTCATTGCAATAGTATCATTCGACAATCAGTTTGAATTCAGAGCAGTAATTAAGTACATAAAAACGGAAATGCATCTCGACTTAGAAAGCCTGAAAACTCAATTATTATTTGAAAGCGGAGATTGTAACTAAAATTAGTACTTTATGACTCACCCATTATCGATGTCTCTGAACAAACTTTGTTTTTATTCTACTGCAGCCTTCTTCCTCTTCTTCATCATTGCTTATTATCTGATCACAGCACTGTTTATCTACCTCTTCATGACAGAGAGCGCCATCAGTTTTTCCAATTATCAATAGTCAGTGCAACAGAGATTGGAGCCTAAAAGAAGGTGACGCCCAATGACAGTGACATCACACTGAGACACAGACACAAAGAACAAGAGAGTAAAACCCCTATTGGTAACAAAACTGAGTTAACCAGGAGACTGTGAGTTAGAACGTATAAATTTTGGTGCTAAATTATAATGCCTTCCCACGATTTATATAATACCCAATTACTCCCTGTTGTTAATAACTGTCGCTATTCAAACCATTTTGTGGAATATGTAGACTGTAACTACATACAATTCATTAGCCCCCAAACTAACAACCTTATTATCTCAACAGCCATTAGTGCCTTTGTGTCTGACAAAACAAAACAAATCGTGCTTCTAACTCAAAATTCTATTGACAAACGCGCCTTACTAATATTTATCCCCAAGACTTTGCGACAAAAAGCACGTGAATTTTCTAAAGTTAGACATCTCATGACCCATTGCTATGACATTGATTTAGATGATTTTGAATCTCCCCTCATTGTAATTTCTGAATAATTGCATTCCCAGCCCACCCAGATCATCACCTTTAATTTCATTGAGTTCAGTTTTAAACTAAGATGGCCGATAACGCCCAAATAACAGTAGAACCCTATAGAGGAGCCGAAAATCAAAGTTTCCGCCAATTCCGCGGCGGAAACTTTGATTTTCCGAGGTTTCATCGGTGTCGCAGCAATTCCGAGGTTTCATCGGTGTCGCAGCAATCCCTGTTAACCAACAATCAAATTTTCTGCAACTCCACCTCCAAGACGCCGCGTTACGATATTTTCAAACGTTGCCTGAAGCAACCAGAAATGATCTTGAATTAAGCCTCACAGCACTCAGGGACCACTTCGCGAATCAAGATCTTCAAGAGGTACATGTTCTTAAATTAGAACAGCTGCGATTTGACCCAAAAACAGACAGCCCCGAAAACTTCCTACTGAACTTACAAACAAAGGCCCAGCGTGCCTACCCAACGCCAAATCTGCCAGCAGTTGCAGCATTAGCGCTCCAGGAGATGGAGGAGCAGGGGATAGAGCAGAGCACGCACGCTTCGATGGAGAAACAGCCGTACGAGCTGTAAGATTGCAAGCAGCAGAGGACAACAAGAACGAACAAGTTAAGCGAATCTTCATAAAAGCCATTCCGGGATGGCTGCGATCAAAATTGATGGAACAACCACCAGCCACGCTAGTTACCGACCTCTGCACCATTGCTCGACAACAGATGACAATCAGAGACATGTGCAGAAAAGATGACTATCCTGAAGATGGGTTCAATGAAATCAATAACGCCGTGTCCGAAAACCTGATAAATGCGCTCTCTAAATTGAATCAGAGGCAAGATTCATTAGACAAAAAGCTTTAAACAATTGACGACCGCATCACGGCGACACATATAGAAACAACAACACAAAAAGATGTAACTCACTCTCCCCAGCAATCATTTAATAGACCGGGGCAATTCACCGCGGCGCCCTACACGCCTAGAAATAACTATGCAAGTCAAATGTATCAGAACTCTTACAGAGGAATTAATCTTAGAGGCCGAAACTTCTTTAATAGAAATCCGAGACCCCGTTTCCCAATCACTAATGCTCAAGTGTTTTATCCTCGAAATTTAATACCTCAGTCACAACCCCGCATGCCCACCAGCCCATATATGACTGGGACTAGATCCAGCGGTACCTTCTGTTATACATGTCGTTATCCAAATCACCGATCAGGTCAATGTTCTCAGAGAGGTAGAACTAATAATAGAGGAACCTCATTTCCATATAATAGCCAATGAAAAAACTAATAATGCCACCCTTAACGCCCAAAAGTCGCTGACAGTCCATGAAATCTTTAGAGCAGCCTAGCAAACTATTTAATCTTTACAATATAAACCCTAATATGAGATCATCCCTTCTCCCCTATGTCAAAATTAAATTTAATAACGGAATAAGCCGTCGAGCACTAATTGACACCGGCGCTTTTGCAAATTTCATAAGCAACAGATTACTCCAACAAATTACCGGAACTGACAAAAACGCAGTCAAATTGGAGCAACCAGATTGTACTTCAGTCAAAATGGCTGGAGGACAACTAGTCAGAATAGAGACAGGCCGAAATTAAATTTAAACTCGCTAACAGAGTTTGTCGAAGACTTCCTTGTCCTTTCCTCTACAAACTCGGTCATCCTTGGTAACCCCTTCTTTATCAAGCATGATATTTCAATTAGCCCAAAACAAGCTCTTATTCAATTCCCCGATTTGACAGTTCAAATTAATGAAATCAAGCCTGCAAACGAAAAACGACCAGCAGTAAGACATAAGAAGCTTCCCATTTACACAATCAAGAAGCACACAATACAGCCCAGCACAGCACAGCAAGTTCTCCTGGAATGCTATCTATCAGATAAAACCGATCAGTTTGAGAACAAAAGTGGAGTAATCGCTCCTAATGAAATTCTCGAAGAAGAAACACAGATTGCACTAACTTCTTCGCTAAGTACTGTACGAAAGAATAATATATTGTACGTCTCTGCCCTAAACGTAACTGAGAACCCTATCACAATCAACAGCCGAAAAGAGGTAGGCAGATTCTCAATCCTTTCAACCGAGCAAGCCGACCAATTGATACAAATTGACCCACAACTGATAACGCTAGCAAAATCAAGAAACAAAGATGACTATTTTGCGGAATTGAACCAGCTTATCCAAGATTTCGCCCAGCACAAACCAGGCCAAACTAGGAGACATCCACCGGAATATAATAAACTATGGTTTCCGACACCAGAAACTTGCGAGGACCCATGTAATTTGCCGTTGCTACAGCAAGAAATTTACGACCAAATATTAAATTTCCAAAAATTGGAGAAGATTGATCCACGAAGTAATGAAGAAGACCGTAAATTCTTTCTCAGTAAATTCAACTGGGACAGTTCGCCATTAAATCAGAAGCAAATTGAAGAATGCGAGCACTTATTAATTGAATATTGTGACATTTTCGCCAAACACCGGTTTGACGTCGGATACAATATGGAACTGAAAATAAAGCAAACTCCAGAGCTTGACTTACCTGTATATGTACAAGGACCACCAACCCCAATCTATCTACGCGAAGAACTCCATATTGAATTAGCATTAATGCACTACTATGGACTTGTAACAACTTTGTCACAGTCTAAATACAGTAGTCCATTCTTTGCTCATAGAAAAGAGTCAGGCAAACTGAGAATTTTAATTGATCTGAGAAGAGTCAACCACCTACTAAAAAATGACTACCACGGCACAAACATTCCAATCTCAAACATGGCTGATGCAACCAGGTATTTTGCAGGAAAAACATTGTTCACAAAACTTGACTGCTCGCAAGCTTATCATTGCGTACACATGGCGGACGACACCTCAGTACAACTTTTAGCTTTCAATTTCTCATCAAGAACTTAAGCGTACAAATGTTTAGCTCAAGGACTTAGCAAATCAGTTACCGGTTTTAGCTCATTCTTTTGCCATTATCTAGACGCTTGTTTAGCAGCCGGCATATGCACACAATTCATGGACGATATTGGGAGTGCAGTAACAGAATTTAGTCAGATACTTCCTAGTCTAAGGAAATTTTTCGATTGCATCCGGAGATCTGGACTGAAATTGTCACCAGAAAAATGCGAAATAGCCTCACAGTCAATCAAATTACTGGGCAGTACAATTACAAATGAGGGAATATCCCTAGAAGCAGAGAAAATCAAAAAGTTTTTAAAGAAGATTTCGATGCCAAGAACAACCAAACAGGTCAAAAGACTAATTGGCTTCGCTCAGTTCTTCAGAAATTTTATCCCAAATTTAGGCGAGAAGCTTATACCGTTTTATCAATTGTTACGTAAGGGAGCCGATTTTAAAGCGAAAGAAACCCATTACAATGCATTCGAAACTGTGAAAAATGATTTACTTGAAGCAACAGAGATGACGCTCAGATTACCTAAACCTGGCCTACAATATGTCCTCCTCTGTGACGCAAGCTACTACGGAGCCGGATTTGTGCTTATGGTTGAAGACTACGTGACAGGAAAACAGTCAAAGGAAAAGAAAGTCTACGCTCCAGTATCTTTTGGATCACAACTCTTCACGACAGCACAGCTGACGTTTTCAACTTATTACAAAGAATTCTTAGCACTTTTTTTGCATTAGACCAGTTTTCCCACTACATCTGGGCATCCAGTCATTCAGTTTTTGTACTCACGGATAATCGAAGTTTAACGCATTTCTTTCAGTCAAAAACCATTCCTCCATCACTGGAACTTTTTGGACCGAGTTCTTTCGTTTAACATAGTTATTGCCCATATTCCCGGAAAAACTAACTATGCAGCAGATTTTCTCTCACGCGTACAGACAGATAAAGGAGCCAGCCTGTCCCTTAAAATAACGGACAAAGTACCAGTCCGTGAAATATATGTTGAATCTGCTGAACCAGATGAACCAAATATATGTTGAACCAAATGAACACGGCCCCTGAACCAGAGATGGAAGAAGTTACCATCGTCTCACAACTACGGGAACTCGGACTTTACGACGCGTATATTGAACGAAAACGAGAGAATGGAGATGAAATAAGTTCAAGCGTGCGGAAGTTAACGCAAAACAATATGCGAACCAAGCTGATCTTCTGAACGATTTGACGGATAGAGAAGAAATATTAGATTTGGCGAGTGAGCAGACAAAAGGCGAAGAGATCATGCATGCAATTGAGTGGAAACGCAAGGGCCTAAATAGAGACTTGAAGTATGCATCCCGACTATTGAAGAAATACGTGAAACAGTTTAACCATTGGGAAATTGAAAACAACACATTATACAGACAATTCTTTGATGACACAGGCAAAAGATTTTTCAAGCAATACTGCCTGCCAAAGCATCTCTGGAAGGAAGTAATCTATAGACTACACAACTCACCAACAGGAGGACATTTGGGAACACTTCGCACAATTCAAGAATTCCGAAAACGATTTTACTATCCTGGTTTTACTGAACATTTCATCGATTTCATCAACAATTGCATTACATGCCTACAGCTCAAGCAAACAACGAATAAACAACTGCAACCACCATTACAGTCTGTATCTTCACTACAGTCATTCCCCGGAGAAATGATGCAAATTGACTTAGTTGAACAAAAAGGCCCAATTTACAAATTTGTTTTTATTGGAATTGTTTACGAAGTACTTGTTTGCAGTGCCACTGACAAATGGTAGTGCCGACACAGTTGCCAGAGAGCTTGTGAAGATTTTCTGCCAGCATAGTTACTTGCCTAGTACATTACTGAGTGATTTAGGAACAAATTTCACCTCAAAACTAATGGCTGAGTTAACGAAGTTACTCGAAGTTAAACTGAAACTTGCTATGCTGAAACACCCACAGACAATTGGAGTAGTGGAACGCTCACAGGCAGCACTTAAATGGATCCTTAAACTCAATTCCAATGAACAGTGGAATGATTGGCACAAATATGTACCGCTTGCAATCTTTATACACAATACATCGTATCATTCTTCAATTAATTGTTGGCCGACAACTCTATTTCATGGACGTGAACCTATTAAACCCTTGATCTCCGTTTTTCCACACGAGCAATGCAAGAAGTTGAAGTCAGTTCAGATTACGTTTCGCAGCTACAAGACGCAATGCTTCGAAAATTTGGCTAAAACAAACAAAGACGTTTAGATTCCTACCAGCGATACAGAAGTGACTATGATCAAAAAGCTGAAGCACAGCCACTCAAATTGCATTCACCTTGTCTACTAATAAACCCTCGTCTAACAAGGAAAAACGATTTTACACAGAAAGCAGTTAAAACATGGCTATCACTCTATAGAGTCGAAAAAGTCCTAACAAATTCAAATTATATTATTAGAAAAACAGGAACAAATTATAGTCAATGTGTTCACCGGTTCAGGCTAAGACCTATCAATCTGACAGAGCCACCAGACGATATACAGGAAATTGATCCTGCGAAGTTCGAAGCGGATCCGTTGAGAAGAACAACTCGAAATGAGCCAGAATTATTTGAGTACATTCCAAATTTATTAGAGGAGGAGCAAAGTACCGCATTTCAAAGACTGTAACAGTTCAACCTTCGCAAATACGCCTCGGCGTAATTGTTCCTCTAAATGGAGCCCCTGCAATGCCATTGGTTGCACCAGTACCTCCGATAGTGCCGGTAATACCGCCAATACCCGTAATACCGCCAATACCCGTAATACCAGCGGAAATCAGAACACCTTCGCCAATGAATTCGCCAAGAAATTCGCAAGAAAATTCACCCCGAGAGTTTTGCAACACCCGAAGAACTTCAGTATCCTGAAAGCCCCCCCCCCCCCCCCCCGCCCCCCGGAGCCGCTGAGAGCGAGAGAATTACAGCACATGACGAAGAAGATACAGAACAACAACCGGGACCAAGTACTCGAAGCAATCAAAACAGAGTTAACTTTGCAAAAATGCGAGGAGTCGGAAAATTTGAATCTTGGGAACTTGTAGCACGCTGCGGTTCACGTTCTCAAATGCCACGACTGCCCGAATCTCCCACACAGCCACCTATCTTAACAAAAGAACAAAAACACCAAATAATTACAGAATCATCGCGCAGATCAAGAACGGATAAAACTCCAACTAGAGAAACGAAACTAGACCAAGTCCGATCTAGCATTGAGAGATACCAACGAGGCTCAACTGATGAGAACAGAGGAATAACCCAAAGCCAGTCAAAGAGCAAACAAACGACTTCAAACATAAATGTAATTGAAATTGGAAAAACCAGAGCCAAATTCTTCCATCATAGAGGTGATCTTCTTAACTCCAGATGCTCTTTTGCACATTGCATATCAAGTGATATGAATATGAGTAAAGGCCTCGCTCGGCAACTTGTCACCTACTACCCCGAAATGCTGCAAAGTCAAGAATTCGCGCAAAAACCACCAACAGTTTCCGTTATCTCAAGTTATGAAACGACTTTAAATCGATATATCTTCAACCTGGTCACGAAAGAGAACTACTATGATAAACCTACTTATTACAACCTCTCAGTTGCTCTTCACACACACTACGATTTGTTATATTGAAGCACAGCATATGCTCTAATAATTTACCAAAACTCTGATGTGGTCTCGATCAACTTTCAGAAAAAAGTGTTTTACGACAGATTATTGAAGTATTTTCGGATGTTCCAGTAAAAATTCACCTATACAAGTATAACACGGCCAGAAAGTGATAATGTGCAGTGGCCAGTTAACCAGTTGACGCGCATTATCATGTCTTAAAGCGCCTTAAAACAGCGGCAAAAGTTCGAAAATAACTGAAAAATGTAGAACGTGTACTTGGTTTATCTCCAGTGTCCCCAGCAAAATTCAACTTTAGATGACACAAAGTGCATACATCGCCTCTACATATAATGCCAATAACGCCGGGGAACCGAAAATGAGCGTAGTTTGGGTAATATTGGAGAAAAATGAACCTTTTTCCAGAAAATGATCCAAAACTGACACCACAAGACTTACCCTCAAAAAATGGCTGAGTTAGAGCCCCTAAAAAGGCCCCCAGATGCCCGGAAACATTTTTCTGGACCCCAGGGATACAATCCAGAGTCGAGGTGCCCTAGCAACGAGTCTGAGGCCATTTGGTTAAGAGTACTGCAGACATGAATTCGTGGAAATCAGACCCCTGAAAAATGGCTCAAAAATCAACAACACACACAATTTCATGAAAAAAGTCTTTTGACAGAAACTAACTATACTACCATTGAGATTGGCTTCCGTACTAATTAATCAGACCAAAAAATGAGGCGATTGATGAGTTCCTTATAGTTTTATACAGTCTGAATGGCCAAAAAATTAATCTGACAAAAGTTGTAAACAACTTTAAAAATGCCAATCTTGGTAGAGACGTATGATTCACATCGGAAACGGCTGCTAATCAAATGCTCCAAACCCAGAAAACAAATCATTGGAACAGAAACTTTATACTGCTCTTACACCTCAAGTATTTACTTTTATACTTGAGAATATCGAAATGAAAACTTACGTCATGAAAACAGATTTCAACGCGGAGGAGAGTGCCTACAGTCCTATTTAGAAAGCAATAAGTCCACATCGGACCAAAAATCCTCGAAGACTAAACAATCTGATTAAAAACTTTATCTCATACTGTTTTGAAAAATCATAAAATCACAGTGAAAATGAGCCAACAAGGTCCTTAGATACTCTCCTACAAGTTCTAGGGAATGAAATTTTTAAATTTGAGCTCGAAAAATTATAAACACCAAAAATAGGACGAACCTTCTGAAGAAATAATTATGTGACAGTTTGATGATCTGAATATCAACTCATACTGTTTCCCGAAAATTGAAATTAATATAACGAAATTTGGCATGCACGTTCCCGACAAACCTAACTACAAATCTTCGGAGTTAGTTTTTCGTCTATGGAAAAAGTAAAAGAAAAAACCGACTCCAAACCAAATGGAGTTTGCTAATATCACAACAGTTAGTCCGTTGCAAACTGTCTAACTATTAATTGTTTTCAAAACCCAAGTTACACAGCCAGCCGCAACACACTTACATGCTTTTACTAAATTGCTAGTGTCTTGAATAAACATGCATAATAAAACAAACCGCAGTATATCAAACAAGTTGCTAGCAATAAAACAACTCACCGGCTAGTCACGCCATCCGTTCAGCAGCTTCATCAAATGTCTCCAACACTACTGCTGGCCACGATCCAAATTCTTCAGTTGACAAATCTCTCAGCTGACTCCCGGCTGATGATGAGGGCTGATAATGCCTCCCAAAATTGGACGCGCGCTTTCGTTTTCGGCTCATATGTTTGCCCGATGTACTCAATAGATGTTTTCAAATCGAATCCAACATTAAATAAAACTCGCACATGCGCGGTTACATTGCTTTCTCGATACGTCACTGGAAAATCATCTCCACTGCCTTTCTCATTTAAGGCCTTTCGGTTGTCATTAATCTTCAATAATCGTAATACATAATTTAAATCATGAACAGCTAAGCTACTTCACGTTTAATAAGGACACGATCAACTTCAGTGACAAATTTATTAAACAAACGAGGTCCACGAAGCAAACATCGAATATCAACTGCTTCGAAGCCTGTCACAAGTGACCACATCTTCCTTTCGCTATTATTTGGCTCAGTAAACACGCAGTGTACAGAAAACGACGGCTGAACAATTAGGTCATTTGGCTCCGAAAGATGATAAAAAATCTTCCTTTCAATACTGACCTTTCCTTTATATCGCCGCGCGTCCTCCTTGGTTAATAAATCAAAAACTGAGTCTAGGGTCTCCAATTTGAATAATGTTTTACATGTTTCAAGCTCGTTAGCGATGAGCCATAATTTTGAACCAGATATAACTTTCGCAACTGATTCACCGCCTGTCCATTCGATATAATTTGGTGTAAACCAGCCACCCACAGAAGCCAGACAACCAGTTGAGGTGATCGTTAACTTTTTACGGCCGCACAAAATCAATACTTGAAGCTGGAAATTAAAAAGATATTGTCTGAGAAGCCTCCAAACCATGCAAGTGACTTCCACTATTCTCTGCTAACAAGGTAGCGCCTTGATCTTCAATAAACTTATGTACGTCAACATCGCCATCATTCCGTGCTGCCAGTCGATTTTCTCCCCAATAGTATAAACGAGTTGAATTTGGGCCCCGAATAACGAAGGCGCTCGTTGGAAAATCATCAGTAGGTACCCAATTATCAACAACTGGTAAAGCATGAATGCCAATAGCTTCCAACCCCCCCCCGCTCTGGCAAATTCGAAAATTCCTTTCAATTTATCAGCCATTTAAATCATGAACAAAATCTGAAAATGTACAGTTTACACTAATGTGATAACACACAATGTGATAATACATAACACAGACTTATTAACACGCTAATAACACACGCTTTGACTAAACATGCTAAGTCAGACATAAAACAACAGGTTCACAGCTACGTTCTGTTTATATGCACAGACTCATAAGTGAGCAACGATTAAGCAATACAGTAAAACGATACTTGCATAAGCAGAACATACTGAGTTAATATGAAAGTTGGTTGCAAAATATGATACATTTCTAACTTTTGAACTGTTACAAAACCTGTCCTTTAACTGTTTGAAAAAATTGAAACTGAGCACGAGACACGAAGACTGGAAAAATGCTTACTGGATATAACTGAAAACATCTTTGCTTTACGACTGCCTTGATGATATGACTGCCTAATTGAAAACGACTGCCTGAAATGATGTCACTATTCTGAGATGTAATTAAGAATAACCTAAGCACAGTTTCAAAAGAACCGAGGAAGATGTCGTTTCCAAAATAGAACCAAGTCAGCGATTCTGCTGAAACAATTACGGAATTCTCGGCTGTATTTCAGACAAATAATAATGGATCCTAAAATTTTCATCAACATGTAGTAGACTGACCAGAAATGCAATAGTATTTGAACTCTCTGAAATTTCGTTTATTTCATTTTCAGAGTGACACTGACGGATTCTAAAGCGAGTCAAAACCCCAAACTTCTCACAAAATGTGCCATTTGGGCAGCATGTTAAATTGGCTCCCAGAACATTAACAACGAAGCACTTGATTGCGATCTGAAAAACTCGAAAATACTTTTAGCCCTACTTGCTTAGCATTATTAGCCGCAAGTGGCGTAACCTCGACCCGTGTTGCTGGGAAATGGTGCCGTAAGAACCTAATTATTTGCCCACCCCCCTGGCTCAGGTTGAGCGCTGCCTCGACACGTGCAGCTGGGAGAAACTGTTTATTTACAATCCACATCACCATAATAGTAAATCTATATAAAGTGCTAGAGCAATTATTTACCATCAAATGAACATCAACTCAGTATGGTAATGTTAACAATTGAGACAAATATTAGTAGAACAACACAGCGGGTCTCTATTGAACGTCACTTGGTTTGAATGTCGACTTACAGTAAACTCTTTTTTTTCTCGCGATGAAAACACTAAATTGTTCATTTCTTTCTCTTTTCTTCTTAGTTTCTGAAATTATAAATATACCCCAACTAAATATGAAGTGCTTACTAAAGGAATCGCAGATTGTACTCGCAGAGAAGTTTGTTAACGTCGATTTCTTAGTTCCCTTCCCGCAATACGATTTTGATATGAAAAAACAAGTTGAAGATATGCTGGAAAAACTGGCAACAATGTGGACACAACCGTCAGCTATATGCCTAGTTAATTTCTGAGCGCCCTTTAACTCATCTAAGAAACCTTTCAACCTAGATTGGATGCTCTCAAAAATCACTAACGAAACAAAAGCAGCAGAAAACGAAGTCAATGATATTCGTAGCGTTACCGCAAAATTTCTAAGCCCTGAAGAAGAAAACGGACAGAGGAACAGACAAAAACGTGCAGCACCAGTAGCAGCAGCCGCAGCAGTTGCTGGCATAACACTCTTTGGATCCCTCGGATTCTCAATGGCCAGTTCTGAAGGATGTGGAATAACTGGATTGCTTGGAGAATGCCAACATTATGGACGCAAAATGCAGAAAACATTGCACGACTTAACGAATATGCATTAGTTGTTACTGATTATGTACTCGAAGTTGAGTCAGCGAGCAATGAAAAATTCTTTCTTATATCGAATGAAATAGCTAAAGTTTCCGAAATCCAGCAGGAAATGCAAGATAACCAAAATAAAAACTGGAAAGTAGTACAAGATCAATTCGACATTTTCGAGAAAAATTTCCATTTATTACGAGATTGTACACAAATGCTCTTCTCAAATCAGCAATTAAATTTCAACTTTGATACTGTAGCTTCATTGTTATCAATTTTATACGCCGACATCAAAAGTTATCGTTCAGCTTTATATGCCTATAGTATAAATTTGTTAAATTCCATGCCCAATCTGTTAGATAAACGATTACCAATGTCTTTTGTTCCCCGCGAATCATTATTAGCTGTCTTAAATTCAGTTCATGATAGCCAGAAACATTCAACAGATCGTTTGTCACTGGCAATACCCATGAAGGATCTCATGTCATATTATGATGCCAAACTTCTTTACGAAATTTCCATTGTTGAACAAGGATTACTTTTGACTCTACCAATTCCTCTAGCATCCCGTCAAACTTCATTTCATGTCTATAGTGCGCACGTCATCACAATGTCTCAACAGGATCCTAAAGAAGCCCTTCAATGGATCATCGAAGGTTCATACTTGGCAATTTCGCACGACTCGATGGAGACGACTACATTGAGCCAAGAACAGCTCGATAACTGTCTAGGATCTTCAACTTATCGTATATGTCACAAAACTATGGAGACTCATCTAGCACAATCATCTTGCTGAGCAACACACTATTTTCACGCAACAGTCGTAGCACTATCAGTATGCCAAACACAAAGGTAATGCTCCCAACACCTGAAACTGCTAGAAATCTCGGTTACGGGATTTGGTTAATCATGAGTGCAAAGCCATTTACTTGGAGAGAATACAATTTGAACGATGCCTCGCTGCCGACCAGCGAAGAGAAGGAGGGATGTCGACTTTGCATAATAACTCTCCAATGCGGAATCCAATTGATCAGCAAAAAATTGAAATCCGACCGGACCTCTCGAGTTGCCAAACAATTCCAGCCACCCGAATCGATGTTAAACTTGCTGACCCTCTTCAACACTTAATTTCATCACTACCTGAAATTGAGAAACTCCCTTACTTTACGTCGAAAACAGATGCTAATATGGAATTGTTTCAACAACTGAGAGTAGAAATGATCAGTACAACTGATATTCTTAAACAAGCCGATTTAGACAAAATAGCAGCCCCTTTGGTCCACAAAATGCAACTCCTGAAGCCATCTCTTGTTAAGTTGGAATCTTATGTTCCAATAAAGCTTTCCCTTACTCTGACTAGTACAGTCTTCATTGGAAATCTTCTTCACATTCTAGTTATGTACCTTTATCATAAGATCAAATTTTTCCAAAGAATAACCCCCAATTTTATGAAATTCATTGATGGAAAAATTCCTCTCAAACCAGTAGTTTCGGTTGCAAACAGTGAATTGACAACGATACAGTCCCTTGGCCACAAAATGAAAAATTTGATGACTATTGTTGGAGAGACAAACATTGATAACAATATAGATGCACGTCTCCTGAAAATCGAGGAAGAAATTCAATACCTTGACAATGAAATATGCGTACTTGAAACAATGACCGATCACGAAGTTGATATCTCTGCAACTACACAAAAGCCCCATTTGCCGATTAGACGATCAAAATCGACAATTTCTATGCGCTCCAACCGAGTGAATCCCGAATTTCTTCAACAACTTAATAGCGACTCTATGGAAACTGACCAAAACGCGACAGAAACTTAAGGGTGGCTCCTTATTAACATTTTTATCTGTGTATTCTATCAAAAATTTATATCTAAATTTTTTATTAAACGTGGGTAGTGTAACGTCCTAAAGTACGTTTTATATAGTAATTGATATATCTTTTCCCCAATTTTACTGATCGCCTTATTTAATGCTATTTTTGCTATAATCTCAAGGCCATATATAGACTTCATTTTTCTGCCTTATTAAGATGAGAAAATGTATATATACTCTATCAACATCCTGTAAACTTTCTCAAGTATATTTGTCTTAAAAACCATTTAACTGTCTTTTGTTATTTGATTTACCCATAGGAATTTATGAGAATGCTAGCCTGTATTTATTTTTACAATGTACACTTCACTATGTTCAACTTATTTGTCCGGCACGTGCCAGCACGCGCGAGAAGTTCTATTTGTCTTGAGTTAATCTTGATGTATTTCTATAAGTGATTACTCAAATGTAAATACGGCCCCCAGGTCTAAAAACGTAATAATTTAAACGACACAACCAAGATTGTCAAGTTGAAATTCAGCAGTAAAACTAGTGAAATTCTCTAGTGAAAAAACTTATAGCTGTCGGCCCTGCTCCGAAGGAAAATTAAAACCGCTCAGGCCCTAAACAATTAATCATGCGAAAAAAGTAATTTAAGCGATAAAAGTCATGCTACTAAGTAGTTAATTAAATTAGCGGGAAACATTACTTCAACAAATTTAACACAATAATATAGCCAGACAAAGGTATATTACAGTGCTATTGAAAATCTGTTTTTGCGGTCAGGCAACGGTATCCATGATCACTCCCGCGAAAGTACCATTATTGATATGAAAGAGGCGATGCATCAGCTTGCATTCATTTGCCAACTTGTTTTCAATAGCTCGAGAGTAGAATAGTACTCTCGTTTCAATAGTAGAAATAGTGAGTTTGATTTTCTTTATACAAAAAGGATTTTTATTTTCTTTATAAAAAATTTGATTTTCTCTATTTAAAAAAGAATTCCGTTGCTTTCAGAAAATAGCGATTTATATATTGGCAAACAAGGAAATGCGTGATGGGGCCTAAAGTAAAGAGTGGTCAGCCACTGTACGTTGCAACTTAAGTGTCTAAGATTTTGTATAGACAAATTGATAGCATGGGTTTTCGTTTATAACTTTAGACTATGAAAACTTTGATATGGAAATTAATTTGTGATTTCAGTCTTTTTTATCTTAATAAAAAGTAAGCGACTAGTTCCACTTGTCAGTTATTTCTGATTTTGTCCCCTGATAACAATGTTGGTTCTTTAAAAAATTATCCGCACCATTTTTTTTTATTGTATCGAATCCCTATCCCTCGAATCTTTCGCACAAAAAAGCTACGTAGACTATCCAGATTGGTTGTGCCAGTTAAATGTGGCCAATTTTTCTATCAATGTGATTTCAGTTGCTGGTGTGGCAATCTTGTGTAGTGGGAAACAAGACTCAAGAGGCTGCTCTGATGACATGCAGTGCGGGGGATAGTCTCATCAACCACAATGAGACAAGGCACAAACTAAGCTTCAACTCTCAAAGGGTAAGTGCAAATTCCGCAGATAAAGTAAACATTTCTCGACTCCCCTCAGGAGTCGAAAGTGGAGATTGCATATCAAGCAGTACTAGATTACATAGCAGATTTGTTCTAGATTTTCGCAGTCTATTTTCAGCTATTTTTCGAAGTCCCACTTGAGTCGGAATTTGTATACAAAAAATTGAGTTAGAAAAAGACTGAAAGAAAAAGCTGATCTTATGGTGGATTGCGACTCAAATTTCTAGACCCGCTATTACTGGGAGGAATTGATCATACGATGGTGTTAGTTTTGCCCAACTGATACAAACATTGAACGATTGAGAAAACTATGTGTTTAATACGTTAAGCAATAGTTTTTGGTTTGGTTGCAGGTGAATCAGTTCATGGTGCCTCTGTTGGAGGCTTTGAAAGAGCAGAGGCAGACCAACAGCCGTGACACTCAGTGCAGGCTCATCAACACTGCTAGAGAATACCTCGAGCCTGGAAATGACGTATGTCTCACATTTGCTGTTTGTTGCATGAAATGATCCACTGTGTTGGAACCATGTGCAGTTCAACGGAAAGCTGAACCAAGATTTGATTTTTATGACATTTCGTTAAAGCTCAAGGACCAAGTTCTTCAATGTTTTCCCGGTATTTACTTGGTGACCATGGCGGCCGTGCTCGCGCATGGTCATCTAAAAGAGCGTTCCTGTTCTTGACTAAGTTTGCGCGTGCATATATATATATATATATATATATATATATATATATATATATATATATATATGTATATATATATATATATATATATATATATATATATATATATATATATATGTGTATATTGGATATAGAAGTCCACTATTGATAGATTAATAGGAATATATTAATATGTCATTTTTTAGAGAGACGCAAAACTGGATGTCACATAAAAAGTAACGGGTGTTATTTCAACCGCAATCCTCATTTGAAACACTACAAACAGGGCAAATACCTTCAAAAATGCTAGGGAAGACAATTATCCTGCTAGGGAGCAATTTTAAAATCGACATTCTTTTTGAACATAGTAAATGGACTTCTGTCGATTTTGCTTTAACAATTCAAGAGTCATATTTAAAACGCAAATTGAAATGCAGGCCTTGTTTTTCTTAGCATCTTATATTCTGACATCTGCTGGATGCCTCTTGGCTTTAACTGACTTCAAGAAATTTTTTTATTGTTATTAATAGCCGCGAAGCGATAGCGGATATTATTGGGGAACTCGCGGTTTTTATTTTGTCGTCTCCATCGATGATTCTTGCGACCTGACTTGGAATTGAATTTTTCAATTTCGGTGATCTCTACTGCTTTGCAGTTAAAATTTGTGTGCGTGACGGCATTGTTCTGCTTTTAGGTCAATTGTGTGACTGTGACTTACCTCACTCAATAAAATGCAACTCTAAGTAGTGCCAAACGTATATGCCCTAATTTTTGAGTGTTAGAGTCTGAGTTTTTGATTTCGAATATTAATTTTGAAAAATCTCCATTCGGGAGTTTTCCTTCTAGAGCGTATGTGTCTCATAAAAATCATCATCCGTGACCGCCCTGTCCCAGATTTCTAGGGTCGGCGGAGCGCCCCTGAATCATCGAGTGCCAGAGTTTTCTATCATGGGCATGCTCGTTGATCAGTCGTCGTCTTCGCAACACGTCGTGAATGGTCTCCGTCCAGGTCTTCTTTGGTCTTGCTGGTGGCTTACGTCCCTGGACCTCAAGCTCATACGCCCGTTTGATGCGATGCTGGGGTTCGCTGCGAAAAACGTGTCCATACCACCGTAATTGCCTGCATTCTTTTTCTTGGGCAATGTTGGTGTCGAGACCCAGTCTAACAGCTAACGTTGTTGATGGTTGTCTGTCAGTTAGGGTTACCCCACAGATCATCCTCATCATTCTGCTCTCTGTTGACTGGAGCCGCTGAACACTCCGACTGATCAGGGTTCAGGATTCCGCAGAGTATAGATTAACCGTCCTGACGCACGCTTTATACACTGTGCCACGCTGTAAGAGGGTGAATCCACGCTTGCCCAGTAGTGTGCTCCTCAGCTTCCGGAATGCGAGCCATCCTGCTTAAATTCGTTGAGCGATGGCTATGTCGCATGATGTACCTGTGGCATCCAGACAGTGGCCCAGGTAGGTGAAACGGTCAACAATTTCAAGATCACCAAGTTTCTGTTCAGAATCCGGATCTCGTAACCCGTTTTGACAGGAGCTGCAAACAAATGTACCTACATGCGGGCTCACGCTGCTGTTGATGCCTGAGCAGCTCTTGTGTAACCAGTCTTTGCAGGTGGTACATCTTATGGAGTTCCTTCCTACTTGGCTTCCAAAGACGGCTCATGAGTCCACTCTTGCACGCGTGAAGATTCTTTGAGGCATTAGAAGAGCTTCGGTTTTGCCATCATTTACTCGCAGGCCCTTGCGTTCCATTGCCGTTTTTTCAGTTGTTATACTTGGCCAGTACCTCCTCCTTGGTGTCAGTGGCTAGGGCAAGGTCGTCTGCGTAGAGGAGCTCAATTAGGTCCCCGTGCTCAGCGGTGCGCGACATGTACTGTAGTACCGCAATGAACAAGAAGGCGCTTAAAATCGAGCCTTGATGCACTCCAACTCTAACATCGAACTCTTCAGACGGGCTTCCATCGACACTAATCGACGTTCTGCAGCCCTCTTACTTTGCCATGGTTGCATGACCTTCCTCGGCACCCTGTCAAAGGCCTTTTCAAGGTCAACAAAAATCCAGTTCAACCGCTTCTTCTTGGCCATTTATTTTAGTACAGCTGCCTCGCCACAGACTGCGTCGGTTGTGCCTCTGCCTTGCATGAATCCGAAATGGGTGTCATTGATCTCGATCAGGTCCCGCAGTCGGACCCCGGGTACTTTCTCAATGATCTTGAAAGAATGTTCTAGCAATTTGATGCCACGGTAGGAATTAAGCTAGAGTGAATCTCATTTGTCTTTATACAATGGCACTAGGCTGCTGCGTTTGAAATCCGAAGGCAGAGCACTGGAAGCGAGCAGCTCAATTGCGGCTGTTGTCAACACAGAGATTCCAGAGTTGCCGGCTGCTTTAATCATTGCGCCGCGCCGTTTTTGCCCGATGGACCCGTCGCCTTCAAACAGTTCAGCGAGCCTAGGGCTGCTTTAATTTCATCCTGCGAGAAGCATTCGCATGGACCTGCAACGGGCGAGACATCGTCCTCAACGTGCTCATTCTCCACGTTCGTGAGGTCTGCAAAGTGGTCCTTCCACACTTTCTTTCTATCCTCCAGACTGGTGTGAAGCTTGCCGTTCCGGTCACTGATTCAGTTTGCACCCTGCACATCGCACTAATCTTTTGTGCGCTGCTGAGTTATGGAAAAAAGGCGCTGTCAAGTAGCATCTTGACATGCCTCTTCAGCAGCCGTGCTCATCGCTCGTCGTGCCACTGCTTTTGCCTCTGTTCTCAATCGCACGTAGCGTTCTCTATTTTCCTGTGATCTTTCTTTCCGCATTTTTTGAAGTCATCCCGCTTTGCCTTTACGATCTCTTCCATTTCGTTAATCCACCACGGCGTTTCTTGCCGTCCCTTGCCGGTGAAGCCACAGAGCTTTTTGGCAGTTTCAACCAATTTTCCACTGAAGTCCTCCCAGGTGCTTACGTCATCCATTATACCGAGTGTTTCTTGGAACTTAGCGTAGAGCTCTGGTTGTTTGAGTTTGGAATGTCTCAGTCGTTTAGATGGTTTGAAAGGCTTACGCACATACGATTTTACCGCAAAGTCCACTACGACCAGCTTGTGCTGCATGCCGACTGGTATGCACTTTGCGTTTCTTGCGATTGCACACTTGTTCCGCGCGCCAGAACATAATCAATTTGAGTGCTGTTTTGTACAGAAATGAACGTAGGGAGGAGCTTGGTTGGGCTCCTGAACCACGTATTGGTTATCTTAAAGCCGTGGGCAAGTGCAAAATCCAGGACCCGCAGTCTATCAGCATTACGATCGCCGTACCCAAAGCCCCCATGTACCGAGCTAAATCTCTCTTTCGCTTCCAACATGTCCGTTGAAGTCACCGCCCATGATGATGGCCTCTTCGCTATCCACACACTTGTCAATGAGGTCGTAGAGAGCCTCTTTCTCGTTTCCTGGGCGACCGGTCTGAGGTGCGTACACAGGGACTATCACATGGATGGATTCTGCGATTATCATCTTCGTCGTCATTACATGTTCTGTAAGCCGTCTGACCTCCGGCACTTTATCAGAAAGGTCGTGGCTAACAACAATGCCCACACCGTTTACAGCTTCCTTGTCAGCGCCAGATCAAAACAGCTTGTATCTGTCGCCGATCTCTCGTCTCGTGGCCTCTCTCCACTTGGTCTCTTGCAGACAGGCAACACCCACCTTCCTTCTACTGAGCTCCCTGGCCACCTCGCCCGACTTACCAGTTAGGCTCCCGACATTTCAAGATGCGACCCGAAGTCTACCAGGCCTTTCAGGCTCTTTTGGGGTTATGGTGCTTTCTTTCTATCGTAGGCTGGCACCAGCGACGCCCGCGCCGCACTTCGGGGTGTACGGCTTTGTAGAACTTCCATGACAGAGATTCAGAATTTGAAGCAGGTTATACAGCCGGATGCCCTTCCTGTCGCAAACCCTTCTCCTTTCTCCAGGCTTGGGACTGGCACGACTGCGCCCATAAGGTGTCACAGCCGAGGCGGAGTTTCACAGCCGAGGCGAAGTTTCACAGCCGAGGCGGACTGTCATAAAAATGACAGTCCGAATCTAACCAAAAACTCTAGTGGTCTATCAAAGGACTGGTCAATCCGACTCTCTTATTTCTTTAGTTGCTTCATTTCATGGAAGGCCACAAGCCTCTATGGCCGCTTTTTTTCGGCAATCTATCTGATTTTTCAAATCACATCTATCTGATTTTTTGACCTGTAGACTAGAGGAATCTAATATATTAAACGTAAGTCGCACTTGAACGCAATGGTTAACAACGCTCCTATCTTCACGTGTTTTAGCGATCTTTAAACATGCAGCCTACACGACCATGCTTAAGTGCCTGATCTGTAAACTTTTTTGCTGATTAAGCATACGGCTTAGCAAAAACAAGCGAGACAAAAAGCCATCGACCAATTTTCATATGTAGCCACAACGGATAGACAACAGTAACAGGCGTAGGTAGTGCAAGGGATTAGATTTGTGGCTGTGCAGCGAGGGGCATGGATTCGAGACCGAGTCGGTGCAAAAAAAGGCCTCTTTTTTGTCTCAAAAATGGTGAATCTTGTTTTTCATCCACTACTGTGTTTCCTTCTTGCTCCCTTCTTTAATTCCCTCCTTATTCATTCTTCTATTTCTAATAGAATAAATGTACGTCGCACTTGAACGCAACGGTTAACAACGCTCCTATCTTCACATGTTTTAACGATCCTTAAACATGCAGCCTATACAACCATGCTTAAGTGCCTGATCTGTAAATGTTTTTTTTTGCTCATTAAGCATACGGCTTATCAAAAACAAGCGAGACAAAAAGCCATCAACCAATTTTCGTATGTAGCCACTACGGATAGACAACAATAACAGGCGTTGGTAGTGCAAGAGATTCAAACTGTGGCTGTGAAGCAAGGGGCATGGGTTCGAGGCCAAGTCGGTGCAAAGAATGGCCTCTGTTTTTTGTCTCATAAATGGTGAATCTTGTTTTTCATCCACTACTGTGTTTCGTTCCTGCTCCCTTCTTTATTTCCCTTCTTATTTATTCTTCTATATCTAATTTATTAAATGTAAGTCGCACTTGAACGCAATGGTTAGTAACGCTCCTATCTTCACGTGTTTTAGCGATCTTTAAACATGCAGCCTACACGACCATGCTTAAGTGCCTGATCTGTAAACGTTTTTTCGCTTTTTCGCTCATTAAGCATACGGCTTAGCAAAAACAAGCGAGACAAAAAACCATCGACCAATTTTCGTATGTAGCCACAACGGATAGACAACAGTAACAGGCGTCCGTAGCGCAAGGGATTAGACTTGTGGCTCTGCAGGGAGGGGCATGGGTTCGAGACCGAGTCGTTACGAAAAAAGGCCTCTTTTTGTCTCAAAAATGGTGAATCTTGTTTTTCATCCACTACTGTGTTTCTTTCTTGCTCCCTTCTTTAATTCCCTTCTTATTGATTCTTCTATATCTAATATTTTAAATGTTCGTCGCACTTGAACGCAATGGTTAACAACGCTCCTATCTTCACATGTTTTAACGATACTTAAACATGCAGCCTATACAACCATGCTTTAGTGCTTGATCTGTAAATTTTTTTTTGCGCATTAAGCATACGGCTTAGCAAAAACAAGCGAGACAAAAAGCCATCGACCAATTTGCGTATGTAGCCACTACGGATAGACAACAATAACAGGCGTCGGTAGTGCAAGGGATTCAAACTGTGGCTGTGAAGCAAGGGTCATGGGTTCGAGGCCAAGTCGGTGCAAAGAATGGCCTCTGTTTTTTGTCTCATAAATGGTGAATCTTGTTTTTCATCCACTACTGTGTTTCCTTCTTTCTCCTTTCTTTATTTCCCTTCTGATTGATTCTTCTATATCTAATATATTAAATGTAAGTCGCATTTGAACGCAATTGTTAGCAACGCTCCTATCTTCACGTGTTTTAGCGATCCTTAAACATGCAGCCTACGCGACCATGCTTAAGTGCCTGATCTGTAAACGTTTTTTCGCTCATTAAGCATACGGCTTAGCAAAAACAAGCGAGAAAAAAAGCCATCGACCAATATTCGTATGTAGCCACTACGGATAGACAACAGCAACAGGCGTCGGTAGCGCAATGAATTGGACCTGTGACTGTGAAGAGAGGGGCCTGGGTTCGATCTCGAGTGGTGGAGGAAAAGGATGCATCGTTTACTGGGATACAAAATTCGGGAGTTGGTTGTCGTTTTCCTCCCCTCTTCATTTCTTTGTTTTTTTGTTACTTATATCTTCTTTTCGTTCTTTCTTTATTCCTTTATCTTTTCTTTCTTTCTCCGTTTATTTCTCTCCCTCTCATCTAATATTTTAATTGTAAGTAGCACTTGAACGCAATGTTTAGCAGCGCTCCTATGTTGACATGTTTTAACGATCCTTAAGAATGCAGCCCCAACAATCATGCTTAAGAGCCTGCTCTGCAAATGTTTTTTTTCGCTCATTAAGCATACGGCTTAGCAAAAACAAGCGAAACAAAAAAAACATTGATAAACATTTTGCTTATGTAGCCAGTACCGATTGACAACAGCAGCAGGCGTCTGTAGCGCAGGGGATTATACCTGTGGCTGTCAAGCGAGGGACATGAGTTCAAGCCCAAGTAGGGGCGGAAAAGGATGTATAATGTACTCGTAATTAAATTTGGGATTTGGTTGCCTTTTCTTCCCTTCTTCGTTTCTTTGTTTTATATATTCCTTTTGTTGTTTATTTTATTCCTTCATCTTTTATTCCTTTCTCCATTTTTTTCTCTCCCCCTCATCTAATATATTGAATGTAAATTGCACTTGAGCGCAATGGTTAACAGCACTACTATCGTCAGATGTTTAACGACCCTTAAACATTCAGCATACACCACCACCACGCTTAAGCGTCTAATCTGTAATTGTGTTTTGCTCATTAAGCATACAGCTTAGCAAAAAGAAGCGAGACAAAAAAGTCATTGACAAAAACTTTGCGTATGTAGCCAGTTCAATAGACAACCGCAACGGGCTTCGGTAGCGAAAGGGGATTAGACTATGGCTGTGAAGCGATGGTCATGGATTCGAGCCCATTTAGGGGAGGAAAAGGATTTATAATTTACTGGGATAAAAAAATGGTGATTTGATTGTCTTTTTCTTCCCTTCTTCATTTCTTTGCTTTTATTTGTTACTTGTATCCTCTTTTTGTTCTTTCTTTATTCCTTCATCTTTTGTTTCTTTCTCCATTTCATTCTCTCCCTCTCATCTGTTATACTAAATGTAAGTCGCACTTGAACGCAACGGTTATCACCGCTCCAGCTTCTGTTTTTTGGCTCAAAAATGGTGAATCTTGTTTTCGTTCTTGCTCCCTTCTTTATTTCCCTTCTTATTTATTCTTCCATATCTAATATATTAAATGTACGTCGCACTTGAACGCAACGGTTAACAACGCTCCTATCTTCACATGTTTTAACGATCTTTAAACATGCAGCCTACACGACAATGCTTAAGTGCCTGATCTGTAAACTTTTTTTGCTGATTAAGCATACGGCTTTGCAAAAACAAGCGAGACAAAAAGCCATCGACCAATTTTCATATGTAGCCACAACGGATAGACAACAGTAACAGGCGTAGGTAGTGCAAGGGATTAGAGTTGTGGCTGTGCAGCGAGGGGCATGGATTCGAGACCGAGTCGGTGCAAAAAAAGGCCTCTTTTTTGTCTCAAAAATGGTGAATCTTGTTTTTCATCCACTACTGTGTTTCCTTCTTGCTCCCTTCTTTAATTCCCTTCTTATTCATTCTTCTATTTCTAATATAATAAATGTACGTCGCACTTGAACGCAACGGTTAACAACGCTCCTATCTTCACATGTTTTAACGATCCTTAAACATGCGGCCTACATGACCATGCCTAAGTGCCTGATCTGCAAATGTTTTCTGTTGCTCATTAAGCATACGGCTTAGCAAAAACAAGCGAGACAAAAAGCCATCGAGCAATATTTTTCGAATGTATCCAGTTCAATAGATAACAGAAACAGGCGTCGGTAGTGCAATGGATTAGGCCTGTGGCTGTAAACAGGGAGCATGGGTTCGATCCCGAGTCGTGGAGGAAAAGGATGCATCGTTTACTGGGATAAAAAATTGGTGAGTTGGTTGTCTTTTTCTTCCCCTCTTCATTTCTTTGTTTTTTTTGTTACTTATGTCTTCTTCTCATTCTTTCTTTATTCCTTTATCTTTTCTTTCTTTCTCCATTTCTTTCTCTCCCTCTCATCTAATATATTAATTGTAAGTCGCACTTGAACGCAATGTTTAGCAGCGCTCCTATGTTCACATGTTTTAACAATCCTTAAGAATGCAGCCCACGCAATCATGCCTAAGAGCCTGCTCTGCAAATATTTTTTTTCAAGCCCAAGTAGGGGAGGAAAAGGATGTATAATGTGCTCGGAAATAAATTTGGGATTTCGTTGTAGAAGCTCGTTTTATGCATGTTCATTGCGCTCCTTTAACATAGCGCACCTTAATCACAGCAAAGCCAAAATTGTCGCTTAACCAAAAGTTGCTGTTAAATAAGGTAATGGACGCCAAAAGTACTCGTCGGTAGCCTAAAAGGTAAGAGCTGTGGCTGTTAAACGAGAGGGGCAAGGGTTCGAACCCGAGTTGCCACGAAAAAATCCTATATTCTTTTAAACCTGTTCGGATATGATTTTGTGATGCTTATGCGGGCTTGCTAGTAGAAGTAAATTTTTGGTGGTGGAATTCTATCAGTTGTTTTCCCTGTATTGGCTTTTTCCCCTCGAAAATTTTATTGGTCAAGGGTTCCGTATTAAAATCTTTGAAAAATTTGGGAGTCGCTGTTGAAGTATAGAAGATGAAAGATTTATCGCCAACGCTTGGCATCTTTACTTATTATTACATCCAAGCACGGCGCACGGCTCTCACTGCTTACCTAACCAATTGGGAACTTAAAAAATATTGAATTATTATCAATATTTTCCAAAACTTTTTTGATAGCAGCTGTCAGTTACTCAAACGGCTATTTAGCCGCTCTCTACAAATCGACGAATTTGAATTTTTATGGGCGCTGCCTTTTTTGTGTTTTCGTCTGTTTTTAAACAGAATTCAAATAAGAGTGGTGATTTATTGCTCTCAAAGTTCGTTGCAATATTAGTCCTGTGGTCTTTGTTTTTTTGCTTGAAAGATTCTTCGTCTGACTTTTTGTCCTCAAAAACGGAATTAACAGGAGGGCATTAAGTTCCTTTACAGTCTCTCCGCTTACTAGACTCTAAGTATGCGAATCACAGTTTTGGAGGCGAATTGTTCGGAGAAATAAATTCATTGTGTGAAGTGCGGTTCTTTAGGCTTTGAGCACCCTCGCACACCCCGTTCGACCCCCCCCCCCGCCGACCTCAACCCATGCCCCTTCAGTTAAGCTAGAGCTAAACACCCTAAACTGTACCTAGCTACTGATGTAGCCAACCGCTCGCCAGTCGTTAGCCGGTTAGGTTTTTAATTCTTGTTTTGAAGCGGATTTAGAGAACAGTGTTCGAACAGTTTTTCGGTTTTCGAGAGAGTGATTTTCTGCATTAATATTGTTAAAAGGTGACAGATATGTTCTAATGGTGCATAGTTGTAATTTATCAAAGGGCAGTTTATGCTCTATGAATTAGAAATTGCTTTTTTCGTAAAGTTTTTTTGTGATTTGGAATAATTGAATAGATTACTTGCTCTCAAACGAAGTTTTTTTGCCATTATTTAGTCCCTCAGTCTTACCTCTTGAAGGGGAGTTTTGGTATTCTAAAGGCTTGTTTTTAACTGTTGCTTTTTTTCCATGACTTGGACTTTGAATTTGGAGCTTTAACTTCTGTTTTAGATAGTTGACATCTGTTTTCGAAAACTGGACTTAATTAAACTTATAGTAATTAGAGTTGCAGGTAAAATTAGAAGTCAACAGATAATTTTGAAAAATTTACTTTCCATATCAGTCCCTCGTCCCTATTCATGCTACAGAACTTCAAATTACCACTTTTGTACCAACCTCTCACACCCCGTTTGCCCCCCCGCCGACCTCAACCCATGCCCCTTCAGTTAGGCTAGAGCTAGGCACCCTAGCTACTTATGTAGCCAACCGCTCGCCAGTTGTTAGCCGGTTACGTTTTTAATTCTTGTTTTAAAGCGGATTGAAAGAACAGTGTTCGAACAGTTTTTCGGTTTTCGAGAGAATGATTTTCTGCATTTATATTGTTAAAAGGTGACAGATGTGTTCTAATGGTGCATAGTTGTAATTTATCAAAGGGCAGCTTATGCTCTATATGAATCAGACACTGCTTTTTTCGTAAAGTTTTTGTGTGATTTGCGAATTATTGAATAGATTACTTGCTCTCAAACAAAGTTTTTTTTCATTATCTAGTCCCTCAGTCTTTCCTCTTGAAGGGGAGTTTTGGTATTCTAAAGGCTTGTTTTTTACTGATGCATTTTTTCCATGACTTGAACTTTGAATTTGGAGCTTTAACTTCTGTTTTAGATAGTTGACATCTGTTTTCGAAAACTGGACTTAATTAAACTTATAGTAATTAGAGTTGCAGGTAAAATTAGAAGTCAACAGATAATTTTGAAAACTTTACTTTCCATATCCCCTCGTCCCTATTCATGCTACAGAACTTCAACTCACCATTTATGTACCACCCTCGCTCAAGCCTACCTACCCCCCCCCCCCCAAACTGGATAACTCCACATTAAGCTAACTCCCACCCACCCCAGGCCTACTTATATCCTTTCCTGCACTTACTTATCCCGAAAGCTACCTATGCTGCACCTACTTTCCGCATCTAACGGCTGTTTTTCGATGATTTTTCACTTGACAATGTTTTCGTCTGAACTTTTAACTTTCCATACTTATAAACGGGATAAACAGGTGAAGTCTGAAAAGCATTCAGCCTTACGTGTCTCAGCAGTTCGTCTGATTGTCTTTGTTGTCTGATCATTTGACTTTTCTACCTCAAAAGTTTGATGAACAGATAAATCCCGGCGGGCATCAAGTTGTCTTGGAGGCTTACGCCTTAACGTTCTCTGTGTTTTTGACCAAGACTGAAACATAGGAAGTGGGCTTCTCATTTATTATATCTTTTCCGTTTTTGCCCCCAGTACGTTTTGCACCGCCCAATTACAGATCACATGCAACTACATAGTAAATCATTATGTAAAAATGTACTACGTACATCTTCGGAGTGCAAATAAAAAGCGTCCACTAAGCTGGGGGCACAAACGGAAAGGATGCCAATTTTGATTTTATGATTAAAACGCAAAATGTGAAACGTTGGCAACAAAATTTTGTTTTGCTTTACCTCAATTTAAAGTTTTTGACAATTTGCGTAATTTTTTTTTTACTTCTCCATGATAGTTTCATTCTTCTCTCATTCGTCTGAAAGTTCTTTTAATCCGCAGTTGCACAGCAGAGCTATCTAAATTTAGCGATAAACCAAATCAAAAATAGAAACGGGATATAGAAGGTTTAAATGCGCGCTTTTTGAGATTTGTTCCAATTAATTTTAGTTACCATGAATAATGTTAATTGGTATTGATACTAATTCCTATATCTTCTCTTTAAGAAGCAGGAGTGTTTCTTACTAGGAATTCCAATAAAGCTATCTCGCACTGTAAAATATTTTTTGTAAACCAATCAATTGCTGACTGTTCTTAAGATCCTAATTGGAGTTATGGAAATCCATATGGCTTTTTGCCGGCAATGTAATGGGTATGGTTTTTGTTTGTCGTGTGCAAAATCATGACAGACATTTATGTTTACATGGCGGACATAATTTGTCTGACATTTATTTAATGAAATGAAAATTAATTTCAATTTTCCGTATTACAGTTTATTGATTTTAATTGTTCTGGAATTACAAATCGTGAAAAGTTTTTCAAAAATTGTTATTAATAGCCGCACAGCGATAGCTGGGGCTATTATTGGCCTTCTCTTGGCTTTTTTATTTCGTCGTCATGATTTTTGTTACGACCATATGACGTCACAGCCACTTTTTGTTCATTCGTTCATGCAATTTCAACTGAATTGCATGTGTGACGTCATTTTTCGCTCTTAGTGGAGCGAGTTTTTTTGTTCATGCGCGTGATTAAATTTTTGGTCACACTTGACTTACCTCACTCTCAAAAATGACTTCCTCACTTTGAAATTGACTTTTATTTACTTTATTTCAAAGAGATAAGGTCAAATGGGTGTGTGTCACTCTAAATGAAGGTTATTAGAGATCAGCTAATAGATGCAGCAATAACTTAAACAGATTTTTAATCAAAATATAACAGATCAGCCTTCAATGAAAAGACAAATTTTTTTGGTCTGTCTTTTTTACTGTTTTTTAGACTGCCGATCTACGAATCTATTGCGGCTATTTTCTGGCAATGTGCCAGCTATCTTTCAGATTTTGCTTTGCGTTTTTTTTTTAATTCGAATAGTTTGATGCAGGAAATTGTTTACTTAGTGAGTAGTAGAATCGGTTCGAAGTGTTCATTTTTGAGTTGTTTCGTTCTTGCCAACATAAGTTTTCTAAATTAGCAAAATTTGGCGTGAAATCATTTCGACTTCATTCTTCGCTGTGTCGGAATTCGAAAAAGAGCTTCTTTGCAAAGCAGCCTGAAATGATTATCAGTTTCGGGTCAATGTAAAAAAGCTTGGTGATAAAGCTGTTTTAGCCGATTTCTAATTTGTTAATAGCTGTCCTCGTTTTCTGAGCCGGCTATTGTAGCGCCCCTAGTTTTTTTTTGGCCAGACAAATTTTCGCTTAACTTATTTAGCCTTTTTGGATATTTTGCGTGAAAGTGTTTTTTCTCGACTAGGCTATTTTCTTCTCTTATTCTGCTGAAAGTGCTTTTACACAACAGTAGCTCAGAAGAGAAATATAAAATGAACGAAAAAAGTAAGAAAATAAACGCGATAAACCGATAAAGCCCAATTGTAGATGCCCCTCGCTTGAACTTTTTTTAATTTGTCTCAGTTACCAGGTCTGATATTAATTGCTTTTGATACAAATTCTTATTTTAGTAGAAGAAGTAGTAGAGTAGAATTTAGTACTTCTTTACAGGGGTGTTAGAAACCCCATAATAAGTTTACAAATGAGTTATATCTGCCAGTTTTGCTGGAGGCTTACAGTTTTTGCATATTTTGTAGACATATTTTCCAACTTCACGTGTTAGTTTCGACATATCTCAGTGGACAGTAGAACCAGAAGAGATCACTAACTCTTGATTTCTATTGCTCTGGGTCTAAAAGATTTGAATGTTTGCTAATGGTATTAAATAATTTGGAGCTGAGTGACAAAAAATTTTCGTCACTCCCAATACGAGTTCTCAGTATTTTTATCTCGCTACTTTTTCCTTGTCTCGTACGAGCGTTTTCGTTGAAACTTATATGATGATTGATGTTAATATTGTATCTACCGTCAATTGGCTCACAAAGAAATTAAACGGATTGCAGCTCAAAGTATAGTGAAATTTTTTTTTTAATTGAGCTTGCTTTGTAGTTTTCGTTTGTTGCTACGATTCGTCTGGTCGCGCTTTTTGGAGTTTTTTTTTACCGTAAGTAGATTTGTTTTGCTTGCATAACAAACTTGACATCCGTACGCGATTTCAGGGACGTATCTTAAGTATTTGTTTAACTTCGATTTTTCTGTTGTCTTGTGGTTGATGTTCATTTTCAGGAACCAAATGAAGTTTCGGGCGTTTGAGTTTCTCCGTTTTGCATTTTCATGCTATTTGAGGTTTTCGCAAGCAGTAATTCCGAGATTTTTCTGTGCTGTTGCATTTGTGATTTGTTTATCATTTAGGCAAAGTTGTGTGCTCTTTTTAAAGCTGATTATTTGACATTTGTTATCATGCATATCTCATATCACTTTCAACACACCATTTGTCGAGAGAGTTTAAATCTACTTCTAATTGTGTTGAAAAGAAATTGTAATCATTTGTGTAACCAAAGGTTACGCTGTTGTTAATGTTGTTTGGCAGATCTTTGATATAAACAGGGGAAAGTAGCGGACCCAAGATAGACCCTTTAGGTACACCACTGGTTTTGCTTGCATATCAAATTTGACATCCGTTCGCGATTACAGGGACAACTGATCCTATGTATGCGTAAGATACGTTGTGTCATGAAACAGGAGTATGTCAAACTACAAAATCCAATCAAAATAGCGCACGCTTTTTTAATAACGGCTATTTTCCGGCAATCTGCCCGGTATGTTTTATTCCTGCGTAGTTGTCAGGTCCAATTCAGAATCAGGTGTAAGTCTAGCTATCAAATTAAATCAAAATAACGCATATTGTCCAGTTGTAAGATACTTATTTCTGTATATTCTTTCCAATGCTCGTTTGAATCCCAATCAGATTCATGAGAATCAATAGAGGTTTTTTTTCTGGCAAGCTGGTGATATATTTAGAAAATTCTTAAAATTTGGTTAGGGTCTGATCTTTTATATCACCATCGTATTCCCTCGTTACGTTAACGTCTACGACTTATGAGGACACCTTTTTTCGAGGGCTGTGAGAAGCTACTTTTGTTCCTTGTCTTTGATAGTCCCACAACACCTTTAAAAATAATAAGGCTATAATTTTACCCATGTATGTGCTTAAATTTAAAACATTAAAATTTTATTACACTTTAGCATTTTATTACCCTTATTATCGGGAAGCTGTAGCAGGTTTTCATGCTTTTTCGTCTTTGGAAACGGCGTGTAACGTTTGTATATAACTCTGCCTTCATTATTCTTTTTGCTATCTGCTTGTTTTGAATCGAGACTTTAATCAGCTGCGCGGCCGTGAATAGAGAAGAAAACAATATTCTAAAGTGCGTTCAGTCAAGAGTGGGATGGCGGTTGAATTGGAATAGAATCTACTTATGTCTATTTGGAGCAAATAAAATTCCTTACTGCGGCATCGTATGGCTTTTATTATAAGGCTTATTTACCCAATTTCTTTTTGGTTATTGATTGTATCTATTCGGCCATATTGAAGTAGTGAGTTAGTTATGATGGTAGTGGACCATTGTTGTGCTGCCTTTTCAGCTAGTGAAGGCTTGTCAATTAGCCCTGGCGTACATGCAGCCAACTGCACTGCAGGGTGCGGACGACTCCGCTAGTCTGCAAGGCCAGCCGGGGTCAACTATGTCCCAGCACTTGAACCAGTGTGCGAGTCTATTCTCTACATCTCTTCAGGCACTCCAGGTATGTGTGGCTGCAGTGGGTTGGTAGTTGACTGCTTTTAGAGGTATAAGGATACCCTCTCATTTCATCCCTAATGTTGCCCCTTCGCCATCTTGGTGGTGAGATTGTATCACTGATTTTGTTATTGCGGGTTTACGGAGGCGGTGCTATTTCGTCAGAAACTGTGCAAATAATTAGCCAACAGAATAAGTGGATGGGTGTGTTAGGTGAAAATCAGTTCAAATAATAGGACTTGGGGGATCATATTCAGCGGATGTAGTAAACAATGCAGAAAATTAAACTTCTCAAAGATTTGAAAGTCCATAGACAACACTTGAGCGTGGACAGATTTTTTATTTGCGTAAAATCCTATTTCCGAGAAGTGAACCGTATTGTTTTGTGCTCTAAACAGGCATATCTAAGTAGGCCCCTGTAAAAGTGGGTCGGAAAAATTAACTCATCCTGACTTCAACGAAATAATTACCCACCTCTTTTTTGTATATTTACGCTAATGGGTTGCTTCACTTTCTATGCCCTATGGTTCAAGAAAATAGTTAGCAGACATTGGAAAATATTCTTTTGAAAATCTGGTCTTATTTTTCTTGAATGCGTCAATGAATACTAATATTGGTTGTCTCGAGGCATGTAGTATATGTGTGTTGCAGGACATTCTGCTGTTGGCGGCAGATCTGTGTGGAAACTACGAGTTGGACAATGCCATCATTGTTGCCGACAGCTGCGTACGACTTCTCAAGGAATCAGCTCAATTGGCAGCTGAGAATGCTCTGAGGCCTCCCGAGGGAACTCAAGTGAGTTTTTCTACCACGCCACCATTTCAGCGCTGTGGTTGTTAATCTTTACATTCGCTTTAACCATTTGATAATTTATTTTAGGAACAGGATTTTTAGTTTTATGATTATGAACCGAGTATCTCGAAGTTTACTGTAGCTGCTATATTGCAGTGCTCATGGTTTTTACCACTCGAAGAATAGTATTATTATTGGATTGGTCTTTTTGTAACTCAAGCACATTTGTTCATAATTTGAACTTTGACGTCTTTGTTTACGGACGTTCAGTTCTCTCCGTTCCCTGTTTTCAATTTATTGTTTCTCTATTCTATTTTGATTTGTCTTGTGGGATTTTAATTGTTGTTTTTCACGCGAGTCGTTTCTTGTGTTCTATCGGCTGTTTTTTCGGCTTGTGTTCCATAAGCTGCCAAGTATTGCGGTGCTCTTGCTTTTTTAAAATCCAAGAATTGGATTGTATTGGGGGTCTGTCTTTTTACAATCCAAGAATTGGATTATATTGGTGCTCTGTGTTTTTTACAATCCAAGAATTGGATTGTATTGCTGCTCTGTCTTTTCACAATCCAAGAATTTGTGTTTTGATGGTCTGTCTTTTGACAATCCAAGAATTGGATTATAGTTGGGCTCTGTCTTTTTTACAATCAAAGAATTGGATTGTTTTGGGGCTCTGTCTTTTTTGTAAGATAATTTTACATTTTTCATATCTTTTATCTTTCCAGACGGTTGAAACAGGTAAGGCTCAGTAGGCATTAAGTTTCATTAGAGGATCAAAGCTGGCGTAAGCAGTCCTTTGAGTGGGGCAGCTGCCAGGACGGCCTTAATTCAAGGTTAAAAGCTCATTTTTAGGAGTTTTTGTTGGCCAAAATTGTGCAATTTTTTCCACATTTTTTTTCATTCTTTGAGTTCTTTGTTTGATCAGTCTTAAATTGACTCATTCAAAGTTGATAAAGGACTTTTTCAAGGTCATTTTTGCGTGTTTACGTTTTACTGCAAACACGCAAAATCATTCTAATTTTTGCAATTTTTTTAAGTGTGGTGGTGGAAATTTAGCACCGTCGGGGGCCAGGGAACCTCCTCTAGGGTTTGATAATAGGTTACCGCTTAGTTTATAGTGGTAATGGAATGGTTTTCAGGATTTAAATATAATTTTTTTTGGCATTTTTTTATATAACTTTTATATAAATTTTTGGAAAATATTTTCTTCAGTATTTTTCCCCTAATTGACACGAACCTCCTGTATGATTTGCTTGTGTGTTACTACATAGCATCTAGGGATAATAGAATTGTTTTTATACTCTAATCGGACGAAATTTAGTTTTTGTTAAAAATTTGCAGTTTTCAAATTTTCAGAATTATTGTAATTTTTCTTGTTTGTCGATCTGTATGGGCCAATGAATCTTTTTAAGGATTAAAGTTGGTTAATGGATAGCCTCTGGAGACAATGAAATGGTTCTGAAGAAATTAATATTACAAACATTTCCAACATTTAATCCAAATTTGCAATTGTTTTGAACCTTTTTATTGGCATTTTCTCGAATAATATTGATCTTTACGGCCAAGGAAACTTTTTTAGGTCTTGCGTATGTGTTTCTGGACAGATCAAAAAAGCTGACAAAAAAGCCGTTTTTTTTACTTTGCAATATTGCGAAATTATTAATAGCCGCCCTCATCATCTCAGCCGGCTATTATAGCGCTCCTATTTTTTTTTACTTCGTCGAATAAAAAAAATGTTTCGCTTTACCTCATTTTGCCGCTTTTTCAACATTTTGCGTGATATCTTTTTGACTTCTCTAGGCTAGTTTCTCTCTTCTCTCATTCTGCTAAAAGTGATTTTGAACATCAGTTGCTCAGCAAAGCAATTCAAAATGAGCAGAGTCAGTATAAAAAATTGAAGTCAGAAGTAGAAACGGGATAAACCCATAAAGCCCAATTATAGATGCCCGCTATTTGAAAGTCGTTCCTATAAGTCTTAGTTACCATCTCTAATGCTTATTGGTATTGATAGTAGCCCCTGTAGCCTCTCTCTAAGAAACAGAAGTACGTTATGTTCAACTACGAAATGCCATCAAAATAAATCGGACTTAAAAAATGTTTTGGTACAAAAATCTTTTTTTTTCAATATCTTCTATTCTTTCAATCCAAATCATGCTTATTGGAATCAACGGCGGCTATTTTCCGGCAATCTGCCGGGTATGTTTAGGCTTTCTTTAATTTTTGCATTTTCAAAGTTTTTCAAAGTGTTTATTGGCCAATAAACCTCTTTCAAGGCTTGTGCGTGGATTAATGGGTATATTCAGATGGATCCATTTTAGCCTTCAGGGTAAAATTTCCAGAGTTTTAGCAATGATTATATTTTTGGTTTAGTTTGTTTTATTATTAATAGCCGCGAAGCCATAGCGGCTATTATTGGGGACATCGTGGTTTTTTTTTAGTTCATCGTCTCCATCGATGATTCTTACGACCTGAATTCTTCGAATTGACTTTTTCGATTACTTCAGTGACTTCTACTGCTTTGAAGTTAAAGTTTGTGTGTGTGACGTCATATCAGCTTTTAGGTGAATTGCGTGACTTACCTCGCTCAAAAAAATGACTTCTGAACTCACTTATGAAACTGTAAATTTTATGAACATTTACTAGTTAAAGATCAATAGTGTGCATCTACGTAGTGCCAATCTTATATGTCCTCATTCATGTATTAGTCTTGAGTTTTTGATTCCGAATATCAATTTTGAAATATTTCTTTTAGGGCTTTTTCCTTATTGGCCGTATGTGTCATGTCATAAAATTGACAGTCCAAATCTAACCCAAAAAGTCTAGTTGTCTATTAAGGGGTTGGTGGTCGATCTGTCTATCTTATTTCTTTAGTTGTTTCAATTCATGGAAGGTCACAAGCGTCTATCGCGGCTATTTTCCGGCAATCTGCTGGTTATGTTTTTAGTTTCTCACTTTTCAGATTGTTTTTATTTTTGGCTGGCATTGCTGAATCGATCTGCTGCTCAGGCAGAGTAGTTCTGTTTTTCGTTAAATTCTTTGAATAGTGTTTCAGAACTTGTCCTGATTTTTTTGTAAGGTGTTTTCACATGTTTCATTGACGGTGCTTGGAGTGGTGCGGCTGCTGGGAAGGCCTCAATTCAATGTTAGAAAGTCGTTTTTAGTTTTTGTAGCCCAAAATGATGCAATTTTTAGGCTGCTAGGTTATGGCCAGAACTTGAAGATCAATTAAGTTAGAGGTAATGAACCCTTTCCAAGGAAATTTGAATTTCAACGTTTATGAAATTGATAACTTTCCTAGGGCAAAGACAGAAACGTTTTACAGCTATACCGTTGCACTACATCGGTTTACTATTACAGCTGAATCTTATGCGCAAAGCCTCTCATTAAGTATCCCCTACCATGATTAGATTAGATACAGAATTGACTGGTTTGTTCAGTTAATGGAATTTTTAAACAGTCGAAAACACACTTTTAATCACACTGGACGAGCAAAGATTCTTTGTCTGTTTTTATACCTCAGCTGTTACTGAAAGCTTACTGGGCAAAAGTTTTTGGAAATTTAGCAATATGCTATTTTGTTTAAGCATAATTTTTTGGTCAGATTGTCAGGATTAACTGAGACCGCCCGAGGCCCTCGTTCTCGCTCTCATTTTTGTAACTCTCATAGTATCGTGGAAAATATTCCTAATTATTGCACTAATCTCGGCTTTAATGATTTCCCCAGATGCTTATCTGTTTTCGCTTTAGTTAACTATTGAAATTGGTGAAATTGCCAGATTGAAAAAATTTTGTGTTCTACTGTCTGATCTTAAAGAAATCAAGTGGTATATGAAATGCGCTTCAGTTAGAAAAACATCAATGGATATGTTTCCCTTCCTTGTGATTTTATTTTTTTAGTTATATGCAAATGTAGTGGGCAATACTAATGTAGAGTTCATTTCATTTGAATTATCAATTGCGTCGCTGGTTTGCTTATTTTAGCAGCCTGCTGGAGATAGAATGCTTTTCCAAAATAGTTCATTTGGTGCAGACAATTTTATCAATTTTTGTTATCTTTTTTTAATGAAATGTCATTGTGTGTCTGTCATCTTCAACTTGCACTTGCGTTCGATTACATGTCGCATCTGACATGCATGTTTGTCAGTAAACACAACATTCAATTAGAAATTAATATTCTGGAGATGGATTTTCAGCTGAGATGCTGAAGTTAACTTCTGACCTATTGTTACACTGATTTGGTCATCGTTTGTAATACAAGATTTTAGATAGATTAGATTATACTGCGTATTTAGAGTTAGATTATTGGTTTTTATGTTTCGATTTGACTGGCTGATTGAGGATCGATAATGCGATCTTTCAATTTCCTAATCTCGCGAAATAAAAGAATTGAATAAAATTTGTTCAACTTTGACCACATAGCAGTTCACTATTACTTCCTTCGTTTGTCGATGTTTCATCTCTCAAAACGTCTTAGTCTGTCTTGATACACCTCTTCTAATCTCTTCGGAAAAGAGCAATGGTTAAGTTAAGTTGAATTTGAAATTATTGATTTTTATCCTGAACTTGGTCTCCGCAATAGTTTCGTATCAATTTCAATAGATTTTTTGTCTAATAAATACACAAAAAAAAAGATTTAAGATTATGACAAATTTTTAAAAAGGAACTACTTTTTTGGAGAATAAAAGAATAGGTTACTAGCTGCTGAAGTGATTCTCTACATCACCTTGATATTCCATAAATCAACAACAGATGAAAATTCTATTATTTGAATTGAAGTAAACAAATTTGAAGGAAAACTTAGCCTACATTGTTGAATAGTTTTCTAGAATCAGATTTAAGTAACCTACTGCCAAAAGTTGCGGCAACTACGAATATCAGAAATAGATTTTCTTTACTCTTTCCAAAAAGAACCAGGGGCAGCCGCATACGGTGAAACTTGATTTTGATTTTTTTTGTGATTTGTTTTTGCTGATGCTCTTCTCTGACTTTCTGCAATATATTTGTACATACTGTGAGGATCATATCAGTGTTTTTGTATACTGATAAATATCCATTTACTCTATATCCCAGGTTCTAAACAATCTGTATACTATATGATCAAAGGAATATGATCTAATTCTAATTTTCTACTTTCTCAAGAATGGACTAAATTTCAATCAGTGTACGTCCACTGACTCGATTAATGCAGATGATCTTCTCATTAGCATTTGTACGACATCAATTACGTGTTCATTGTATCTATCGCGTATTTCCAAGTATTTGTCATGATAGTCAAAATTTTAACATTTGTGCCTCAATTTTTCGTTTTTTTCTGAAGAGGCTCAATGAGACCAATATTGCATCTCTCCTCAATAGATATTAGTCGGCCAAAATTGACGTACCAAAAAAGTCGCTAGCATAAACTTCCTAGCCCATAATAATTTTGAAGGGTTGAAACAATTGTAAAATTGAGCGTACATCCTGAGCATCATCATTCACTGCCCCTTTTTGATAGTTAGTAAAAGGGCGCATTTGGGATCAGGGAAATAGTACCTTGTTTCATTCATCTATTCCTGTCAATTGCCTCTTTGGGATATTCAAATGAGGCCATTAATTCCAGTCTTCCAAAATTTAGTTTCCACCAACCACTTTCATTGAGTGTGTCCAAGTGCACAAATTTTACCAGAAAACTGTTGGAATGTTTACTCTATTGGAGTGACTGCTCTCAGTTAAACAGCTATCGTCTGAATCCATATCCATGTATTAACATACCGACATGAGTTTCCACAATTTAATTTTTTAATCTCTCAACCACTTCGTTCTCAGTTGTTTCGATCATCGCGATACCGCTAGATTTAGATTTAAACCCACTAAGCATCGCGTTTTTTAAATGAAGTTAGTTTGACGTTTGTCAAATTTCCTAATTGAAAAGTAAAATTTTGTTCCTGTGAACTGAAGACCTAGGCTATGAGATTTGAAAATGTAGGAGAGAATTGTAAAGAAATTATCCAGTTGCTTGCTTCTGCAAACAGGAATAAGCCATAATATTAATTGCTTGTCATATAATTTTACTGTGTTAGAAAATTTTTGATATATTCTATTAAAAAGAACCAGTCGTTGTTAGAATACATACCCAGTCTAATAGCTCTTGCGTGTTCTACTTAGCTTAATTAAATTAAATTTTGGTTTGTTGGCTCCCTATTGTGTTCATGGTGCGATCAGAGAGGAATCAGCGTGATGAAACAAAGGATTTGTAGTTTGATCAAAAGAGGTGGCTGTTACCATATAAATATAGACGAGTAACACCCCGTAAGATATACCTCTTACCAAATGAAACCAGGAAATTCAAAAATTCAAATGAAGATAGTGAATTTCAGCTTAATTTGAGGCCTTGACTGTGCTTATGCATTTTTGTTTCATATTTGTGAAAGTTGTCTCGAATTTTTTTCCCTTAGAAAATGGATTATTGAGACTGGCCACCTAAAATTTTCATCAAAAAGACACGTAAGGAGCTGACCGAGCTTTGATTTATCTTCATCATAGTAAAGATTTTTTCTTATGCATTTGTAACAACTGGAAGCATTTATATTAAATTGATAATAGAAACAGCTTTCTTTGTTTGAGAAGACTTGATGCTATTCCTAAAATTGCCTGATTCAATTTTCCTAATCTGTACCAATTTATTATCCGAATAATTACTTGAAGCCAACCAAAGGATGCTTATTAACGATATGAAGAAAAATTGGTCGGAAGTTTGAGCTAGTGTTCAAAGTTTCGGCTTTTTCCTTGGTTAGTATTCCAACCTTAAAAGGGGAGTAGGAAATTTGGTTGAGCCCGACTTTGTTTTCTAAAACCAATTTTGCCAGATCGATATTTTGCCAAGACTGTATAAAAAAAAAGAAACTGGTTACAATAAAATGTCTCCGAATAACTGAAAAGTCACTTGAGCGATTGATTCATTGATTTGAGTTAATTGGTTTCTCTGAAAATCATGGAATTTAAAAGTATCAAAATACTCAGGTACTAGAAAAGATTTAAACATTATGAAAAAAGTGCAATTATTAGATAAATAAGCTTTCAAGGGGATATAATTAAATAGCATTTGAAACGTTCAAATTTTATGAAAACAGATCCTATAACTATCTCGCGTTTAGGGTAAACACGTTTAGAAAAAGTAAAACAGAATTTTCAATAGCATGTAATTTATCAATCTAATTTATTTTTCCTAGTAACTTCTTTCAAAAATTATTTTTATCCTTTCGAAGAAAATAATTGCAAGATGTTCAGAAAGTGTTTACACATTATTCATTTTGTAAGTGATTTATGATTTTTAGGCTCGTTGATTTCAATTCATTCTGTGAAACCAGGATGTTTTTTTTCGAGTAGTTATATAACCATTCTTCTTTCTATGGCTACTCTGTTGTTGTGTTCTCAAATTTCGTATTTCGTACAGATAACTATGGCGAATGTGGATATCATTCTCAGTCTTAAAATGATTTCCTCTCTCTCTCGCTCTCTCTCTCATTGATTAAACTCATTTGACGTTAACTCATTTAGTTAATGTCAATTGAGGGTTCCTCAGATTTTTTGAAAGTCTTTTGATGGTAGCTTTGTTATATATTGCAAAACAGCTCAATTGAAGACGTCACAAGAATCATAAGTCCTGACTTTGACTACTAATTTTTCAACTAACTCATTCTTTTCATTTGTGGTAATTTGAGATTTAAGTGTTAACGAACGTATAGAGCGGATTATGATATTTTCTTGAAATCTGCCGGCTGTGTGTGGTTTGTCAAATAATGGTATTAAAATTTTAAAAATGAGTTTAATTTATCAGGACACCTAATATGCTATTTTTGTGCCAATTTTCAAGACAATTGGTTTCTTTTTGCTATCCTCGTTTTTTTGGGCTTTTTTTTTAAAAAAAAACTGCGTGTTCTAGTCAGTAGGCGCCAATAGTTGTTTGAAACTATTAGAGGTTCAAACTTCAGAGATATTGCAAAGGCAATTATTAGTTGAGTCTTTACATTGTGCTTGTGGCATGTATTCTGCGTCATTGATCCAATTTCCCAGTCTCTAAAAATGATAGATCCGCACTTTTACCCCCTCCCACTAAACAGTGAATCTAATTTCGTTTAAGTAAACTAGCTAAAGGAAAGTCAACCCGACATCAGTCCTCTGAGAACAATTCGTTTGACGTTAGTCAGTTGTTCTCGTAATTTTTCTGCTTTTAATTTTCAAATGAGTCAATGTTTACTTATTTTTTTTTGTTAAGCTTTCTTCAAATCATTGGAATATCTCATTTTGCAATATCTCTGATGTTAATGGTCAAGTTTAAGCAACCACATGGTCATAATCGTCGAAAGTTAATCTTGTAAATCGAAATAATTATACAGTTACTGGTCACCTGTATTTCGTTCGAGAAAGACCATTTTCAGATAAAGATGTGTATATTTGTGCTTTGGTTAAACATGTGGTACGTTTGATGTTGTTTCGCATATGATGGGTTGGAGGCTAAGAACTCTGCCCATCGTCCAGCTAAGAAATAAGAACTCGACTGAAGTTGCTGCGCATGATTGCGTACGTAATTTAAATCTGTAACAAGTTAAACGGAGGAAAAATGCCCTGTCTCGTCAATAATTTTGCGGGTCGTTTGAAATGCACCAGTTCGTCTCCAAAAGACTCTATAATAGATGATATTTCCAAAAGGCAAAGCTTTCTTGTCGGAATTGATTTCTGGTTTTATTATGAACACTGATATTTGCTCTACATGAGCGCTTGAGTTTCGTTACAAAGTTAAAGAATGATTTGATTTTATTAAATGAACTAAGTTTTTAGTTATGCGTCTTGTACGTGGCTAAATCGATTCTTCGCATTTATTTTGACTGTCTTCTTGTGACATCTCCCATTTTTCTCTTTAGATTAGTCCTGCGACTATTTTTCCACACTTTTAACCCAATTTCTAATTTCCGCCACTCATTTGTGTGGATATGGCTGTTGGAATCGACTGCTCTAATGGCAGAAAAAGATGGAAATTTAAGTAAAACTCTACTTTGCATCTCATTAGTCTAATTTCTAGTGAACAGACGATCATAGGGTTGCACACTTTTTGTTCCAATGTATACAGCGCTATGCAAAATTAACAGTACGTGGGTTATCGAGAGAAAACACTTCTGTTTGGTCTTTTTTGTTCACTTTGATCCGCCTAAACTCGGGTCTTAAAAGTTGCAGGCTTGTTTTTGAATAGATTTAGAATTTTATTAATTTCTTAAATAATGGCCAAATTATGATTTCCTAAAATTATTGCGCAATAGAGGTACTCTATATATTACCGCAGTTTGAAGTACAAGATAACGGAAATTGAGCTTCATGTTTTTCATTTTCGTCCAAGAAGTTTTGCTTTTTGACGTAAAATCAGTTTATTATATGGAAGTGTCAATAAAACAACGATCCAGTTCTCTATTTACTTAATGTTGCAAGCGTCATTGATTATTATTTAGTTGCTTCGATTCAAAAGTTTACTTTTATTGAAAATTATTACTTTGGACATTTTTAGTTCTTGTAAATTCTAGTCGCAATATTTTTGTTTATTCAATTTCTTTTCGACTAAGGGAACGTTTGGGGCGCACCACACCCATTAGTCCTCATTAACATCTCAGTCTCCCTGCTTCCTGTCTCTTTCTGTGTCTTAAGGGAGAGAGGAGAGGGTGAAACTATCTACTCCTCCTACTTCACATTGTCATTTTCCTTCCCTCTATCAGACCCCTCTCTTCTTAACATGTGAATAAATGAATGAACTAAATGAAATCTCTGCACTCCCCCTCTCGCTCTTACCTCTACCCCACCGATACACTCTTTCTCCCTCTTTCCTCGTCCCCTCCTACTTTTACACCAGGCTTATCTTCCCCTAGTTATGCGATAGCTCATATTATATAGTCTTGAAAACTAGTTATAATACTCTTTAACCAATACTTTCCCTATTACTATTACCATTCTTTTGTATAACTATCTATTTATCTATCTCCTTTGCACGCCTGGCTGCTCTAAGGTTTTTCCGGGCTATAACTCCATTATCCTAGTCAATAAATACATATTTCAGTGTCAATAAAGCTTTCATTACGCCAAAGAACAAAAAGACTGGTCGAGAGAAATGTTATTTTTACTTGGACAGTATTTTCGCATGGACTGTTTTCATTTTGCATTTTACAGTTTCGGTTACAATCTTACAATGCTGGCCATGTTATTACAAAAAGGACATCCTTTTGAAAAGTGCCCTCAGGTCGTGTCTTCTTTTGGATGATAAGTGTCAGCTGGGGTTAATGCTGATTCGATTATGCCACACCAGTTAACAGAAATTTATTGTTGCTTTATACTGAAGACGTTCGAATTGCTTCTTTAATTCATTTGATTATCTGTGGATTATTGAGGTATAATTGCATCCAGATAAACAATACCCAAATAAAAAAACAGTGATTATACTTCGAAATATATTTGTGGAACCAATTTGGTGATCAATTTTAATGACCAATTTTAATGCAGAAGTGGCATTATCCTGGTTGGTTTCATTCTTTGGATTTTGATTGCTTGAAAAAGCTGCGTTTTTGTTTTTCTCTCCAACATTAAGATTCATCTCACTATTATATATAATGACAAGCCAAGTAATTTATTAATTGCTCTCAGACAAAGTTTGTGGCAATTATAGTCCTGTGGTCTTTTTATGCAATTTTTAGCTCGACCGATTTCTCGTCTGACCCACTTTTTGTCCTCGGGGAAAAAACTGGATAAACAGGTAGCGTCCCGACATGAAGTGACTGAGCAGCTCCCTTAAGGCCTTACTAGTCTCTAAGTATGCCATTCAACGAAGCTGTTTTGAAGAGACAATTTCATGGTGTGAAGGGCTGTTTATAATCTTAAGGTTGACCCCCCCCCCGCCCCCACTCATCCACACCCAACACTCCCTCCCCGTACATCCTCCTCTACCTCTCGATTTGGTCCCACCTCTCGTTCAGCCCTCCCGACCCTAACCACCATCTATTGCTTGACACCCCCGACGTTTGATTGCCCTGCTCCGTTCACCCCTCCCCCCAATGATAGCATCCCTAAGCCTCAGCTGGCTACTACCGAAGCAAACCTCTCACCAGTTGTTTGAGAGCATTTTGCCCGTCGGTTTTGTTTAATGTATAGGAAGCTTCCCAAACGTTGTAATAAAGCAGAACTCATTCGTACTGGTTCCACAGGTGTAAGCCTCTCGCTTACTAGACTTAAGTATGCGAATCGCCGTTTTGGAGGCGAGCTGTTTTGTAGACATAAATTCACTGTGTGAAGGGCTGGTCTTAGACTTTGACCCCCATCACACACCCCCATGCGACCAAGTTAACAAACGCTAATCAAATCGAACTGGAACGCTAATAAAGGCCATTAAGTTAAGAAACAAAGATGTAGCTTAATAAGACTTTTAAAAATAAATGTCAAACTGTCAAAGACAAGGCTACATTTATCTAGCCTGAACTCATAAATTTTCTTTACTAAAACTACTTTGGGAAAAGATAACTTGTCAAGATTTCGAAGCATGACCCAAGAACCCGCAAACATTACTACAACAGATATGTATCAAAATTTGTAGAACGTTAGCAAGAGCATTCAGAAAATTTTGATATAAAGATATTCATAAATATTAACATGCATTGAAAGAAAAGACTTGGGATATCGATAACTTCACTGACTGGAATAAAACAGATTCGGATAGACAAAAATGCTCTGGCATAAATGATATGTAGCTGCAAATATCAATTTGAAATTATTTCCAAAACAATCCAGATGTGTGAGCAAATAAATAAAGTTGTCAAGATCAAGTAAAATCCGACATCTATGAATGGTAAATTTTGGAGCTTAATATTTGTCAACTGATTAGATGACGCTGCTTATAATAATTTGTTTTGGTTGTTTTTCATACTGGTTTAACAAGAATTAATTTTGAACAAGAAACAAACTCAATGTTGAAGATATTATGATTAAAATAAACAAAATCTGTTGTTTTTATCTGAGGTTGCAGAAGGAAGTATTTAATTAGCATCGACTTGTTTGTGAGCGATCTTCACTCAATATTGTGTCTGAATCAAGCTGATCTATCTCAAATGCAAAATGTTCTCAGTTTATGAAAGTTTGATATGTGCTTTGCTGTACATTTATTTTGCGATGTCTCAAAAATTGGTGAACAATTAAGCAATAATGATATACCTCAAATGTTGATTTTCTTTTTCTGTTATGATCTCAAAAATTTCAAACGAACAGAAGAAATGGGTAACATTTATCACTTGGCTAAAAATGGGCAGAGACTTTTTCTGAAAAGCTCTATTTTATTAAGTTTTTTTCAATTGTAGATAGTGACGCCTGCAGAAAACTAACAGAGTTGTTGATCTGAAATTCCCTCGAGGAAATCACTACTGTTTGGAAGAAACCAATTTCGAACAATGTTGTCAAAATTGGCGGTAAATTGACATGAAAAGCTGCCAAAACTAATTTTGTGATTTTCTTAGGAAAAATTTAGACGCAGAGAGATTTAATTTGATGCTACATATAGTAGTCTGCGATGCACGCCCTAAAAAAAGTCTTGACAAAGTGGGGTTAGCATGATGTTGTCCCTTTTTTCACTATTTCCTAGTTTCAAGTTATGTTGCTTGAATTCCTCGTAGTCTTCATGAAGTGTATGTGTACTCCTCTTTTTTTTTGGTTTCTCATTTCTGTGTTTGCTATTGATTTCCAAATTAAGTAACGATGATATGTCACACTCGTAGTAACGCTCGTCAGAATAACTAACGAATATGAAAGTTATAAGCTTCCATTAAAAAACAAATTTTTGAAGAAGTAACATTTATCAACATTTCGGAGAATGACCCAAAAATTTGCAAAACTTCTAAGATATGTATCGAAACTGTTAGAACGTTAGAAAGAGCATTGGACAAATTTTGATATAAAGGCATTAATATATATTAATAGATATTGAAAGAGAACACTTGAGACTATTCACTTAAGATCCCAAAACCAAACATACAACAGCCGGGAAAAAATTACGTGTGAACTAAAATTACGTGTAAAACAAAAGTTTCGAAATTGTTACTAAAAATTCAAAGGGACTTAAGAATAAAGTTACGATGATTCCATCATTGAAACCGTTATTATTGAAACGACAAAAGAGCTTTCTTCATTCTGACGAAGCAACAAAAGAACCGAGAACATGGCGTTCGGAAAAAAATCTTTGGATAGAAATTTGATTTTAGGAAATATTAATTTAGTAATTGGAACTTTGACTGTTAAACACTGCTGCTAATAATCCATTTTTGACTTGCATTTTTTTTCTGCAATTGGAGATATTAATATTGTATTGGAGATAATGATAGAAGTTTCAATTTAGCATTAAGTTTTTGGGTCGATTGAAGCAGAAATAAATATTTCTAAAAGATTTGTGCGTAGTAGTTTCTTACTGAGTAGGGCTTATTGTTAATAGCCGCCGTCATCCTCTCAGCGATTATTATTTAGGCGCTCTCTTTTTTTAAAATGCGCCACTGGTTGTAAAAGTTTCGGATTTGCCATTTTTCTTAAATTTTGCCATTTTTTGCCTTTTCTTTCCGTAGTTCCCAAAAGGTTGCTGTATTAAGTAGATTTTTAGTACATAGAGTCAATATTTTTAGTAATTTTGTTTAGGAATTCCTAAAGCACTAAATTTTGTGAAAAGAAGATGTTTAATTGTTTTTGGGATTTTTCGTTCGTTTTAGAATCCAACCGAATATTTTAGAATCCAACTCTCTTAATGTTGCTGTGAAATAGTTGTAAGGTCATTTGTTAAGTTAGTTCTTTGGATTGTTATTCAAGACTTGTCAGTTCTTTGGATTATTATTCAGGTCTGTGGCGTTTTGACTCTCTTAATGTTGCTGTGAAATATTTGTAAGGTCATTTGTTAAGTCAGTTTTTTGAATTGTTATTCAGGACTTGTCCTGCATTTTTTTTTTAAAAAATTCTCGTTATCTTTTGATCACTTTTTCCGTTTTACATAACTCACGATGTTCACGTTTGACCTCTGACTTACCTCACTCACTGTCAAAAGAAACGGGATAATTATATAAAGGCCGGTCCTAAAGTCATAGTGCATTAGGTTATCAAAGATCATTAAAACGATTGCTAGCTAGCATAAGTATTATGCTTAATAGCCTTCAGTTTAGAAGCTGAATTAAGTATAGTTTAGAATGCAACCGAAACTGCACGCCAAATTAGAACACTTTCAAACTGAGAAAAAAACAGAAAATTTGGTCAATTTCTTTTGTTTCAATCCCGATGTGCATCAAGCGCGTCAACGACGGATATTTACCGGCAATCTGCGGACCTCTTTTTAAATTGTTTGCTCTTCGGTACCTTGTACTGTTCACTCTTTTTATCAGAGTTCTTCTATGGTTGTTACTGGAAGCTGGACAGGGCTCTTTTTAATAAAAAATGATGCAAGTTTTTTTTTTACTTTTTTTCTGTTTTTTTTTGTTCTTCGCTTGTTTTATTTTATAAATTGGCAAGGTGTTGGATTGGTGTATGCTTGACCAAAGTAGTTAAAATTCGTTGAAAAATGGTTTGAAAGGAGCATATTGACGAGTTATCCGTCATTTGTAGCTTAGTTTTTTTGAAACTTTCCAGAGAATATAATTTTGATTGTGTCCTTCGTTCCGTTTCCCTTACCTTCGTTTTCTCTACTGTATTTTTTTTGGATATATCTTTCCATTTGTATTTGTTTAATGGATGAAACTAAACCTGTTGCATGGTCTTTTGCCAGTAAGTGTTGTTTAGTTGCGACTTAAAGAAAGTTTTAACATAGACTTTATCAATTTTTCTGGAAATAGAATTTTTAATTGTTCATTTTCATGTTTTTTTTCATGTTATTGTTTAAGTTATTAGCGTTTTCAATCAAGATAATCATTAAGTCATTTAGGGAGTTCAAGGTATGTCAGAAGGTTTTCTCCTTCGAGTTGTTACCGGTTATGTTTTTTTAAATTCTGCTGACACATTTGAACAATTTTTGTGAAGTCAAATTGTAGTGCTGGTTTTGGTCACGCCGAAACAGGAAGTGGAGCAAAACGGCGATTGGTTTTGCGGCGTAAAATTTTTTTGCTCTAGTTTTAAGGTACAGTAGGAGAATGTTGTTTGAATAGCCTTCAGTTTAGAAGTTGAATTGTATGTATTCTTAGAATCCAACCGAATATGCAGAATTTGCACACCAATTAATAATGTTTTGACACTGCCAAATTCTGCCAATTTCTATCTCTTACATTTTTTCCCTTTCAATCTCAATGTACGTCAAGCTGCTTTTTTCCGGCTATTTGGCGGCTATGGTTTTAATGTATAATTATACGTGTCTTTTCGAATCTATTTCTTGAAGCTTTTCTGTTCAATTGTAGCCTTTAACACTGTCGTGATTAACATATACCTGCCACTTACTTTGATTGATATATGGTTGACATCCGTCGAAATATTTCTGCGGCTCCGATGTATGTTAAATGGGTGATGTAATTTCTTAAACTAATTGGCAATGAGATTTAATCTCAATTGCGTGATACCTCTCTTAATTGCAAGTAAGGAGGCTGGGTAATGTGCGTTTGCACATAATGTTGCGACCCTGCTCCTCCGCATTTTCGACTTAATGGTCTACCGAGCGAAGGAGAAATAGAAAAATTCACCTATTGTTCAACATATGATAAATGAATTGAGTAATGCCGCATTAGAGGGCCGATGAAACATGCCATTAACCAGAAAACGAGAGATGAGAAACTGAAAAAGTCAATTAAAACAAACATTAATTACACTCAAAACTCGATGTCCATATTTAAAATAACACAATAACGAAATCAAACACCTGGAATTATCCATATTATTTTATACGACGGCAAAAAGAGCGACAAAAACAAGCAAACATTTCTTTAAAAAATCAAATAATTTAGCAAAAAACGGTGTCACAGCCGCTAAAACGATGATTATTTTTTATTGAGAACGTTTAATGGTTTCAATTGACCAATCTTTCAACGCCAATGGCACCTCCCTATTAGTGTGATATTGTGGCAAAGAAGTCAAAGAACAACCACAAAATTAACAGATATCCAAAATCGCATTTTTTAAAAATGAAAATGCGTGTTATCAATGCCCAGAAACAATTAGTTGAAGCCAAAACGGTTATAAAGATTAGGTTTTGTCTAACTGGAAAGAGAATACGGTGTATATGTACAGAGACCAGGCTACCTAGAGGCCGAAAGAAGATAAAAATTGACAGAGATCCTAAGTCAGAGAAACCCTAAGCTTTCATCTAAAAACCAAAACAGATTAACTTGCAGCTCCTTAGGAATCCAATTGCGCTTGTTATTAGTGAGACTGACTCATAAGGCTACAAAGAACAATAAATCTGACAGAAAACAAAATTTAACAAACACTTTTACCGCAATATTGAAGCCATTTAAACAAATTTTAAAAACCAATGAAACTATTGTAAACTGGAAGATTTTTGATACTTCACTTGGGTCTCATTTGATTGTCATTGTGTCTTCTTTGTAAAGGGGTCTCTGTTAAAAAGACAAAAAGAACATGAAATATTGACCAGTATAGAAAAATTTGACAGTATCGAAAGTTTGAAATATTGACAGTGTAGAAAATCTAAGCCCAAAGGACGTCAGTCAAAATAAATATATCCTAAATTATTATTGGGTTCTACAAACAATTGACGGTAATTTTCAATACTGAGATTAAATTAGGTGATTTCAAAATGAGGAACAAAAAGGGGAACTTTTAAAAAATAGTTTTGTTTTTTGAAAATAAAGTCATCTGATAAAGCCATCGAAAGTCATTTTTTGTCTATAAGTTATTAAAACCTTTCGCTATAATATCCAAAAGAAGCCACTGAGATCTTTCATAGTCTAGAATATTTGAAATGACTACAAAAAGATCAGCAAACAGGTATAAATTAAAAATTCTAGTAATTATTGCAAGAGAACGTGGTTGCAGCCGTCAAAGCAATAAGATATCCACAAAAAATATTAAGAATGTTACATTGCGCCTTATTTAGACGTCAGTTAGACCTGCTATTAATGTTATGGTTTGTCGAGCAAACAGAAATGAACCTCAAAAATAGGTATTCAAGCAAAATCAAGTTTATTTAAAAACTCGTAGTACACGAGCCAAAAAACCATTAGTTAAAAAACGAAACTTTTAAAGAATTTAATTTGATATCACATGAAAGAAAAGATTGAGTTGTTTATACTGAGATTAGGCTACAGGTTGACAGAAGTATGATATAGAAGATGCTCAGTTCAAAAAGGCACTGATTTTGTTCTTAAAACAAAGATTTACATGGTCGAAAGAGCACTTAGATGTCGAATGAAAACTCGGTATAGTATTACTTGTACCAATTAGACAAGACTATCGATTTTTTTATTATTGAGACAAAGTCACCAGACTGCAAAAAGAATTGAGAGTGCAGGCAAGACGCGATTTCGTTCAAGCTTATAAAATTCCTTTCGCAAGTCTTAAATCATGAGCTCATACTCAAAGGATAATGTTTTGTTCATTGGAGCTCAAGATCGCGTCCCAATGCAATCCGAACGTTTTTTGACTATAAATTTCCATGAAGAGAAAATCTAGCCCTGGTAAAATGCGCGCACAACTAAAGCACCTAATTGTTCCAAATATTTGCGACATAGGTAATTTGGCAAATGAAATATTTCAGTATATCAAAAATAAATGTTGCATTTTGGATACATATCGAGTTAAATTTGCAGAAAAACGGGCAGTATTTTAATTCATGAAGCCTCATATATGGAAAATTGTTTATAGGACTCCCTCTTTTGGAGTTTAAAATGATTTTGTTAGCAGTTTCCTGGTCTCTACTTATGGCAAATAAAGCGAGCTAAAAGTACTTATTTGGCACCATTTTTGGTGAGAAAGTCTGAAATTCGAAAAGTGTAGCAAAAAACTGGTGGGATCGAATTATTCATTAACCATACTCTATCTTTAGAGGGAAAGCCATTAACACTATTGTTGACAAGTTTATCAACTTTTAAGCGAAATTTACGAAAATTTGGGCTAAAATAACGGAAATCGGTCTGCTATTCACAAAATTGTAAACTTCGATATATCCCCGGAGAAAATGAATTTCAAAAAGAATTTGTTCTTATGTTCTACGTTGGACTGGCGTTTTTATGATACCACTCACAATTCTTTGCTTAATTTATCGATCGTCCAAATTTGACTGAACAAAAAATTCCATTATATAAAACAAAATTCCAATATAAAATATATAGTCCCTTCCGCCTGCTAAAGTGGGGTAGGAACAATGATTTACTTCGCGCTCATTTTAAGACTAATATGAGGTTTACTAAATTTTTTAGAGGTTGTCGAAGTACTCCTATATAATGCGGATGTTGAAAAAGTAAAAATACAAAATGATAATAGTATTGATAAAAGCTGGCGCCCAAAATGATAGCAATTTGAGAGCAATTTTGAAATTTTTAAACAAAAAAATTGTTTTAAATAGGTATAGCATGGTTCATTCGTCAGCTGTCAATCAGCTCAATATTTTTTATTTTTAGCTAGCTATATTCTTCATTACGGATGTCTGTTTCCTGTTATTTCGCGATCTTCCGGCTATGTTTGTGAAAAAGGAAGTCAATTATGAGTTGGACGCATATTTAAGTGACAAAGAGTTGTTTTGTAGTATGTATTGTAGTATTAGTCACACTTCTTGTCTATCAGAATATCTAAGATGATTTTTTAAGGGTAATACTTATACTTTTTTTACTGGAATATTTTCGTTGGCTGATATAAAAGTAAATTTTTCTTTGTTTTCGAACAAAGATCAAAGCAACTATTCTTGTTGAGTGCGTCTTTTTATTCACAAATTTGCTTGACTGTTTGTTACTCTAGAAGCATTTTTGGTTGCATGTGAGGTTTGACTTTTCGGGTGACTTTTTCATGCTTGATTTCTTGATATGAAATGTCAGTGGTCTGAAATAAACCCTAATAACAGCATTTGAAGCCGAGAGCAGATACGTTTTAGTACGTTCATTAAGTTAAAAGTTGCACATTTTTTGCTTTGTTGTACTGAAGTGTCGGTGTTGGTTTTGATGTAACAAAATTATTGAGTCCGAGCAAAATAGAAATAGTGAAATTGCAGAAATTTAAAAGTACCCAGGAAGGCGAATTTGTCGGCTGAATTTCTTGACGACAGCTGGGATCACCTTGGAATAACCTTTCTGGATTTTGTCTGCTATATCAGGTATCTATTCGGGTATCTTTTGAGTTGCTCTCGAACCACGTTTGAAGCAATCATTGTAACCGTGTGGGTCTTTTTACGACTCGAAGAGGATTATTGGTGTTCTAGAGATTGTTTAGTTGAAGCAAATTTGTGCATGATTTGAATTTTGAGTTTTTTTTCATCCAACCATTGACTTGTTTTTGAACTTTGACTTGTGTTTTCGAACCATGGGCTTTAACAGTAGCTTAGTTTGTAATGTATAGTACTTAGGAACTGCTGACAGTGTTCAATGTGAAGAGGTGTCATTTTGATACTTTTTGATCCCATATAAGTCCCTCCTTCTTATCTAAGCTGTAGACGCCTCACCTACCTACCAAACTGCCCTACCTGCCTCCCACATCTTCGCTGCCTTCCTACCCCCTCCCTTTACCTCTTGCTATATATCCGGGGGGGGGCACTTATCTACCTCTGCCTACACCCCAACACATACACTACGACCCCTAACGCCGCCCCTACCTACATCCCGTAACTACCTACCCCTCTCCCATCACCTACTTCCACCCGTATCTACCTTCATTAATAATCACTACTTTCTTTTCAAGTTGTTGAGTTTATAGTGCGCGACTCTTCGAGTCGCTTTCGGTATTCTACCGGCTGTGTCTTTTTACGCAGAACTTTGGCATGACCCTTTTTGAGCTTTTGTTCTAGAACGTTTTTTGTCTTTTCAAGTTTTCATTCTCATCTTAGTCGGTTTGTGTCGATTTTTGTCCCGGTGAAACGCTGGCAAGGTTAATCCCGCGTCATCTCAGCTGCGCTATTCTTCTTTTTAATTGCTCTCGAATGAAGTTTCAAGTAACTATTGTAAACGTGTGTATCTTTTTGATGCAAAATTTGTGCTTGACGGTTTTTGCGCTTTTGTTCTAGATCCTTGGAATTTCAAGTAACTTTTTAACGCTTCTCTTCTGCATTGTTGAGTGATTTCAATTGCTCTCACTCCGAAGTATGAAGTTTGTTGCTAAAATAAAAGGGATTGTAGCATAGGATATCACAAGGGCCGGATAGCCGAGTGGTTGATGCTTCTGTCGAGGACTCCGGAGGTCATGGGTCGCGATCCCACCCTGGTCGGACTTTTCCTGTAATTCGAGAGCAATCTGTCCGACGTTAGTTGGTGTATGTTTTAAATAAGCTTGTGGCTGCACCCGGTGTCCTCATGTTTGGGGCATAAATTTTCAACAGCTTTTCTAATCCTAAATTATTTGTTGTTGATAATTGGATATTCTTTTCGATATTGTTGTTAAGAGCTCTACCGTAAAAGTGGTTTGAGAATTTAAGCTAACACTTAAACACAGCATTATTGTTCCACCGTAGATCAAATATTTTGAGTTTGATCATACAGATGTATGTAAAGTAGCCAGCTTGCAAGAAGTCTGAAATTTACTCTGGCGACTTATTGACGGGAAGCTAATGTTTTGTTGGCTTTCTCATTCAGGCGCAACGCATGATCCTTTCTCGTTACATTTTTAATGCACGAATACTGAACGCTTTATTGGGACTATTTTTCGCAAGCTAACGGCTGTGTATATATTAAAGATTAACATATTTGTCATTTATCAAAAGTTTAAAAGGTAGGCGTCGTTTGAAGCAATCGTTCCGACGAAAGTTGGATGCGTTTAAAAGTTCTGTGCAATACTGATTGGTGTTAACTTCTATTTTTACCTTGAGCGCCATCAACGTCATAGCTGTAAAAGCTATTACAACAGTCGCATTTTTCTGAAAAGGTGTATACGGAGTGCACTAAAAAGTCATTGGCAATGTGAAAGAAAACCCTATTAATTTCGTTAGGCTAAGAAAAATTTACACTGATTCCTCATAAATGGGTTGAACTTATTTTTCTTTTTTTTTCAAGATTCTCTGCTGAAATTGGTGATAGCTTACACAATACAGCATTGATTTGAGCGGCTGGAGTGCAAAATATTGTCACCAAATGTTATTCGTAATTAGTTGTTATACAGAGGTTATGGTTGCAGCATAGGCGGAGTTTAGCGAAGTCCACTTTGTATTATCTTCAGCTTTTTCTTTTATTTTAATCTCTCTCCTTTAATTTGGATGTTATTTCACGCATCTGTACTCCGCTTTAATAGTGTCTCATAGTTACTATCTGTATTGACTTTGCGCATCTTTGTTATTTCAATTTGTAATCATGCTGAGAATCGATTAGGAATATTGCAACAAATGTTTTGACTCCGCCATTGACGCTATAGGAAGCATCGTGTAGATTTTCTTCAAATAAGATGCTACAAGAAAGTTTACTATCAAATTGAAGTTTTTTAATATCATACGTATCCAGCTGAAAGCCGGCGCGTTGTCGTTTTTCCAAAAAAAATCCATCCATAAGTTTTGCTCTATTTTTTACCTACCTTTGATGAAGCCAATTTGTAGTTCTTGACCAATATTTTACCTGAACAAAATGGCATTTATACGAGCTTTCGAAGTAGGTTACGGAGTTATGATAAACCACTGTAATTTTATCACCTTTTTCAATTCAATTGAGTTTTATCAGTCCTGATGTCTATCATCTATGCCTAGTGTCTGATTATAATCTGTAGTGCACATTCAGCTGTTCTGATTGTCATCTGTTTGATAGATGGCTGATAAACAGAAGTTGGCCGTGGATGCTAACCAGGCCTGTATCGACATCAATGAATCATTCGCGGAGTTGCTCAAAAATTTGGCCAATGGGAATGCACGAGGCTGCAACCAATCAGCTCGCGCCATTGCTAACAGGTAAAATTTCTCCTTCCTTTTGAAAAAGGTATTTTCTTGCGTATGAGTTCTTCACAAGTAAGAGAATGTATTGTGAAAATTTGTTTAACTTGATATAAATGTGGAATTGGTTGTACGGGCACATGTATCACTTAGGATCAAAGTTAAATTTGTCTCTGTCCCTAACACTGAATTTTGTCACATAATTGAGAAAAGAGGTAAAAAAAATAACTTTAAAAATGAAAGGAGGACTGCAAAAGCCTATGCATTGAAATAACCATATACTGAAATACCCAATTTTGAAATGCCCATATACTGAAGGAAAAAAACTCGGCAATTGATCTCCTTGAACTCAAATGGGATAGGAACGAATTTGACATAAAAATGTTTAAAAAATTTTTGTAAAAAAAGTTTTAAGGAATTTAATGTTAACTACGTTCACTTTTTATATCTGCAATTTTTTTTAGTTTTAACTGTTTGGAATAGCAAATTTTAGTGAACCATATGAAAAACCTTAAAATTCATGGGCAATTTGGTTTAGGTTTTTTATTGTTTTTGTGAAATACTTTTAGTACGATTTTCTTGAACAGCAAAGAGAACAAAACGTTGGAGAAAAATGGCATCAAAGTGTCACATCGCTGATATGCAATTCATTCTCAAACTATGTTTCTATAAAAGGTAAACATTGCCGGCAGGCTGTGAGAATACATCCAATGTTAACCCCGAATTGGGTAGGTTGAGTAGGATTAAAAGAGGCTAAGAGAAAAGAAGAAAGATATTGGTAGCTTTTTTATTTGCGAAGATTTAAGCTGAGCGTAGCTGTTGTGGGTATATTGAGGTTGTTTTAGTTTTGTTCTGTAGCCTGACGCTATTTTTTTCCGTTTTTCATGTTTGCAATTTTTTCCCGTCGACTCTCGTCCAAAATGGAGATTTGGACCCTCCTCTCTCATCCAGCTCTCCCAGAACCCTACCCCACGCCCCAATACTTGCATCCTTAAGCCCCTGCGGGCTACTAACGAAACCAACCGCTTGCCGGTCGTTTGAGAGCAGGTCGCCCGATGTTAGTCCTTTATGTTTTCACGCAACAGACTTAAAAACGTTAACTTTTTACGTCTATTAATGCTGCTCTCGAACTGATTTTATAAGCGTTACGTAACTCTTTACAAGTGGTTTTTAGCCAAATTTATTGATGAGTTGTGTGATCATAAATTATATAATTCGCCCTCTAAGTGACTTTAATTACCAATGTTAGGATTACTCTATACAAATTGAAACGACGTTTATGTGCGATTCCTACAAATCCAGGCCGTTGAAAATATTGCTTTGGACCGAGAACAGTTTTTTTACAGATATTTCAGATATAGGAGAAAACATCTTAGAACAATCTTTTTACAAAATAGTTGAAACAAAAAATTTTGGATTGCCCAGAATTTCAATTCAAAACTTCAGTGTTAAATTGTTGAAAATAGAAGAAACGTAGAAATGCACAAAAACGAAATTCGGAAATTTATCTGGATGATATCTGTTAATGAAATGATGATTAATATCAAACTGCACATAATTTCAAACGGCAAATTGTTTAGGCATGAGAACGGAGTAAGTTATTTGAGGAATTACATAATTGAGCTTTTTTGCAATAAAAATTCAATTGCATAGAAACTAGACCTTTAAAGAAATAATTATTGAGAAAAATATGATCAAGCAGATTCCGATGCGTTTTTTATGCCTCCCAAGTCAGTAGTGTCTTGAAAACATTATAGGAAGCAATTTTGAAAAAAGTCATAATGATTCTGTGAAAGCAATCAGAAATGAGACAAAAAGTTGTAAAATATTTATCAGAGAGGTGATTTCTGTTTTGCGGAAAATAGTTTGTGTAATGGTTTAAAAAACGAAAACTCCGCGAGATTCAATCCTTGAGCTGACCGTTGAAATCCTAGCAGAAACCAAAAGCAGAAGCAAATTGGGAAACAATTTGAGAGAATGAGAAAAACTATATCTTGAGTAATTACTTAAGCCTACAAATTTTACTATTGATATGCTAATAATTGTTCCGACCCCTCTTGAGGGGGGAGGAACTATATACTCAAATGGGTTTTTTTTGTTCAGTCAATTTTGGCCGATCGATATATTCATCGTAGAGAGTTGAGACTGGTATCATTAGAAAGCTTTTCCGGCGTAGAATATGAAATTAAAAAGATTTTTTTTGTGATTTTCGTTTTTGACAGGGAGATATCGAGGTTTAAACTTTCGAGAAAATAGAGTGAATTCCGTTGATTTCATTCATCTTTTTTCGGAATTTTTGACTAAAATTTCGCCAATTTTGATAAAATTTAATAAAATTTTTCAAGAAAATGTTGTTGATTTTAGGTTTAAAGACAAAATATATTGTCGGCTATTTTTCATTTGTTACCTGGTCTCGTTAATTAAAGGTCAAATATGACATTATTTTTGGCAAGGGAAGGTGTCCAAAGGGATTGGTGTTACAAAATCTAATGTTTTCAAAGAATTTGTTATGACTTTACTTGCTTCCAAACGGGTTTTTCACAAAAAAAAGTAAAAGAATTTTTGATTTTTGTCATATTTGACGTTTTTTTTGTAGACGTAAGACATATTCTGGATGATTGCTGGTCTCAAAGGCTTCCTTTGGAAGAATGGACGAACCTGTTCAAATTTTTCATTTTGTATTTAATGGCTTTTTGTCTTTGGAAATAAATTTTTTTCGAAAAAAAAAACAAGTATTACATAATTTTGCATTTTTTTCTTTTTTTTTTCTAATTGTTGCTTATTTTCAATAACGAGCGGCCACAAAATACATTATCGGTGTGCGATGAAGCTGCAGTCGAATATGTTTTGGGGGCCAAAGTATGGCTTGACGGTTTCTAAAGCATTTTCTGGCAAGTTTTAATTGATTTTTAGTTTCTTGTCTTTTTGTTGTTCTTTTTGTAACTGCATAAAATATTGAATACCAAGAGTTCTTAATTCTTTTCTATAGAAGCATTGCTAATTGTGAACCTATGGGATATTTCGGATGATTCCTAATGGCTTTCATTACTTTGAAATTAATTGTTTTTTTTTAAAAAGAATCCAGCGAATTTTCTGACTTTAAAGTTTCTGTTCTTTTTTTTCTAATTGTTACCCAGCTTTATTGTGAACTGGTGAATAAACATTTTTATCTGCCGAATTACAAGTTATTTCGTTTATTTTAAGTTTTATCTGACGCTATTTTGACTTTGTTATTAAATTTTGTTTTTTGAAACGGACATAAATTTTTTGATGTAATTAATGTTTGTTGTTGTTGTTGTTGTTTGATTTTGCCGTTTGTCTTCGCTTGTCTTCTTAATATTGACACATCTCAACATTCTAATGCATCATTTTTTACTCTACGGAGTTATTTGCTTTGGATGCTATCTTTTCGTTCATACACCAGTTTTTTTTGAAAAATACTTGAATTTTTTGTGTTTTTCCATCTGTTCCTCATTTGGTAGACAATTATGCCAAAATTGTGGACGATCGGGGTCGGAACCGTATGTGCGATCGCACATTACCGAGCCGCCTTGTTTGATATTAATAACTTGTCGCCGATAGGAAATGCGGATCAGAGAACAGTTTGAAAAAATTTAATTACAATGAATCGATAACTACAAGCTAAAATTGTTCAAGCTAACAAACCTTATTTGTAAAATTAAAACGGAACATCGTGAAAAATAGCATCATCCTTTGAAATTATTTCGCAGCAGGCTATTATGGCGGCACTTTTTTTCTAAAATATTTTTATGTCTTGGAGCGGTATCTTGTAGATTTGTATTCATTTGTTGCCACTTGTTAATGTCAATAAGAGGTCAATTTCGAGTGGCGGCTTCAATCACGCTGAAGTCACAAACGGAGTGAAATGACTATTATCGGTTTTTGAGTAATTTTTTTTCACATGCGGAAATTTGACCCGTTTTCATTGTTTTTTCAATTAAGGTTGTTATGTTCTTACACATGTAGTATAATTGCGCCTGTTTGCGTTTGCCTGAATCTCTGAACAGGCAGCTAATGCTTTTATGACTTTGAAACCAGTTGTCTTAAGATATTACAGAATTTTTCTTGTGTACCCTTATGTTAATATTAATTTTTTTGTTGACTTATCACTTAGTCACATTAATGGCAGGTCTCATCGGTTGCTCTTGAGATGTAAATAAATCAAGTTACTCGCTTCAGTGTAAAGCCAAATGTTTCTTCAACTTAAATACGACTTATTGTTTTATTAGCGAATTGTTTTATTAGCGAAAAAAGTATATGAGCGAATTTTTGAAATTTGCCTGTATATGTTGTTCAATTTGTTTTCTGATCAATAAGTATCATTAAGGGCAGGTATCATCTAATTCGGCATGAATGCACCTAATTAATCGTGCAAGTTCTAATCTTTTGGTTTAACTTTGACACTATTAAAAAAATGGCGTATATTTGAGTTTTGCTTTGAACTGTTGTGCATTTTTCAATTTCGTTCTAGTCCATCGCCAAAATGCCTTATCGGCTGCTACTAATTGATTATTATCGGGCGCTTGATTTTATACCTGTTTTTTCCATGACTTTGACACTCTTTATTTTCAAAGAAATATTGGTGGATATAAGGATATGCAACCCCATTTAGTTTATCGGATTCAATTATTAGCTATTGTTTTTGATAACTTAGATGCCAATTGTTTTCGTGAGGTTTTCGAATCTGGCCTTTAATATGTGTTTTGTCCTTTTTCACCTAATGGGGCTAAAAAAGATACTTTTCGATTCTAAAGTTCAATGCTATTCTGAGGTTATTGATTTAGCAATGTTTTCTGGAGTCTACTTGCTTTCAAAAAAGTTCTGGTTTTTTGGCATATTATTTCCTATTGATTTGACAAGGTTGTTTTATGGTGTAAGAATGATTATATAAATGCTGTAAATTGCGATGATTTTGACAAACTAGTTCTGGCAATAAAATATTCTTTTTTTAATTGCTATTGAACGAAGTTCATAGCAATTATTGTAAACGTGTGTGTCTTTTTTATGCAAATTTTTTGCTTGGCAATTTTGCGCTTTTCTTCTAGGACATTCTTTGACTTCTCAAGTGACTTTTCTCAAGCTTTCGTTCTTCATTTTTGAGTGATCTCTATTGCTCCGAAGTAAAGCTAATATAAAATCGGTTACAGAATAGGAGAGTTAAGTGATCTGTAGCGTAGTGGTTAGTGCTTGTGGCTGTGGATCCGGAGGTCAGTGGTTCGAAAAATTGATCTAGGCTACAGCCCCTGAATTAAATAATGCCTCGCTTGTCGTTCAAGAGCAATTCTTCCGACATTTGTCGGTTTATGTTCTTTTTTTGCTTTTGCGCTTTTAATGCCCTATGCTATGTTGACCATATGCTTTAATAGAATATTAGGGTTGCATTGTCTTTATTTTAACTATCTTTATCGATTGACCGATTTTTCGTCGGAGCATTCAAATTTTTCGACCTCAACAAGGGGATAAACAGGTAAAGCCATGAGCTTATGAATTGACTGAGCAGCTCTCTTAGAGCGTTACTACTTAATGGCAGTTCTTAATCTTAATAGGTTGTCCCCTCATCATTCAGCCTCTCCCCCTCTCCTCCTCCTCCCTTAGTCATGCCCCTCTTGTCCAGCCCTCCAAAACCTACCTTCGCTTGACCCCGCCATTCCAATCAACCCCTCTAGTGGTCAATATTTTTGTATAATGTTTTTATTATCGATGATTTTTACGACACTAGGTTTAGGAAAAATAAAAATATGCTCACATTTTTTGTTTTTCTTGCGCAGTCGAGGGCATGGTTTTTTGACTGATAAGGTTTAATGTTGCTGGAAAAATTTTGATGTTCAGGTCTTTAGTTAAGTCATTCGTTTGAATTGTAACTCAGTACTTGTCCTGCTATGTTTTTGTACTTCGCCGAATTAAATTTTGTTTTGCTTTAATGTGAGTCACAGCTTGTTCAACTTTTTGCGTGAAATGTTTTTGACTTTTCTAGGCTAGTTCTATTCGACGGTGATGTTGCTCAACGCACTTTTAAACAGTAGTTGCTCAGAACAGCAATATAAATTGAAAAGAGTCATAAAAGCGAAATCAAGCATAGAAACGGGATATCCTTTTAAAGCCCAATTTCAGATGCTCTCTACTTGAACTTTGTTCTTAACAATCTCTAATGTTTATTGGTATTGATACTGTGCCCTCGCCAAGAAACACGAGTATCTCTAACCACGGAATAACAACAAAATAGTTTTCACTTAATAATATCTTTTTGCAAAATCAATTTTCATTTTTGTCCTTTCAATTCCAATCAGGGTTATGGGAACCAATGGCGGCTATGTTCCGGCACTGTCGGGTATGTTTTAGTGCTGCAACAAACTTTTTTAATTCCTTAACTTTACAATTTAACTATTAAGTTGAGCCTGAAGCTTTAAATATGCTCGATTAAAAACATATGTTACGAAAATACAACTGTCGCCATTCAAAAATACAAACTTTTTGAGTCCGACTTTTCTTTAAATCCATTTCAAGCAGCAGAAAATTTTAAAATGATACAATATATATTGTTCTGGATGTCCTAAGAAATCAAAATTTGAATAATAAAGTACTGCTGACACAAAATTGTGGGAACATTAATTTAGATATTTTGGAATTCGTGTACGTTAACTAGAGATTCCAACAGAATTTCGTTGTCATACGTTTTTATGATTTATTGGCTGTACATCTCTTAACTTGTTTGGTGTTAATTGTGTGGCTGCTTATGACCTGGTTCGACCCTAGCTTTGATTCATTTGCATTGATGAATTCATGCAATTTATATTCTCCTAACTTAAGACTCCCCATCCCTCTGATTTTGATATCTGATCAAGGCGCTGGGGTGTATATATATATTTTCTAACTCGCTTTTAACTCCCTTTTTTCTAACTTTCTTTTCTCGCTTTCTTTTTTCGCTTTCTTTTCTCACTTTCTTTTCTCACTTTCTTTTCTCACTTTCTTTTCTCTCTTTCTTTTCTCACTTTTTCTTTTCTCACTTTCTTTTCAAACTTTCTTTTCTCCCTTTTTTCACTTTTCTCACTTTCTTTTCTCACTCACTTTTATCACTTTCTTTTCTCACTTTCTTTTCTCACTTTCTTTTTTCACTTTCTTTTCTCACTTTTCTTTCTCACTTTCTTTTCGCACTTTCTTTTCTCATTTTCTTCTCTCATTTTTTCCTCCCTTTTTTCTCACTTTCTTTTCTCACTTTCTTTTCTCTCTTTCTTTTCTCACTTTCTTTTCTCACTTTTTTTTCTTTTTCTTTTCTCTTTTTCTTTTCTCACTTTCTTTTCTCACTTTCTTTTCTCACTTACTTTTCTCATTTTCTTTCTTCACTTTCTTTTCTCACTTTCTTTTCTCACTTTCTTTTCTCACTTTCTTATCTATCTCACTTTCTTTTCTCACTTTCTTATCTCACTTTCTTTTCTCACTTACTTTTCTCATTTTCTTTCTTCACTTTCTTTTCTCACTTTCTTTTCTCACTTTCTTTTCTCTCTTTCTTTTCTCACTTTCTTTTCTCACTTTTTTTTCTTTTTCTTTTCTCTTTTTCTTTTCTCACTTTCTTTTCTCTCTTTCTTTTCTCACTTTTTCTTTTCTCACTTTTTCTTTCTTTTCTCACTTTCTTTTCAAACTTTCTTTTCTCCCTTTTTTCACTTTTCTCACTTTCTTTTCTCACTCACTTTTATCACTTTCTTTTCTCACTTTCTTTTTTCACTTTCTTTTCTCACTTTTCTTTCTCACTTTCTTTTCGCACTTTCTTTTCTCATTTTCTTCTCTCATTTTTTCCTCCCTTTTTTCTCACTTTCTTTTCTCACTTTCTTTTCTCTCTTTCTTTTCTCACTTTCTTTTCTCACTTTTTTTTCTTTTTCTTTTCTCTTTTTCTTTTCTCACTTTCTTTTCTCACTTTCTTTTCTCACTTACTTTTCTCATTTTCTTTCTTCACTTTCTTTTCTCACTTTCTTTTCTCACTTTCTTTTCTCACTTTCTTTTCTCACTTTCTTATCTATCTCACTTTCTTTTCTCACTTTCTTATCTCACTTTCTTATCTCACTTTCTTTTCTCACTTTCTTATCTCACTTTCTTATCTCACTTTCTTATCTCACTTTCTTATCTCACTTTCTTATCTCACTTTCTTTTCTCACTTTCTTTTCTCGCTTTCTTTTCTCAATTTCTTTTCTCACTTTCTTTTCTTTATTTGTTTTCTCACTTTCTTTTCTGGTTTTTTTTCACTTTCTCTTCTCACTTTCTTTTCTCACTTTCTTTTCCCACTTTCCTTTCTCACGTTCTTTTCTCACTTTCTTTTTTCACTTTCTTTTTCCCACTTTCTTTTCTCACTTTCGTTTCTCACTTTCTTTTCTCACTTTCTTTTCTCACTTCTCTTTTTCTTTTCTCTTTTTCTTTTCTCTTTTTCTTTTCTCGTTTTTTTCTCACTTTCTTTTCTCACTTTCTTTTCTCACTTTCATTTCTCACTTTCTTTTCTCACTTTCTTTTCTCACTTTCTTTTGTCACTTTCTTTCTCACTTCCTTTTCTCGCTTTTTTTCTCATTTTTTCCTCCCTTTTTTCTAACTTTCTTTTCTCGCTTTCTTTTCTCGCTTTCTTTTCTCACTTTCTTTTCTCACTTTCTTTTCTCACTTTCTTTTTTCACTTTTTTTTCTTTTTCTTTTCTCTTTTTCTTTTCTCACTTTCTTTTCTCACTTTCTTTTCTCATTTTCTTTTCTCACTTACTTTTCTCATTTTCTTTCTTCACTTTCTTTTCTCACTTTCTTTTCTCACTTTCTTTTATCACTTTCTTATCTATCTCACTTTCTTTTCTCACTTTCTTATCTCACTTTCTTATCTCACTTTCTTTTCTCACCTTCTTATCTCACTTTCTTATCTCACTTTCTTATCTCACTTTCTTATCTCACTTTCTTATCTCACTTTCTTTTCTCACTTTCTTTTCTCGCTTTCTTTTCTCAATTTCTTTTCTCACTTTCTTTTCTTTATTTGTTTTCTCACTTTCTTTTCTGTTTTTTTCACTTTCTCTTCTCACTTTCTTTTCTCACTTTCTTTTCTCACTTTCTTTTCCCACTTTCTTTTCCACGTTCTTTTCTCACTTTCTTTTTTCACTTTCTTTTTCCCACTTTCTTTTCTCACTTTCTTTTCTAACTTTCTTTTCTCACTTCTCTTTTTCTTTTCTCTTTTTCTTTTCTCTTTTTCTTTTCTCGTTTTTTTCTCACTTTCTCTTCTCACTTTCTTTTCTCACTTTCATTTCTCACTTTCTTTTCTCACTTTCTTTTCTCACTTTCTTTTCTCACTTTCTTTCTCACTTCCTTTTCTCGCTTTCTTTTCTCATTTTTTCCTCCCTTTTTTCTAACTTTCTTTTCTCGCTTTCTTTTCTCGCTTTCTTTTCTCACTTTCTTTTCTCACTTTCTTTTTTCACTTTCTTTTCTCACTTTCTTTTCTCACTTTCGTTTCTCACTTTTCTCATTTTTTTTTCTCATTTTTTCCTCCCTTTTTTCTCACTTTCTTTTCTCACTTTCTTTTCTCATTTTCTTTTCTCACTTCTCTTTTTCTTTTCTCTTTTTCTTTTCTCTTTTTCTTTTCTCGTTTTTTTCTCACTTTCTTTTCTCACTTTCTTTTCTCACTTTCTTTTCTCACTTTCTTTTGTCACTTTCTTTCTCACTTCCTTTTCTCGCTATCTTTTCTCACTTTCTTTTTTCACTTTTTTTTCTTTTCTCTTTTTCTTTTCTCACTTTCTTTTCTCACTTTCTTTTCTCATTTTCTTTTCTCACTTACTTTTCTCATTTTCTTTCTTCACTTTCTTTTCTCACTTTCTTTTCTCACTTTCTTTTATCACTTTCTTATCTATCTCACTTTCTTTTCTCACTTTCTTATCTCACTTTCTTATCTCACTTTCTTTTCTCACCTTCTTATCTCACTTTCTTATCTCACTTTCTTATCTCACTTTCTTATCTCACTTTCTTATCTCACTTTCTTTTCTCACTTTCTTTTCTCGCTTTCTTTTCTCAATTTCTTTTCTCACTTTCTTTTCTTTATTTGTTTTCTCACTTTCTTTTCTGTTTTTTTCACTTTCTCTTCTCACTTTCTTTTCTCACTTTCTTTTCTCACTTTCTTTTCCCACTTTCTTTTCCACGTTCTTTTCTCACTTTCTTTTTTCACTTTCTTTTTCCCACTTTCTTTTCTCACTTTCTTTTCTAACTTTCTTTTCTCACTTCTCTTTTTCTTTTCTCTTTTTCTTTTCTCTTTTTCTTTTCTCGTTTTTTTCTCACTTTCTTTTCTCACTTTCTTTTCTCACTTTCATTTCTCACTTTCTTTTCTCACTTTCTTTTCTCACTTTCTTTTCTCACTTTCTTTCTCACTTCCTTTTCTCGCTTTCTTTTCTCATTTTTTCCTCCCTTTTTTCTAACTTTCTTTTCTCGCTTTCTTTTCTCGCTTTCTTTTCTCACTTTCTTTTCTCACTTTCTTTTTTCACTTTCTTTTCTCACTTTCTTTTCTCACTTTCGTTTCTCACTTTTCTCATTTTTTTTTCTCATTTTTTCCTCCCTTTTTTCTCACTTTCTTTTCTCACTTTCTTTTCTCATTTTCTTTTCTCACTTCTCTTTTTCTTTTCTCTTTTTCTTTTCTCTTTTTCTTTTCTCGTTTTTTTCTCACTTTCTTTTCTCACTTTCTTTTCTCACTTTCTTTTCTCACTTTCTTTTGTCACTTTCTTTCTCACTTCCTTTTCTCGCTATCTTTTCTCACTTTCTTTTCTCGCTTTCTTTTCTCACTTTCTTTTCTCACTTTCTTTTCTCACTTTCTTTTTTCACTTTTTTTTTCCTTTTCTTTTCTCTTTTTCTTTTCTCACTTTCTTTTCTCACTTTCTTTTCTCATTTTATTTTCTCACTTACTTTTCTCATTTTCTTTCTTCACTTTCTTTTCTCACTTTCTTTTCTCACTTTCTTATCTATCTCACTTTCTTTTCTCACTTTCTTATCTCACTTTCTTATCTCACTTTCTTTTCTCACCTTCTTATCTCACTTTCTTATCTCACTTTCTTATCTCACTTTCTTATCTCACTTTCTTATCTCACTTTCTTTTCTCACTTTCTTTTCTCGCTTTCTTTTCTCAATTTCTTTTCTCACTTTCTTTTCTTTATTTGTTTTCTTTCTTTTCTGTTTTTTTCACTTTCTCTTCTCACTTTCTTTTCTCACTTTCTTTTCTCACTTTCTTTTCCCACTTTCTTTTCCACGTTCTTTTCTCACTTTCTTTTTTCACTTTCTTTTTCCCACTTTCTTTTCTCACTTTCTTTTCTAACTTTCTTTTCTCACTTCTCTTTTTCTTTTCTCTTTTTCTTTTCTCTTTTTCTTTTCTCGTTTTTTTTCTCACTTTCTTTTCTCACTTTCTTTTCTCACTTTCATTTCTCACTTTCTTTTCTCACTTTCTTTTGTCACTTTCTTTCTCACTTCCTTTTCTCGCTTTCTTTTCTCATTTTTTCCTCCCTTTTTTCTCACTTTCTTTTCTCACTTTCTTTTCTCTCTTTCTTTTCTCACTTTCTTTTCTCACTTTTTTTTCTTTTTCTTTTCTCTTTTTCTTTTCTCACTTTCATTTCTCACTTTCTTTTCTCACTTTCTTTTGTCACTTTCTTTCTCACTTTCTTTTCTCGCTTTCTTTTCTCGCTTTCTTTTCTCACTTTCTTTTCTCACTTTCTTTTTTCACTTTCTTTTCTCACTTTCTTTTCTCACTTTCGTTTCTCACTTTTCTCATTTTTTTTCTCAATTTTTCCTCCCTTTTTTCTCACTTTCTTTTCTCACTTTCTTTTCTCATTTTCTTTTCTCACTTTCTTTTCTCACTTTCTTTTCTCACTTCTCTTTTTCTTTTCTCTTTTTCTTTTCTCTTTTTCTTTTCTCGTTTTTTTCTCACTTTCTTTTCTCACTTTCTTTTCTCACTTTCTTTTCTCACTTTCTTTTGTCACTTTCTTTCTCACTTCCTTTTCTCGCTTTCTTTTCTCGCTTTCTTTTCTCACTTTCTTTTTTCACTTTCTTTTCTCACTTTCTTTTCTCACTTTCGTTTCTCACTTTTCTCATTTTTTTTCTCATTTTTTCCTCCCTTTTTTCTCACTTTCTTTTCTCACTTTCTTTTCTCATTTTCTTTTCTCACTTTCTTTTCTCACTTTCTTTTCTCACTTCTCTTTTTCTTTTCTCTTTTTCTTTTCTCTTTTTCTTTTCTCGTTTTTTTCTCACTTTCTTTTCTCACTTTCTTTTCTCACTTTCTTTTGTCACTTTCTTTCTCACTTCCTTTTCTCGCTTTCTTTTCTCGCTTTCTTTTCTCACTTTCTTTTCTCACTTTCTTTTTTCACTTTCTTTTCTCACTTTCTTTTCTCACTTTCGTTTCTCACTTTTCTCATTTTTTTTCTCATTTTTTCCTCCCTTTTTTCTCACTTTCTTTTCTCACTTTCTTTTCTCACTTTCATTTCTCACTTTCTTTTCTCACTTTCTTTTGTCACTTTCTTTCTCACTTCCTTTTCTCGCTTTCTTTTCTCATTTTTTCCTCCCTTTTTTCTCACTTTCTTTTCTCACTTTCTTTTCTCTCTTTCTTTTCTCACTTTCTTTTCTCACTTTTTTTTCTTTTTCTTTTCTCTTTTTCTTTTCTCACTTTCATTTCTCACTTTCTTTTCTCACTTTCTTTTGTCACTTTCTTTCTCACTTTCTTTTCTCGCTTTCTTTTCTCGCTTTCTTTTCTCACTTTCTTTTCTCACTTTCTTTTTTCACTTTCTTTTCTCACTTTCTTTTCTCACTTTCGTTTCTCACTTTTCTCATTTTTTTTCTCATTTTTTCCTCCCTTTTTTCTCACTTTCTTTTCTCACTTTCTTTTCTCATTTTCTTTTCTCACTTTCTTTTCTCACTTTCTTTTCTCACTTCTCTTTTTCTTTTCTCTTTTTCTTTTCTCTTTTTCTTTTCTCGTTTTTTTCTCACTTTCTTTTCGCACTTTCTTTTCTCATTTTCTTCTCTCATTTTTTCCTCCCTTTTTTCTCACTTTCTTTTCTCACTTTCTTTTCTCTCTTTCTTTTCTCACTTTCTTTTCTCACTTTTTTTTCTTTTTCTTTTCTCTTTTTCTTTTCTCACTTTCATTTCTCACTTTCTTTTCTCACTTTCTTTTGTCACTTTCTTTCTCACTTTCTTTTCTCGCTTTCTTTTCTCGCTTTCTTTTCTCACTTTCTTTTCTCACTTTCTTTTTTCACTTTCTTTTCTCACTTTCTTTTCTCACTTTCGTTTCTCACTTTTCTCATTTTTTTTCTCATTTTTTCCTCCCTTTTTTCTCACTTTCTTTTCTCACTTTCTTTTCTCATTTTCTTTTCTCACTTTCTTTTCTCACTTTCTTTTCTCACTTCTCTTTTTCTTTTCTCTTTTTCTTTTCTCTTTTTCTTTTCTCGTTTTTTTCTCACTTTCTTTTCTCACTTTCTTTTCTCACTTTCTTTTCTCACTTTCTTTTGTCACTTTCTTTCTCACTTCCTTTTCTCGCTTTCTTTTCTCATTTTTTCCTCCCTTTTTTCTAACTTTCTTTTCTCGCTTTCTTTTCTCGCTTTCTTTTCTCACTTTCTTGTCTCACTTTCTTTTCTCACTTTCTTTTTTCACTTTCTTTTCTCACTTTCTTTTCTCACTTTCATTTCTCACTTTTCTCATTTTCTTTTCTCATTTTTTCCTCCCTTTTTTCTCACTTTTTTTTCTCGCTTTCTTTTCTCATTTTCTTTTCTCACTTTCTTTTCTCACTTTCTTTTCTCACTTTCTTTTTTCACTTTTTCTCACTTTCGTTTCTCATTTTCTTTTCTCATTTTCTTTTCTCATTTTTTCCTCCCTTTTTTCTCACTTTCTTTTCTCCCTTTCTTTCTCACTTCCTTTTCGCTTTCTTTTCTCATTTTTTTCCTCCCTTTTTTCTAACTTTCTTTTCTCGCTTTCTTTTTTCGCTTTCTTTTCTCACTTTCTTTTCTCACTTTCTTTTCTCACTTTTTTTTCTCACTTTCTTTTCTCGCTTTCTTTTCTCACTTTCTTTTCTCACTTTCTTTTTTCACTTTCTTTTCTCACTTTCTTTTCTCACTTTCGTTTCTCACTTTTCTCATTTTCTTTTCTCATTTTTTCCTCCCTTTTTTCTCACTTTCTTTTCTCACTTTCTTTTCTCATTTTCTTTTCTCACTTTCTTTTCTCACTTTCTTTTCTCACTTCTCTTTTTCTTTTCTCTTTTTCTTTTCTCATTTTCTTTTCTCATTTTTTCCTCCCTTTTTTCTCACTTTCTTTTCTCACTTTCTTTTCTCACTTTCTTTTCTCTCTTTCTTTTCTCACTTTCTTTTCTCACTTTTTTTTCTTTTTCTTTTCTCTTTTTCTTTTCTCACTTTCATTTCTCACTTTCTTTTCTCACTTTCTTTTGTCACTTTCTTTCTCACTTTCTTTTCTCGCTTTCTTTTCTCGCTTTCTTTTCTCACTTTCTTTTCTCACTTTCTTTTTTCACTTTCTTTTCTCACTTTCTTTTCTCACTTTCGTTTCTCACTTTTCTCATTTTTTTTTCTCATTTTTTCCTCCCTTTTTTCTCACTTTCTTTTCTCACTTTCTTTTCTCATTTTCTTTTCTCACTTTCTTTTCTCACTTTCTTTTCTCACTTCTCTTTTTCTTTTCTCTTTTTCTTTTCTCTTTTTCTTTTCTCGTTTTTTTCTCACTTTCTTTTCTCACTTTCTTTTCTCACTTTCTTTTCTCACTTTCTTTTGTCACTTTCTTTCTCACTTCCTTTTCTCGCTTTCTTTTCTCATTTTTTCCTCCCTTTTTTCTAACTTTCTTTTCTCGCTTTCTTTTCTCGCTTTCTTTTCTCACTTTCTTGTCTCACTTTCTTTTCTCACTTTCTTTTTTCACTTTCTTTTCTCACTTTCTTTTCTCACTTTCGTTTCTCACTTTTCTCATTTTCTTTTCTCATTTTTTCCTCCCTTTTTTCTCACTTTTTTTTTCTCGCTTTCTTTTCTCATTTTCTTTTCTCACTTTCTTTTCTCACTTTCTTTTCTCACTTTCTTTTTTCACTTTTTCTCACTTTCGTTTCTCATTTTCTTTTCTCATTTTCTTTTCTCATTTTTTCCTCCCTTTTTTCTCACTTTCTTTTCTCCCTTTCTTTCTCACTTCCTTTTCGCTTTCTTTTCTCATTTTTTTCCTCCCTTTTTTCTAACTTTCTTTTCTCGCTTTCTTTTTTCGCTTTCTTTTCTCACTTTCTTTTCTCACTTTCTTTTCTCACTTTTTTTTCTCACTTTCTTTTCTCGCTTTCTTTTCTCACTTTCTTTTCTCACTTTCTTTTTTCACTTTCTTTTCTCACTTTCTTTTCTCACTTTCGTTTCTCACTTTTCTCATTTTCTTTTCTCATTTTTTCCTCCCTTTTTTCTCACTTTCTTTTCTCACTTTCTTTTCTCATTTTCTTTTCTCACTTTCTTTTCTCACTTTCTTTTCTCACTTCTCTTTTTCTTTTCTCTTTTTCTTTTCTCTTTTTCTTTTCTCGTTTTTTTCTCACTTTCTTTTCTCACTTTCTTTTTTCACTTTCTTTTCTCACTTTCTTTTGTCACTTTCTTTCTCACTTCCTTTTCTCGCTTTCTTTTCTCATTTTTCCTCCCTTTTTTCTAACTTTCTTTTCTCGCTTTCTTTTCTCGCTTTCTTTTCTCACTTTCTTGTCTCACTTTCTTTTCTCACTTTCTTTTTTCACTTTCTTTTCTCACTTTCTTTTCTCACTTTCGTTTCTCACTTTTCTCATTTTCTTTTCTCATTTTTTCCTCCCTTTTTTCTCACTTTTTTTTCTCACTTTCTTTTCTCATTTTCTTTTCTCACTTTCTTTTCTCACTTTCTTTTCTCACTTTCTTTTTTCACTTTCTTTTCTCACTTTTTCTCACTTTCGTTTCTCACTTTCTTTTCTCATTTTCTTTTCTCATTTTTTCCTCCCTTTTTTCTCACTTTCTTTTCTCTCTTTCTTTCTCACTTCCTTTTCGCTTTCTTTTCTCTTTTTTTTCCTCCCTTTTTTCTAACTTTCTTTTCTCGCTTTCTTTTTTCGCTTTCTTTTCTCACTTTCTTTTCTCACTTTCTTTTCTCACTTTTTTTTCTCACTTTCTTTTCTCGCTTTCTCTTCTCACTTTCTTTTCTCACTTTCTTTTTTCACTTTCTTTTCTCACTTTCTTTTCTCACTTTCGTTTCTCACTTTTCTCCTTTTCTTTTCTCATTTTTTCCTCCCTTTTTTCTCACTTTCTTTTCTCACTTTCTTTTCTCATTTTCTTTTCTCACTTTCTTTTCTCACTTTCTTTTCTCACTTCTCTTTTTCTTTTCTCTTTTTCTTTTCTCTTTTTTTTCTCGTTTTTTTCTCACTTTCTTTTCTCACTTTCTTTTTTCACTTTCTTTTCTCACTTTCTTTTGTCACTTTCTTTCTCACTTCCTTTTCTCGCTTTCTTTTCTCATTTTTCCTCCCTTTTTTCTAACTTTCTTTTCTCGCTTTCTTTTCTCGCTTTCTTTTCTCACTTTCTTGTCTCACTTTCTTTTCTCACTTTCTTTTTTCACTTTCTTTTCTCACTTTCTTTTCTCACTTTCGTTTCTCACTTTTCTCATTTTCTTTTCTCATTTTTTCCTCCCTTTTTTCTCACTTTTTTTTCTCACTTTCTTTTCTCATTTTCTTTTCTCACTTTCTTTTCTCACTTTCTTTTCTCACTTTCTTTTCTCACTTTCTTTTTTCACTTTCTTTTCTCACTTTTTCTCACTTTCGTTTCTCACTTTCTTTTCTCATTTTCTTTTCTCATTTTTTCCTCCCTTTTTTCTCACTTTCTTTTCTCTCTTTCTTTCTCACTTCCTTTTCGCTTTCTTTTCTCATTTTTTTCCTCCCTTTTTTCTAACTTTCTTTTCTCGCTTTCTTTTTTCGCTTTCTTTTCTCACTTTCTTTTCTCACTTTCTTTTCTCACTTTTTTTCTCACTTTCTTTTCTCTCTTTCTTTTCTCACTTTCTTTTCAAACTTTCTTTTCTCCCTTTTTTCACTTTTCTCACTCACTTTTATCACTTTCTTTTCTCACTTTCTTTTCCCACTTTCTTTTCTCACTTTCTTTTCTCACTTTCTTTTTCCACTTTCTTTTTCCCACTTTCTTTTCTCACTTTCTTTTCTCACTTTTTTCTCTCACTTTCTTTTCTCACTTTCTCCTCTTTTTTTTTCTCTTTTTCTTTTCTCACTTTCTTTTCTCGTTTTTTTCTCACTTTCTTTTCTCACTTTCATTTCTAACTTTCTTTTCTCACTTTCTTTTCTCACTTTATTTTCTCACTTTCTTTTGTCACTTTCTTTCTCACTTCCTTTTCTCGCTTTCTTTTCTCATTTTTTCCTCCCTTTTTTCTAACTTTCTTTTCTCGTTTTCTTTTCTCACTTTCTTTTCTCACTTTCTTTTCTCACTTTCTTTTCTCACTTTCTTTTCTCACTTTCTTTTCTCAATTTCGTTTCTCACTTTCTTTTCTCATTTTCTTTTATCAGTTTTTCCTCCCTTTTTTCTAACCTTCTTTTCTCGCTTTCTTTTCTCGCTTTCTTTTCTCACTTTCTTTTCTCACTTTCTTTTCTCACTTTCTTTTTTCACTTTCTTTTCTCACTTTTGTTTTCTCTCTTTCTTTCTCACTTCCTCTTCTCTCTTTCTTTTCTCATTTTTTCCTCCCTTTTTCCACTTTCTTTTTCCACTTTCTTTTTCCCACTTTCTTTTCTTACTTTGTTTTTTCACTTTCTTTTCTCACTTTCTTTTCTCACTTTTGTTGCTCACTTTCTTTTCTCATTTTCTTTTCTCATTTTTTCCTCCCTTTTTTCTCACTTTATTTTCTCACTTGCTTTTCTCTCTTTCTTTTCTCACTTTCTTTTCTCACTTTCTTTTCCCATTTTCTTTTCTCACTTTCTGTTCTCACTTTCTTTTCTCACTTTCTTTTTTCAATTTCTTTTCTCACTTTTTCTCACTTTTGTTTCTCACTTTCTTTTCTCATTTTCTTTTCTCATTTTTTCCTCCCTTTTTTCTCACTTTCTTTTCTCTCTTTCTTTTTCACTTCCTTTTCGCTTTCTTTTATTTGATATATATTCATCAAATCGTACAAAACTGTCGACTCGTATATTTGGTTGTCTATCGTTGATCAATGTGCTGTTTGTTTTGTTTCATGAAGAAATGTTCGATTATTATTAACAAAGTCACAGCTCGATACTATTGTTATTTCTATATAGATTTGGTACAATCTGTAGATTAGTACCAGGAAATAAATAAAAGAAGAAAGTTTTATTTAAAGTGCTTGAGAAAAATGCTTCTGTCTATTATGTTTCGATCTAATCATATCCAAGTTTTCTTTAGGTTTGAACAGTTTGCAGAGGACTGCAAGAGAGTGGCCTCTCTGCTGGACTCGAGGGATGAGCAGATTCAGCTGATACAATCTGCACAGAACCTCATCTTTGAGGGAAAGTTGACACTGCAAGAGATACAACATGTGATGGAGAGGGGAGAGGGATACCTCAACAATGTACAGAAGGTTCGTAATTACGTCAAAAGTACTGAAAATTGAAATTGATAAATAGCCAGGGGACAACGTAATGGTAGTTTATCCAAATTTTATCGGATTTTATCCAGATTTTATCCGTAGTTTATCCAGATTTTATAGGATAAAACAGAACGCCTCAGTTTGCTTAAGAACAGTTCAAAAATAAAATTTGTCGTTAATATATCCTCCTAATCTTGAATTTCTTCTGTCCTTAATTTTTAAAGATTTAACTCTGGTAGCATTCTGGAGAGTTTAAAAGGCTTCAGTGGCTGCGATTTCTAGTTCCAAGAAGAGCCACTGTTGACTTATTTTCTTTCACTCAGTAATGAAGACTCATAGTTTTCTCAATATTTTTTCGACTCTGAGCATTATTGTTTTTCTTTCACTCAGCATTAGGTTGACGTGCAGTTTCTCGTTCTGCTTTACTATTCCAATGACAGAGGAGGGGGTGTTGGAAAGGTTAAAGTTCAATATGAAATTACAGTCTTTGAGTTAATTAATTGCTCTCAAACGAAGTTCGTAGCGATTATATTAAATCTGTCTGTCTTCTTTTAAAGCGATTTTTTGCTTGACCGATTTTTTGTAACCTATTTGACTTTTCGTCCTCAAAAACGGGATAAACAGTTAGCGCCCAGCGGGCATTAAGTGATCTTAGAGCCTTTCAGATCTCTAGTCTCCAAGTATGCTCAGGAGGTCGGGGTTCGAATCCTACCGTCGGCTTATGTTTTTGCAACCATAAAGAAAAATTTAATGGGGCTACAACCCCCGAATTAAATTACGCCTTCTGTCATTCAAAAGCAACTTTTCTGACGTTAATCGGTTGATGTTTAATAGCCGCCGTCAGCCTCTCAACGGCTATTATTAAGGCGCTCCCCTTTTTTACAATTCAAAGAATTTGAATTGTATTGGGGCGCTGTATTGTGCCCCACGACTCGAAGGGGAGTATTGGAGAAGTCCTTTTTTAATCAATTTTATTGGAGTGAATTTTAAAGCGGGAAATGAAGCAGGTGAAGAAATTTGGAGTGATTTTGTTGCTGAGCAAAGTTAAGAGTGGAGCGAAAAGAGTGGTTTTTTTGTTCATATCGCTCTTATTTAGAGAGCGAGAATTTGAGGTGTGAAAAAAATTGGTTATGGTTTTCTTTAATTTTAGGCTGGGTTTGGTAGAGGTTTGAAGGTTTCTGAAAATTTATATGAATTTTATGCTAATTCGGATTTTTCATGTATTTTGCTGATTTTTGGGCTAATTTTTACGAAATTTTTTATTGTTTTAACTGCCTGAAATGGGTATTGAAAATACCCATATTAATTGAGCAGTTTTTAGTTAACACGTGGTTACAGATTTGTGGATATGAAGCATTTTTTGTTGAGAAATATGACGAAAATGTCGAAAATTGGAACTATTTTTCTTAATATTTTGCAGTTTTTTCGGTTTTTTTTTCTTTTCTTTAGACAAGTTTTTTAACCTATTTTGACTTTTCTTTTGTTTTGCGAGCATCTGGTTATCCTATTGGCTGAGAAGAATTTTTGTTTGGATTTATATGCTTTGTAATATTAAAAAAAGATTAACTTTTTCCAGTTTTTTAGTGAAAGTTGTTTGTAAGAGCTTGTTGTTTCAAGTGTTTTTAAAATCCCATAAGTGGTTTTAGTAGGTACTAGATGTGTTAATGGAGTAATTGTGGCAGAGATAGTTTTTTCGGGCTTTCAATTTATGACAGAATTTGATCAGATTTTTTATCATATTTTAATAGATTTGATTATTTATTTTTTTTTTTGATTTATGGTTTTATTTCAAGATAATCGTAAATTTTTGGAGGAACGTTTTGTCTGATGAGTAGTTAGATGGCATTTAAGTGTATTTTCTTTTCGAGTCGTTTCCGGATTTCTTCCGGCTATGTTTTTATTTTTATTTTCATCGTTTTTAAAGTCGAATTCGAGTAGTGATTTTGGTCACGCCGAAAAAGGAAGTGGAGCGAAAAAGCGAGTGATTTTGCGGCGTGAAAGTTTTTTGCTCTAAGTTTGAAGTAGAGTGAGAAAACGCTGTTTGAACAAAAATTTGCTTGCTCGCTAGAGGTTTTTTGTTCACATGCGGCAATTTCACTTTGGTTTTTTCTGTTTTTTCGATTTTTTGGATTTGATTTTTTTCTAAATGGTTTTCCCAAGCCATTCATAATTCTTTCTTGTTCTAGTTTTTTGTTTGAATCCTTTTTCCTTTTCTCGCGAGTGTTTTTTTTGTTCAGATGCGGCATTTTAACTTTGATATTCTTTTTTTTTGTATTTTCATCTGATTTTATTGGAAATGGTTCTCCTAATTAACTTTGTCCGTGCTAGGTCTAGTATTTTGTTTCGTCAATGAAAAATTTTTTTAATTGTACGTCAGGACTTGTCCTGCTATGTGTCTTTTTCGCTTTACCTTTTGATCACGTTTTTTTACATAAGTCACCATTTTAACGGTTGACTTGTGACTTAATTCACTCACTGTTTCAACTGAATGGATTTTATATTCTTTCCCGCATTCAATTACAAAATGTGCTAAATACTCTTAAAGTGAAAAGATCAAAATCAAAAGAAAAGGGATAAACCGATAAAGCCCGGTCATTAAGTCATAGAGATTTAGGTTAGCAAAGTTCTTTCGTGTTCGCTAGCTGACATTAGTATTAAGTTTATTAGCTTCTAGTTTAGAAGCTGAATTAAGTATAGTTTTAGAATCCAACTAAAACTGAACGCCAAATTAGAACTCTTTTTGGCTCTCAAAAAAGAAATTCGGCCAGTTTTTCTCTTTTTTATTAACTGCGAAGCGATAGCGGCTATTATTGGGGTCATCATAATTTTTTTTATTCGTCGTCTCCATCGATGATTCTTGCAACCTGACTTCTTGAAATTGACTTTCAAATTCATTGTCTTCTACTGCTTTGCAGTTAAAATTTGTTTGCGTGACGTCATTTGTTCTGCTTTTAGGTCAATTGCGTGACTTAACTCACTCTAAATAATGACTTGTGAAATCGCTAAATGAACTTTTATAAAATTTTATAAAATTTTACTAGTTGAAGATCAATAATGTGCATCTAAATAATGCAAAACGCATATGCCCTAATTCTTGAGTATTAGATTCTTGAGTTTTTGATTTTGAATATTAGTTTTGAAAAAGCTCTATTGGGGCTTTTCCTTATAGAGCGTATGTGTCAAAATGACAGTCTGAATCTAACACAAAAAGTCTACTGGTCTATAAAAGGACTGCTGATCAATCTGTCTGTCATATTTCTTTAGTTGTTTCAATTCATGGAAGGCCATAAGCGTCTATCGCGGCTGTTTTCCGGCCGGCTATGTTTTTTTTCTGTTTCAATCCCGATGTGCATCAAGCGCATCAAAGGGGGCTATTTTACGGCAATCTGCCGGCTATGTTGTCTTTTGTTAATAGTTGATTTCTTTTGTCAGGTTCCAAAGTCAAATGTCGCACGTGAAAGGAAAAAGTGTTTAGGTCAATCAGCTGAACAAAAGTCAAAATCAGAGTGAAAGATACTGTGGTTTCTGTTCATGCAGTTTTTTAACAGAGCGAGAAACGTGTATTTAAAAAGTTGTTCGTCTTATTCTGTTTTGGCTAATAATTGTATGTTAGGAAGTATTTTTTATCTGAAGCAAATATAAGTCTTTTAGATGATTTTTTTTTAGCTACTAGCCAACGTCAGCCTCTTAACGGTGATCTTTTAGGCGATCGTCATTTTTATTTATTGGGTTAACCGTTTAATCATGTTTTTCATTTTACATAAGTAAAGATTTTTACGTTTGGTTCGTGACTTCAATCATTGCTTCAACTGAACTGATTTTCATTCCTCTAATCGTTGAATTGCGCAATGTAGTGGATACGGTCACTGTCAAAAGAGCAATATCAAAAGAAACAGGGTAAACCTATGAGTCCCAATGAGTTAGGTTATCAGAGTTCATTGGAGCGATTGCTAGCTGCCATTAGTATTAAGCTTAATATTTTTCAGTTTAGAAGCTAAAATAAGCATAAATTTTTGAATCTAAATGAAACTTACACCAAATTCGCACACTTTTTGACACTTTCTCATCTTTTTTCTTTTTGATAGCCGCCTGAGCTTCTCAGCCGGCTATTACAGCGCTTCTATTTTTAGATTTCAAAGAATTTGAATTGTATTGGGACGCTGTCTTTTTTTTGAAGATCTGTTCACACTTTTTCTTGATGTTTGAAGTCAATATGGAGTAGTGATTTTGCTCACGCCGAAACAGGAAGTGGAGCCAAAAAAGAGAGTGGTTTTGCGGCGTGAAATTGTTTTGCTCTAATTTTAAAGTAGAATGAGAAAACGGCGTTTGAACAAAAATACGCTTTCTCGCTAGTGTTTTTTTATTTTCTCATGCGGCAATTTCACTTTGATTTTTACTGTTTTCTCGGATTTTCGGATTGGATTTTTTCTAAATCGTTTTTCCAGTTGTTTTAAATGTTTATTCCAGTCCTAGTTTTCAGTTTGAAGCAAATTTCCTATTCTCGCTAGTGGTTTTTTGTTCACATACGGCATTTTGACATTGATTTTAATTTTTTTTTCTGATTTTTTTTAGAAATGATTTTCCCAATTTACTCATAGTCCGTTCTAGGTCTATTTTTGGTTGAGTCAAAGCCAAATCTTTGAATTGTACGTCAGGACTTGTCCTGCTATGGTTTTTTTTGTCGAGTAAAATTGTTTGGCTTTACCTTAGTTCAGCTTGTTCAACATTTTGCCTGAAATATTTTTGACTTCTCTAGGCTAATTTCACTCTTCTCTCATTATGCTTTAAGTTTTTTAGGCAGCAGTTGCTCTTCAAAGCAATACAGAATGAACAGAGTCAGTATCAAAAATAGAAACGGGATCAGAAATAGAAACGGGATAAACCCTTAAAGCCCAATTTTACATGCCCGTTACTCGAAAGTTAATCTTAGTTACCATCTCTAATGCTTATTGGTATTGATACTAGCTCTTATGTGTTCTCACTGCGAAACAGGAGTATGTTCAGCTGCAAAATGACAGCAAAATAGTTCGTACTTTAGAATTGTTTGTACAAAAATCATTTTTTCACTAGTTTTTTTCTCTTCTTTCAATCCCAATCTTGGTTATGGGAATCAACGGCGGCTATTTTCCGGCAATCTGCGGGGTAAGTTTTGTTTCAAACCCGATATGCATCAAACGCGTCGACGGCAGCTGGTTCCGGCAATCTGCCTGCTATGTTTTTGCCATTTTGGACTGTTGAACGCTTTATAGGGTCTTCTGTAATTTTTTTTATTTTGTTTTTATGGTTCAGCTTAGTTCTGTAGTGTATGTATTTGGTGGTCTTTGATTGATTTTGATTTTTAGTTGTTTTTAAAGAGAATGGAGTAATTTTAATCAAATCTCGCTAATTTTTGTCATCTGTTCTCGCTTTGAGCTTTTTGCTCAACCGAGAGATGTTTAATAGATATTGTTGCTAAGTTTTGGCAGTTCAATGTTAAATAGGGCACTTCAGATAAAATAATAAATAAAATAGTTTGTAATTCGTCTTGTTTTTTTTTGTTGTCTGCTTTTTAAGTAGTTGGTTAAGATGTCTCCGACAGGCAGGCCCTGCGTAGGATTCTGATTGAGCACTGAAAAGTTTTAAAGGGTAATCTTCGAGTTAATGATGGAAAGCAGCATTGTGTAGGAATTTTTTCTCTGTGTGTACTGTTTCGTGGTTTTTTCATTGGGGGTTCGTTAAATGAATAGGAACTGTTTTTTCAAATTGATTTGCCAATAGTTGTTTCGGGGGTCGCAATTTGTGTAAAAATTCTGTAAGGTATTTTATCATATTTTATCACATTGTTTTTTGGTGTTGTTTTTGCTGTTTGTTTCAATTTATTAATTGTAAATCAGTAGAGGCACATTTTGTTAGGTGCATAAATGGCTGGGTTCTAAGTGAATATCTACTTCGAGTCGTTTGTGGCTTCTGGTTGTTTTTTTTCAAGTTTTTCACATTTTTGAATGTCAAATAGAGTGGCGATTCGAATCACGCTGAAGTTGTTAAGGGTGCGAAAAGGTCAGTAAGTTTGAAGCGGGATTTTCCTAATTACCTTTGAAGTGGAGTGAGAATTTGGTGTTTGAACAAATTTTCGGTTTTTGAGTGCAATTTTTTTTCAAGTGCGGCAATTTGAATACCTTTTTCAGAGTTTCATCTCCTGAGTGCTATAAATAAAATACTTATATGTTCTTATTGCGGCTATTTGCAGTTGCCAGGATTCATCAGCGGGCATTTAATGCTTTTTGTCTCTTTGACGCTCTTCGTCATAAAATTAGTGAAAATTTGACTCTAACTTTTTGTTTCTGTTGTCTTGCCACTCCGTATCAGTAGTGACAACTCTCATTGCTTGCTAAGGAGGCATAACTGAAGTAATTGTTCTATTTCATGGAGAGTGTAATTTTTAACTTTGACCCTATTAGTTCGCCTTAATTTTTAAGATTTTTTTGTTTGGCGAGTGTTTGTTGTACTTTTTCTTGTCTTGTCGTCGAGTCTCGTTAATGACTGTTTTTATTGATTATTAATAAGGAGCAAGTTAACCTTATTAGTCGTTTGAGTTTTTACAGTTGTTTTTATGATTTTGACTCTTGTTTTCGAAAAACAGAAGTTGATTTGTTAGTCTGGACATACTTCTTGCATGTTTTTATTTTTTTTGTCTTATCGCTTAGCCTCCAAAATAACAGTTCTCTTTGGCCCTTAAGTGCGTTGCAATTTGGGCTACAATTTTTGAGCTTCAACTTTCAGCTAACGTTTCAGATTTTTGGCATGTGGTTCTTCTAGTTTGACGCCACTGACTTTAAAGGTATTCTGATTTTGGCCATTTTTTCATTTTGCCCGCTTTTTCGCATTGCCTGTCATTGATTTTTTCATAAAATTTATTTTGTAATTCTTAAAACGCTGAATCTTCTAATTTAGACAATTGTTTAGAGTTTTTGTTCATATTTGCGCATATAGGGTGGGTCATGGGCTTTGTTGACTGTCTTAGTGTGATCTTGCTCTAAAGTTGTTAAATGTCAGGTTGTTAATTCTTTGGATTTTAAGTCAGGACTTCCGCTGAAAGTGCTTTTAAGCAGCAGGTGCCTAGCAGAGCTATCTAAAATGAACAGCAGAGTCAATGCCGAACAACGTAATCAAATAAGAAACGGAGTAAACCTATTTTAGAGGGCCGCTACTTTAACTTTTTCCCAAGTTTTAGTTATCATCTCTAATGTTTTTGGGGATCTTTTCCGTTTGTGCCCCCCACCCCCAGCTTAGTGGGCGCATATTATTTCTACCCCACAGACGCACGTGCCATAATTTTTCATAATGATTTACCATGTAATGACAAGTGCTCTGTAATTGGGGGAGCATAACGTACTGGAAGGGGGGCTTAAACGGAAAAGATTCGTTTTTGGTATTGATACTAGCCCATTTATCCTCTTATGAAACAGAAGTATGTCCAACTAAAATTGAAATAAAAAATTCCGCACTCATGCGACCACCAATCTTTTCCTTTTTAATAGCCGCCCTCATCTTCTCAGCCGGCTATTATAGCGCTCCTATTTTTTACAATTCAAAGAATTTGAATTGTATTGGGGCGCTGTCTTTTTTTTAAGATCTGTTCACACGTTTTCATGATTTTTGAAGTCAAATTGGAGTAGTGATTTTGGTCACGCCGAAACAGGAAGTGGAGCGAAAAGCGAAAAAGCGAGTGGTGTTGCGGCGTGAAATTTTTTTCGCTCTAAATTTAAAGTAGAGTGAGAAAACGGTGTTTGAACAAAAAATTCGCTTTCTCGCTAGTGGTTTTTTGTTCACATGCGGCAATTTCACTTTGATTTTTATTTTTTTTTGGATTTTTTGGATCGGATTTTTTTCTAAATGGTTTTTCCAATCCATTCATAGTCCGTTCTAGGTCTAGTTTTCTGTTTAGTCAATGAAAATTCTTTGAATTGTGCGTCAGGACTTGTCCTGCTATGTTTTTTTACTTCGTCGAATAAAAAAAATGTTTCGCTTTACCTCATTTTGCCGCTTTTTCAACATTTTGCGTGATATCTTTTTGACTTCTCTAGGCTAGTTTCTCTCTTCTCTCATTCTGCTAAAAGTGATTTTGAACATCAGTTGCTCAACAAAGCAATTCAAAATGAACAGAGTCAGTATAAAAAATTGAAGTCAAGTAGAAACGGGATAAACCCATAAAGCCCAATTTTAGATGCCGGCTATTTGAACGTCGTTCCTATAAGTCTTAGTTACCATCTCTAATGCTTATTGGTATTGATAGTAGCCCATGTAGCCTCTCTCTCTAAGAAACAGAAGTACGTTATGTTCAACTACGAAATGTCATCAAAATAAATCGGACTTAAAAATGTTTTGTACAAAAATCTTTTTTTCAATATCTTCTATTCTTTCAATCCCAATCATGCTTATTGGAATCAACGGCGGCTATTTTCCGGCAATCTGCCGGGTATGTTTCTTCTTGAAATCCCAATCGCGGTTGTGGGTGTTTTGAATATTCTTTCGATAGAATGAATTAACTCATTGATTTTTCTTGAACGTGGGGAGATTGCTGGAGTATGCGCCAAATTTAAGTTCCTGTTCCTTTTAGGCCGTTTTTTTTAGTTGATGAGACTCATCTAGACTTGTCAAGAGGTCCGCCAGATATGCGTATGACTTTTGTGCGGTGTCTCACTTCAGAGTAATCTAATTAATTTGCGGAACCAGTTAGTTAGTTGAACCATGCACCAATCTTACTGAGAACTGAAAGTTGTCAGGTCCTTTTTATGTTGATAATTTTCAAAATATTAATTGTAACGAGAATTTTAGTAAATGAGTGGTGTATTGGGTATGCGTCGCTTATTGCTTGTGTACGTAATTTCTTTCCAGTTTTTAATTGCTCTCAAATAGTTTGTAGCAATTATATTAGTCCCGTGGTCTTTTTTGCGTTTCATCTGAGCCTTTGGACTTTGTCCTCCAAAACGGTTGAACCAGGTAACAACTGGATGGCAATAAGTTCTCTTAGAACATACGGCTCACTAGTCTCTAGGTATGCAATTCACTGAAACTGTTTGTGAGACATATATTCATGGCGTGAAGGGTGGTTCTTAGAGATTGACCCCCCACCCCCCACCCCCCACCCCAACCCACTTCACCAACCCCCCCCCCCCAACCCACTTCACCCACTTCACAGCCCCCCTCACTTCACCCCTCCCATCTCCACTACATATCCTTCCACTCGAACCCAGTGCACTCGACCCCCGTGCCAGGTAAATCAGTGTAGGATTTCATTATTCAAGTTAAAATTAATTATTCAAGTTAAAGTTAAGAGCATGAATTGGTCTTATTAATAGCCGCCATCAGCCTTTCAACGGCTTTTTCAGCTATTTTGCTGAAATTTAGCATTTTCTTTTTTGTTTTACTGCTTTGTGTAGGATTTTGATAGACGCTGATTTATTCAGGAGTTTTAAGATACCATGTGATTACAGTTTTATTGGCATCAAAAGTTTTTGTTGATGTGAAAAAATGACAATAAACTGAGAATTTTCAAATAATTTTTCTCAAATTTTTCATTTTCCTTTTTTCTAATATTAGATAAGTTTCTTGGCCTATTATAACTTGCCTGTTGTTTTGGCGAGTATTTCATTACTCTATTTGCTCCAATGAACTCTTTTTGTTTCTATGTGTTCTCGTAATATCAAAAAATTCAAACTTTCTCTACATGTTTTTTCAAGTTGTTTTTAAATAATTTTTGTATTCTCCGAGTTATCATATAATTTGCATGTCTATGGTTGAAATTGATTGTTTTTACTGCCTTTTGTTTGTTTACTTTTGAGTTGTTTTGGTCACGATAATTGATTAATTTTCCTGTAGATTTGTCGCATTTTCGACTTCTTTGCTTATTTTTGTTGTTTTTAAATAGCCGCTGTCAGCCTATCAACGGCTATTATTTAGGCGCTCTACTTTTTTAAAAATTCGCTTTACCTTTTATCACGATTTTCGTGTTTCCTAAGTCACCATTTTCACTTTTGACTTACTTCACTCTCTGTTTCAACTGAATTGATTTTATATTCTTTTTAGCATTCAATTCCGAAGTGTGGTAAAAACTGTTAAAGTCAAAAAATCAAAAGAGACGAGAGACGGGATAAACGGATTAAGCCCGGTCATTATGTCATTTAGAATTGGGTTATCAAGGTCCATTAGAGTGTTTGCTAGTCGACATTGGTATTGCGCTTTTTAGCTTTCAGTTTAGAAGTTGAATCAGGTATAGTTTCAGAATGCAGCTAAAACTGCACGCCAAATTAGAACACTTTTTGAAACTAAAAAAAAACAGGAAAAATTTGGTCAATTTCTTGTGTTTCAATCCCGATGTGCATCAAGCGGGCCAACGAAGGCTATTTTCCGGCAATCTGTTGGCCTCGTTTTAAACTTTTTGCTCTTCGGTACTTTGTACTGTTCACTATTTTCAGAGTTTTTCTAGGGTTGTTATTGGAAGTTACTGGAAGCTAGACAGGGATCTTTTTTTAGAAAAAAATGATTCAAGTTTTCTTATTTTTTTAATGTTTTTTTGTTCTTCGCTTGTTTTATTGTATAAATTGGCAAGGTGTTGGATTGGTGTATGCTTCACCAAAGTAGTAAAAATTTGTTGAAAAATGGTTTGAAAGTAGCATATTGACAAGTTATCCGTCATTTGTAGCTTAGTTTTCTTGAAACTTTGCAGAGAATATAATTTTGATTGTGTCCTTCGTTCCGTTTCCCTTACCTTCGTTTTCTCTACTGTATTTTTTTGGATATTTCTGTCGTCCATGTGTATTCGTTTAATGGATGAAAACTAATTCTGTTGCATGGTCTTTTGCCAATAAGTGTTGTGAAGTTGCGACTTAGAGAGATTTTTAACAGAGACTTATCAATTTTTCTGGACAAAGAACTTTTAATTGTTCATTTTTAATAGCCGCCCTCATCTTCTCAGCCGGCTATTATTGCGCTCGTATTTTTTTTTACTTCGTCAAACTTTTTTTCGCTTTACCATTTTGCCGCTTTTTCGACATTTTGCGTGAAATCTTTTCGACTTCTCTAGGCTAGTTTCTCTCTTCTCTCATTCTGGTAAAAGTGATTTTGAACATCAGTTGCTAAGCAAAATGAACAGAGTCGGTATAAAAAATTGAAGTCAGAAATAGAAACGGCATAAACCCATAAAGCCCAATTTTAGATGCCCGCTATTTCAACGTCGTTCCTATAAGTCTTAGTTACCACCTCTAATGCTTATTGGTGTTGATAGTAGCCCCTGTAGCCTCTCTCTAAGAAACAGAAGTATGTTCAACTACGAAATGCCATCAAAATAAATCGGACTTAAAAAATATTTTTGTACAAAAATCTTTTTTTTCAATATATTCTATTCGTTCAATCCCAATCATGCTTATTGGAATCAACGGCGGCTATTTTCCGGCAATCTGCCGGGTATGTTCATGTTTTTTGATGTTATTTTTCAAGTTATTAGAGTTTTCAATTAAGATAATCATTAAGTCAGTTAGGGAGTTCAAGGTATGTCAGAAGGTTTTCTCCTTTGAGTTGTTACTCGTTGTTTTTTTTTAAATCTGCTGACACATTTGAACAATTTTTGAAGTCAAATTGGAGTGCTTGTTTTGGTCACGCGGATACAAAAAGTGGAGCGAAAAGGCGATTGGTTTTGCGGCGTAAAATTTATTTGCTCTAGTTTTAAGGTACAGTAGGAAAATGTTGTTTGAATAAATGCTCGCTCTCTTTCTGGTTTATTTTTGTTCACATGCGGCATTTTGACTTTGATGTTTATGGTTTTTTCGTTTTTTTAATCTAATTTTTGTTCGAAATGATTTCCCTTATCTAATTGTTGTCCGCGCTAGGTCTAGTTTAGTCAATTAAATTTTTTTGAATTGTATGTCAGGACTTGTCCTGCTCTTTTTTTCATAATTCAAATCGATGTGGTCTATGACTGCAAGTCGTAAATCTCATGAATCCTCATGATGTTTCTTTCGTTGGTTAGAATTTTTGGATCGTAAAGCAATTTCTGCTTTAGTCGGCTGCAGCGTATCTGTTGCGTAACGTTTCTTAGGAGCTATTCATGTTGTTTCTTGTGTTTTCTGCAATCTGAAGATAATAAATCAGGGTGTGCCCGTAAAATGTAAATGGAGATATCGTGCATGTTTCTTGTTGGCCTCTGTTGTTCGGGAAACCGCGATGCCTGCTCTCAGTAGCCATTTAAATTCTCGCCAGTTTTCTGATATTCCTTAGAATGATTTTATATTAACGTGGAGTGGAGTTGGTCCTACCATTACTTGAACTTGCAAATCGAAGCTGGGTAGACACTTATCCTTTCTCGATAATAGCCGACTCAGCTTCTGAGCCGGCTGTTATAGCGCTCCTATATATTTTTCAATTCAAATATTTTGAATTGTATTGTGGCGCTGTCTTTTTTTAAGATCTGTTCAGACATTTCATGAAGTTTGAACTCAAATTGGAGTAGTGATTTTGGTCACGCTGAAACAGGAAGTGGAGTGAAAAATAGTGGTTTTGTGGCGTGAAATTTTTTCACTCTAATTCTAAAGTAGAATGAGAAAACGGTGTTTGAACAAAAATTCGATTTCTCGCTAGTGGTTTTTTTGTTCACATGCGGCATTTTGATATTGATTTTTTTTTCTGATTTTTTTTGAATAGTTTTCCCATTTTACTCATTGTCCGTTTTAGGGCTAGTTCTTCTGTTTTGAGAGCAATTCGTCCGAAGTTTAGTCGGTTATGTTTAAGAGGCGCCTCAGCTTCTCAGCCGGCTATTTTAGAGCTCCTAATTTTTTGTACAATTCAAAGAATTTGAATTGTATTGGGCGCTGTCTTCTAAGATCTGTTCACACAGTTTCGTAATTTTTAAAGTCAAATTGGAGTAGTGCTTTTGGTCACGCCGAAACAGGAAGTGGAGCGAAAAAGCGAGTGGTTTTGTGGCGTGAAATTTTTTTGCTCTAAATTTAAAGTAGAGTGAGAAAACTGTGTTTGAACAAAAATACGCTTTCTCGCTAGTAATTTTTTGTTCACATGCGGAATTTCCACTTTGATTTTTACCGTTTCTCGTTTTTTTTTGGATCGGATGTTTTTTCCGAATGGTTTTCCCACTCCATTCATAGTTCATTCTAGGCCTATTTTTCTGAACTAGTTTTCTCTTTCTCGCTAGTGAATTTTTGTTCACATGCGGCATTTTGACATTGATTTTCAGTTTTTTTTAATTTTTTCAGTCTGATTTTTTTGGAAATGATTTTCCAAAATCACTCATAATCCGTTCTATGTCTAGTTTCTGTTTAGTCAGTGAAAATTTTTTGAATTGTACGTCAGGACTTTTCTTGCTATGTTTTTTAATTCGCGTTACTTTTTGTTCACTTTTTTTCGTTTTACATGTCACGATTTTCACGCTTGACTTCTGATTTACCTCAATATCTGTTTCAACTGAATGAATTTAACGTGCTTCCTGAATTTAACATTTTTTGAAACTGAGGAGAAATTTCTGCTAACTGCTATCTCTTCTTTTTTTTCCTGTTTCAATCCCGATGTGCGTCAAAGGCGGTTATTTTCCGGCTGTCTGCCGGCTATGTTTTTTGTTTTAAATGGTAAACCCTACGTTCTTTTGAGCGCAGGAGTTAGATTTATTCAAAGCAAATTTTTACATCTTGATGGATAGTTTTTCAGACCAGATCTTTAGTTGAAAAGCCTATCGAACTTAGACAAATTATTCTGCTACAAAAAAGTTTGCATGATCATGTTCAGCTTGTTTTTTTTCTAGTAATACAAATCAGACCTCTGAATTTTTGTTACAAATCAGACCTCGCGTTACTTTTTGTTCACTTTTTTCGTTTTACATGTCACGATTTTCACGCTTGACTTCTGATTTACCTCAATATCTTTCAACTGAATGAATTTAACGTGCTTCCTGAATTTAACATTTTTTGAAACTGAGGAGAAATTTCTGCTAACTGCTATCTCTTCTTTTTTTTCCTGTTTCAATCCCGATGTGCGTCAAAGGCGGTTATTTTCCGGCAGTCTGCCGGCTATGTTTTTTGTTTTAAATGGTAAACCCTACGTTCTTTTGAGCGCAGGAGTTAGATTTATTCAAAGCAAATTTTTACATCTTGATGGACAGTTTTTCAGACCAGATCTTTAGTTGAAAAGCCTATCGAACTTAGACAAATTATTCTGCTACAAAAAAGTTTGCATGATCATGTTCAGCTTGTTTTTTTTCTAGTAATACAAATCAGACCTCTGATTTTTTTTCAATCTGATTCATCAGTTCTCTGATAGCAGAACCCTAGAGAATCTATCGCCTGTCAGCTATCAGATATTTATTATGTCTGCTATTATATTGAACTGTGTTTTCGAATCGTCAGCAGTCGTTGAAATATGTTCATCCATTACAACTTTCATTCACTTTCAGGCCTCTTTTCTCAAGAAAACGGTACAAATTCAAAGCTGTCTTCTGCCTGGATTCATTTACATAAAAATAAAAGTTGATTTGATGGTTATCACACAAAACAACCAATTCGAACACAATCAAATAAAATTTTGGATCAGAAATTTGGATGAGAACGATTTGTAAACACGGAATTTGCTCCGTTGTATTGTTATCGCTTTTCTGCTGTAATTTCACCTGCTTTTTGTTCTTGCTTTAGCATTCACGTGAAAAATTAGCACAATATTACTGTACTTGATATTACTGTATTAGTTTTCCGGCGGGTATGGGCACCGTTTGTTTTAAAATGTCAATATTGATCACAGGTTGCTTTACTTGTTTGAGAAATGTCGATACTGATCAGATCAAGCACTAGATGTGCCTAATATTTGAGTTTTTTAAAAATAGAAAGTGGCGGATTTGGATGGAGCAATCCAGATGTTTGTCAGCACCCTCCCTGGCCAGAAAGAGTTTCAAACATGTTCAGACATTGTCAACGAATGCAACCAGAGCATACAGAAAGCTCCAACCTACGATGGACCATTCAACACACAATTCAGTTCAATCAACGAATTGCAAGCCAACCTGCATTCGGTGTCCGGAGCATTTAGCGATGAAATCAACCTCTTAGTTCACTCTTGCACAAAGAACCCGGAGGGTCTACCCAGCAGTGCTTTGCAAACTGCCAAAAACCTGCATCAATTTGTACTGATATCTCTTGATTTCTACCTATCTTCCAAAGATCGCAACGCCCTTGAACCACAGAAGATGTTGCAAGTGTTGGACAAGCTGGTTTATAGTAGTTCTATACTTTTGGACACTTCTAGGCAGGTGTTTGCCACATCGGGATCCTCAAACTCGGCAGATACGAGTGCACAGTTGCACCCCAAATTAAGTGCCTCGGCTAGAGCGGTGGTCAGTGGTATCAACGCCATGCTTGAACTTGTCCTACAAAGTTCTCCTGGACTGAAGCACTGCGATAGTGCCATTAGGAATATTGAAGTAAGAGCACATTCCTTATAAACTATAGGCTTTTCTCAAAAGTTAATACAAAATAACCAGTTTCTAAAAGGTAATCCAGAGTTTGTAAAGGGCTATCATTGCAATACAAAAACTTAGTGTCATTGTTTCAGCTGGTGTCCAAGATGTTACAGAATCCCAATCGCCCCATCAATAACCGCAGCTACTTTGAGAACTTCGAAAATGTCATGGAGCAGTCTCGTGCTCTGGGCTCGAACATGTCTCAACTCACCTTTGACGCCAACCGAGGCGACTTGGACCAATTCGGAGAGAGAGTCGAAGCCACTTGTCAGTCGATTTGTCAGCTCATGGAAGGCGCTGCCCAGATTGCGTACCTGGTTGGAGCCTCTGATGAGAGAAGTAAACCGGGCAAGAAAGCCCTGGTTGATCGAGAGCACCTTGAGGCCTTAAGAGATGAATATCTGGGCGCTTGGAAAAAGGTAGCATATTCTAACTTCTTGATCGCTAATGTGGTTTCTTTTTGTTTTTACATGAGGAGCAAAAGTTGTTGGAATAGAGATTCTTTTCTTATCTTAGACAGTTTTCCCATGAAAGAAAGCCTTTTGGTTCTCTTTATATTTGCTGACTGAACATTCCCCTATTTCAGTTTTATATAGCTAGTGCTTGTAAAAATGAGTTATCAATGTTGTATTAACTTTGATGTTAACAGGTTTTCTCACCAGACTTGGACCGCCAAGAGCTTACTCCCGCAGCTTCGGCTTTGGCACAAGCTACGCGAGATGTTATCGGATTTTGCCGCGTATCATCCACCGCTTGTAGCGCGAACCCACCAATAAGCGACAAATTCAAAGCCTTCGGGCACAAGACGGCCATGGCCACAAAGAGTGCTTTAGATGGGTTGAAATCGGGCGAAGCACCTAATCCCGAGGTGTATAATCAACTGGAAGCTGCTTTTACAGATCTGTTGAGACTATCTGCTTCCAAAGAATTGGCAGGAGAACCTGCTATCTTGAGCGAAGAGGGTAAGATGTTGCAACAACCCATCATCAGAGCGGGCGAGTATGTCAAGGTTGCGTCTCTTCAGTGGGTCAATTCTGCGAAAGGATTATGCGAAAGGTTTGATCATTTTTGAATTAATCTGTTGTTACATGATATATTGTCAAATTGTTGCACGATATATTGGCAAGTTTTTCTTGCAAACATATGCTTATCTTTAAACGTAACAATGGCGCTTAACAGTGTTAAAAAGCGGCCAAATTTTCGTTCTTCAGTTTAAGTGGATCTTAGGCTCCTTATGACCTTTTTCTGCTATGGGTTGGACATATTCGTAGCTCAAAACTTCATTTGATATGGTACAAATCATAACCTGTTCTCTAAATCAAACAATAAATTTTAGTGGTTCTGGTGAGAACTGGCCACAAGTGTCAGACGGAGCTGTTCAAGTCACAAATGCAGTGGAGAGTCTGCTAGCTGAAGTGAGAGCGAACGCACCTTGGCAGAAACATTGTGAAGCCACTCTTAGTCTCCTGGAGCAGATGTTCGCCAACTTCATCAATGAGGTCAGAGAGAGACGGGCGACAGGGGAAAGTGGAAAGCCATCTTCTCAGAATTATCAATTTGCAAAGTTAGTGTGTCACCAGTTGCGTTTCCGTAACAATAAGGTATAAGTTGATGCAATATTGAGCTCATTGTTGGCTGCAATTTGAAAAATTGCACACTCATTAAATTCAGGTTCTAGTGTCCAGATGGTATCGGCCAGCTTACTGACTTAGAACAATGAGCACCTCTAACTATTCTATGAGAACGTTAAAGCAATATTATATTGAAAAATTGTATGAAAAAAATAATATATCTCAAAGGAAGCTAAATATCCAGGTGCAATAGACTACAAGGAGCTCAGGAACTGTATTTCGATTGGTATAAGTAAGTTATCGCTATGACGCAATGTGCCCATTGTTAGCAGCAGTTTGAAAAATTGTACATCGCTTGTATTTTGTCAAATTTGTATCGAAAGTTTGAAGTTTGCTAATAAATGATAATGATCTGTCGCCATTTTGTAGCGTAAGTTTGTGTTCCAGTATCGAGACAGTGTCGGCCAGCTTACTGGATGTAATTGATCAACTCAACTCCCTTTCTCATGAGATGAGGACTGCGATCCTCGACCGACAGGTAAAGATTTATACATTACAATGTTTTATAAATAGCCGCGTCCTCAATTCCAGGAGGCTAATATAGCGCTCCTAATTTTTTTTTACAATTCAAAGAATTTGAATTGTATTGGGGCGCTGTTTTTTTAAGATGTGTTCACACATTTTTCAATGACTTTGATCTTTCAAAACGGGATACACAGGTAAAGCCCAGCGGGCATTACGTTTCATTAGAGGCCCCAAGTGAGCTTCAGTGGTCCTTCAAGTGCTTAGAGTGGTGCAGCTGCTGGAATGGCCTTAATTAAAGGTTAAAAGGTCATTTTTAGGAGTTGTTGGGCTCAAAATGTTGCAATTTTTCATTTTTTTGTGATTTTTTTTGATTTTTAATAGCCGCCCTCATCTTCTCAGGCGGCTATTATAGCGCTCCTAATTTTTTTTTACATCGTCGAACTTTTTTTCGCTTTACCCATTTTGCCGCTTTTTCGACATTTTGCGTGAAATCTTTTTGACTTCTCTAGGCTAGTTTCACTCTTCTGTCATTCTGCTCAAAGTCCTTTTAAACAGCAGCTGCTCAGCAAAGCAATTCAAAATGAAGAGAGTCAGTATATAAAAAAATCAGAGTCAGAAATAGAAACGGGTTAAACCCATAAAGCCCATTTTTAGATGCCCGGTACTTGAACTTTGTTCTCTTAAGTTTTAGTTACTATCTATAATGCTTATTGGTATTGATACTAGACCCTGTAGCCTCTCACTGAGAGACAGGAGTATGTTCAATTTGGAAATGACATCAAAATAAATCGCACTTAAAGATGTTTTTATACAAAAATCAATTTTTGTTGATATTTTCTTTTCTTTCAATCCCAATAGAGTTATGGGAATCAACGGTGGCTATTTTCCGGCAATCTGCCGGGTATGTTTTTTGTTTTAGTCAAACGTTGAAGTTTTTGAAATATGATGAAGGCATTTCGCGAGACAAAATAATTTGTTTTGACCACTTTATGAGCTATATGTTTGGGTACTACTAATACAAACATGCAAAATGATACTAATTTTTGCAATTTCAATTTTTTTTTAAATTTTAAAATTTTTTTGATAATATAGCACTGCATGGTTTGTAATAATAATGGATTGGTATTCAACATTTTAATGTCTCGAAATTTTGCATTTTTTCTATAAAATTTGCTATTTTTTCAAGGTTTCCTAAAGTTTTTGGCAATTTTTGATATTTGTCCATTCTCAAGTGCCAGAAAATCTCATCCATGGTACGATAAAAGTTACTGCGTGGTTGTTGGCTTCAATGGACTTGTTATCTACAATTTAGCTTTTGGTATTGAAAATATTTTTTGTTAAAATTTGCGATTTTCTTCAAGTTTTTTCAAAACATTTTTGTCTTATATTCAGTTTTTCTTACCTCAGTAGCAAGCCAACCTCATTCAAGGTGTGATAATATGTTATAAGATAGCTGCTAGGGGCAATTAAACGGTTTTCAACATTTTAATAGAACAAGTTTCAATTTTTTGAAGTTCGAGATTTTTTCTAAAAATTATTGCCTATCGATCTTTGAGCCAATGAATTTTTTAATGCTTGGAATTGGGTTTTTGGCTAGCCTCTAGCGACACATAAATGATTCTGAAGATTTTAATATCACAATTTTTAGCAAAATTTTTTTAAATTTTGCAATTGATTTTAGTTTTTATATTTTGCGGTCATTTTTGAGTCGATTTGCGGCATTTTTGAATCGATCTTCAAGGGCCGATGAATTTTTTCAGGTCATGCAGGTAATACTGGACCGATTTCAAGAACAAAAATGGTCCTGAACATGTTTTTGAGACATGTATTTTTAAAGGGATTAAATTTTGCCTAAGGGAAAAAAGCTTCAAGAGTTTTGGTAATGAGTATATTTTTGTTTTGTTTGTTTGATTGTTTTAGTTTCTCAATTTTTTGCGATGATTTTGTTTGTTTGTTTGTGTATTGGCTGGCTTTGTTCAATTGATCTGCTGGTCTGGTAGAGTGCTTTTAAGTTTTTCATTCAATTCTTTGAATTGTATTTCAGGACTTGTCCTGCTATGTTTTTTTACTTCGTCTAACAGATTTTTGTTTCATCTTACCCTGACTTCTTGGAATTGACTTTTTCAATGACTTACCTCACTCAAAAAAATGACTTCTGAACTCACTTACGGAACTTTAAGTTTTATGAACGTTTATTTGTTAAAGGTCAATAGTGTGCATCTAAGTGGTGCCAAACATATATGCCCTAATTCTTGATTATTAGAGTCTTGAGTTTTTGATTTCGAATATTAATTTTGGGATCTTCTCCGTTTGTGCCCCCAGTACGTTATGCGCCCCCAGTTACATAGTACGTGCCATTACATAGTAAGTCATTATGTAAAAAATATTGCACGTGCATCTGACGGGTGCAATTATGCGCCCACTAAGCTGAGGGGGCTCAAACTGAAAAGATTCTAATTTTGAAAAGCCCTATTAGGGCTTTCTCCTTGTAGAGCTTATATGTCTCATAAAAATAACAGTCCAAAGCTAACTCAAAAAGTCTAGTGTTCTATTAAAGGACTGGTGGTCGATCTGTCTATCTAATCTCGTTAGTTGTTTCAATTCATGGAAGGCCCCAAGCGTCTATCGAGGCTATATTCCGGCAATCTGCCGGCTATGTTTCTGTGACGCCGACCTACCTTTTGTCTGTTTCTCCAAAATATTACAGCATCTCAATGCGTCAAAGTCACCCCTGCTTGGTCTATTATTCAAATTAAGCTTGAAGTTAAGCTTACGCCGGCTAATATATTGATCTGATGAGCTGGTGAAACCTGAGGGCGCATTTAGTCGATGTGTAGTTGTTACAGTTTTACTAATTCCCGTTACAGCTTTACTAATTCCCTGTTAGACTATCCTCCTTTATCTTAAGTTGGAGACTATCAACGCCCCGCCCGTCGTTTAACAGCAGTTTGTTCGACACTAGTCCAGATTTCTTTTGAGTAAATTATATTTTGATTTTAGCTAAATTTTCATATTTAATCAAAACTATTCAATTTTCGATTAGTTTGATTATTAACCGTCCTCGGCTTGCTTCTCAGCAGGCTATTTTAGAGCGCCTATTTTTACAGTTAGCAGAATTTGAATTGTATTGGGACGCTGTCTTTTTACGACTCGAAGAGTATTGGTGGTGCGTCTTTTTTTGATCGATAATTTTTTGGAGTGTATTTGAAACAGGATGCAAAAGTCAATGCAGCACGTGAAAACTAAGTGTTTAGTTCAGACGGTTAAACGAATTGAAGAGCAGAGAGAAGAGAGAGTTATTTTCAGTTCATGCTGCATTTTTGAGAGAGCAAGACAAGTATTTGCGAGCGAATTTTTTAAATTTTTGTTATGACTGATTACTTTTTTCTGCCTTTCAGAGTATTTTTATATTCAATTGTTTGATTAGGGTTGGTTGTAGGATTATTGTTACTACGTGTAGTTTTATTGTTACTCGGTTGAATAGCACACGTTTATATAAAATAAATAAATCAATTCTGCTTTTTGTTAGTTCTGACTTTTTTCACTTGTTTCAAGTGTTCCAGTGCGTTTAAGTTTCTTGCGATTGTTCAAAGAATAATTTGGAACTGCTTCTTAAAATGTGTTGAAACAGCTATTGCGACTCGACAACGTATAGAGAACATTTTTATTAAAAGAAAATTATCAGGTTTCTTAGATTTTGTCATTCAGTTTTTTTGCTCGACTTTTCTTTTTTCGAGATGTATCTTTGTCTTGTTTTTTTAATATCCTCCCTCATCTTCTCAGCCCGCTGTTATAATTATCCTAGTTATTTCGCTCTTTTTCTTCGAATAAAATTTTTTGCTTTACCTTAGTTCACAGCATATTCAAAATTTTACGTGACTATTTTCATTCTTTTCGCATTCTGTTCAAAGTTTTTTTGAGCAGCGTTTGCTCAAAAATACCATCTGTAATCAACAGAGTCGGTATCGAAAAACCAAATCAAAAGAAGTAACTTGATAAACCCATGAAACCCAATTTTAAACGCCCTCTTGTCGGATTTTCTTATAAGCCTTGTTTTGATACTAGCCCATGTATCATCTCAACAACATGTAGGAGTATGTCTAATAGCGGAATGAAATCAAAATAATTCGCACTTTAAAAGATTTTTGCACATCAATCAATTTTTGGGAGTCAAATTGAAGTAATGATTTTGGCCACGCCGAAACAGGTAGTTGAGCCAAAAAGTGAGTGGTTTTTGCGGCGTGAATTTTTTGTGCTTTAATTTAAAGAAGAGTGAGAAACCGGTGTTTGAACAAAAGGTCTCTTTCTCGCTAGTGGTTTTTTATTCGCATGCATTTTTACTGTTTTTTTTTGTTTTGTCTGATTTCTTTGAATTATGTCAGGACTTTTCCTGCTATGTTTATTACTTTGTTTTGCTCTACCTTAGTTGACGGCTCATTCACCATTTTGCATGAAATCTTTTCGACTTCTTTAGGCTAGTTTAATTATTCGCTCATTCTGCTCAAAGTGCTTTTTAAAGAGCAATTGCTCAGTAAAGCAGTGTATAAAGGGGTCAGAATGGGTATCGAAAAACTAAATCAAATTAGAAACGGGATAAACCCATAAAAGCCCAATTTTAAATGCCCGCTACTTCAACGTTTTTCTTATAAGTCTATTTTAATATCTCTAATTCTGGGACTAATACTAGCCTATGTATCCTCTCATTAAGAAACAGGAGTATGCATAACTACTAAATCCAATCAAAACAGTCCGCACTTTCGAAATGTTTTTGTACAAAAATCATTTTTTATCATTGTTTTTCTGTTCCTTCAATCCCAATCAGTGTTATGGGAATCAATGGTGGCTTTTTCGGCCATCTAGTGGCTATGGTCGATTTGAATTTAAGACCTCAGAAACGGGATGAAGTGGTAACCGGGAAAATAAGTCCTTCGTCAGTCGTTTGCGAGCATTTCGTCAAACGTTAGTAGGTTGTGTGTCCAAAATGTTACTCGACTTTAACGTTTGAAATTCTTACTGTGTTTAATTGCTCTCAAACGGATTATTTTGCCCTTATTTTAGTCCTATTGGTTTTTTAATAGCCGCGTCAGCAATTCCAGGCGGCTATTATTGCGCTCCGAATTTTTTTTATCGTCTAACAGATTTTTTTCGTCTTACACTGACTTCTTGGAATTGACTTTTTCAATGACTTCAGCGACTTCTTCTGTTTTGCAGTTGAAATTTGTGTTCTTGACGTCATTTCTGCTTTTAGGTCAATTGCGTGACTTACCTCACTCAAAAAATGACTTCTGAACTCACTTATGGAACTTTAAATTTAATGAACTTTTACTAATTAAAGGTCAATAGTTTGCATCTAAGTAGTGCCAAATTTATATGCCCTAATTCCTGAGTAATAGAGTCTTTAGTTTTAATATCGAACATTCTTTTTGAAAAAGCTCCAATAGGGATTTTTCTTTGTAAAGCAAATGTGTCTCATATAAATGACAGTCTGAATCTAACCCAAAAAATCTAGTGGTCTATTAAAAAGCTGGTGGTCGATCTGTCAAATCTCATTTCTTTAGTTGTTTCAATTCATGGTAGGCCAAAAGCGTCTGTCGTGGCTATTTTCCGGCAATCTGCCGGCTATGTTTGTTTTTTGTACGAATTTTGGTAGTATGTACGAATTTTAGTAGTATGACTCCATCCGTTTTTTTTTCTGACCATTTGATATTTCATCCTCAAAAATGTTATTGCTCAGTTACTTACAGCACGGATAGTTTTGAGTAACTGAGCAGGAACTTTTTTACGTGTGTAAATCACAGAAGCTGCTGAGACATCAAATTATGGTTTTAAGGGTTTTTCCCGCATTAGACACTCATACTCTCCTTAACCTCCCTCATTCCAGCCATCCGTCCAACGTAATGCGCCCCATTTTTACTCCTTTTGTTCTACTCAGATCAGTTTAAGCTTGTATCCCTCAGTTACAGCTAGTGACGAAGCCAACCGCTTGCCAGTCGTTTCAGAGCAATTGGCCCGACGTTAGTCGGTTATGTTCATTAATTGCGGCCGTCTGTCTCTCAGCGGCTATTTTTAGGCACTCTTTTTTCATAATCCAAGAATTGAATTGTATTGAAGCTCCGTGTTTTTATTTTTTGTAAGAGGTTTTCAAAAGTTTTTCCATGACTGAGCTTTAAAAACGCGATAAACAGGCAACGCCCACTTCGCATTAAGGTTCATTAGTGGCTCTAAGCTGGCGTTAATAGTCTTTCGAATGATTAGAAAGCTGAAGCTGCGTTGAAGGCTTAAATTCCAGGTGTCCTTTTTATGCAATTTAGGACCCAAAATTGTGAATTTTCTCACATTTTTGGTCATGTTTTGAGTATTCTGTTAGATTAGTCTTTAATTGACGTTTGTCAAACGTTTTAGAGGCAATGAAGTTGTTCTTAAAATACAGCCCCAGTTTTTAAATAATTTTTTGCAATTCCTTCAACTTTTGAGTGTTTTACTCAGTTTTTGAATTTTTTAAGCCCTAGGAGCCAATGAATCTTTGAACTTCTTGAAGATAGATTTCTGGCTAGTTTTTTAAGGTCACCGAAGTTTTTATGATATTAATATCAAGATCTTTAGCAATTCTTATGTGTGCGACCGGCTTTCTGCTAGCCCGAAAGTTTTTTTTGAGATTTTATCAAGAAAACATTGGTTTAGTAGACACAAGAATGGAGAACTGAAGAAATTCTTGGTGGGTTCAATTTTTTTGGAATGCTTGTATGAGCTGGGTGCTGCGTTTATGCTTAAATTTAAACTTTTCCGCTCTTGTTTTAAAAACGCTGACACCAATAGAACCTGTCTCTGATTGCCTCCAATATATCAAGCAATGTCTTCTTAATTGCGAAATTTTCTTCTGTTTTATGTTTCTTATAGAGAAGATTGCTATTTATTATTTTGATTGCACTTCGATTGTGATTAATGGCTCTTGAACGAAGTTTATAGCACTCATTGTAAACGTGTTGGTCTTTTTTATGCGAATTTTTTGCTTGACCATTTTGCGCTTTTCTTCTAGAACGTTCTTTGACTTCTCAAGTGACTTTTTCACGCTTTCGTTCTTCATTTTTAAGTGATCTCTATTGCTCCCACTCCGAAATATGTCATCACTTTCACTCTGTTTTTTCTTTGTGCTATTTTGACTGAACTTGCCTTGTGACGTCTACGTCTTTTTTGCTTTAATTGAATCAAGTTTTCTGTGTGATTCAAAAATAACTCTCTCAAAAATGACTTACTTTTTCAAAATACCTTTTGCTTACTTTAAGTTTACGAAATAAAGTCGATTCTGTATATGTCACTCTAAGTGAAGTTTATTTGCTCATGGAAATACACAAAACATATTCTTTTTTTCAAAATATAATTTTGACATTCAGCAATGATCTGACAAAAGCGGCTATTTCTTTTCATCGGTCATTCTTTTTTGTCATATTGCGACTGCAGATCTACTGCAATCTATCTCAGCTATTTTGTGGCAATATGACCGCTATGTTTACTATTATAGGTTCTTCGGTAACTCAATCAATCAAAACTGAAGGCAGTGGGTTTTGAGGTGTATAGTAGCAATATTTCACGTGGTCCTTTAGAGAGTTTTCTCTAGCCCCTCTACTTATTATGCAGGATCTGCTGAAATACTTTTCTGACCTCAAATCAACTAAAAAGCTGTGAATTTTGTAATTTGCTTCCTTATTCAAATTTTTGCCAATTTGAGTTCGTTTTTGTGGTCCATGGTAAGGTGGTGTACTCCCTTATAGATATTACGTCATTAATTATGAAATTAATGACAGCTTCTTTGTTTTTTGTACGTCATTGTTGAGCTAAACTTTTATAATATTTTGAATCTTTCGTTGTTCGGAGGTAAGATTTTGATTGTTAGGTTCTTGATAATTATTTACTGACTTTTCGTCCTCAAAAACGGGATTAACAGGTAGAGCTCAGAGGGAATTGAGTTCTCTGAGAGCCCTAATCCTTACTATACTCTAAAAATATGATTCACGAATAACTGTGTTCGCAAATTCATGGTGTCAATTGCGGTTTTTATTCTTAAAATATTGACACCCTCAGTCGCCCCCTCCCCCGCCATAAGCTCGCCCTCACCCCCACCCCCTCCTCCCTCAAACACTCACATTGTCCGCCCTGCTCCACCTGTCGATTTGTACCCCCCTTTCTCTTCTAGTCTTCGCAACCCTAACCCCCCCCCCCCCCATTGCTTGACCCCACCCCACCCCCCCCCCCCATTGCTTGACCCCACCCCACCCCCCCCCACACACACACACACACACAACGATCACCGCCCTTAATGCTAGCATCCCTAAGCCCCAGCTCACTACTACCTTTCTTGGATTGTCAGGGCTCGTCTTCCGAGTCTACTTGAATCTGCAGTAACGTTTTTCATCGATCAAAAGGACAGCATCAAATTCGTCTTTTGATTCGCACAATTTGTTTTCTATTATTCTCAGCTAAAATTAGCCTTTTGTTTAAACGCTTTTTTGGCCAATCTTTTGATAAATGCAGACACTTGCTTAAGCACTTTCGACAACTGAGAGAATTGTGTACAATCAAGATTTCATTCGAGGCCTTTCCGGCAATCTGTGTCCCAAGAGATTTCTGAAATTAATTTAAGTTAACTAAAAAGATTCACTGAAAATTGAATACGTCGAAGTTGGCCGAATAATGGAACCGTGTTAGTATAGTTTTTGTTTTTTTTTATCACATGAAATCGAATCACTTAGTGTATTCTGATCTGTAAGATATTTGATCCTGTTTTCGTAAACAATCAACTGTTCTGTCATTCTTAACCTTTAGCTGCAAACATAACTTTATTATTATAATGTACGCGGTCCTAATATTATTTTGCTTGAACACTTTGGTACTTATTTTATACATTTACACAGAATCCTGTGACTGCTCTGCCATATAATGAACTGTTTAATAAGACAAAATGTGCGCCAGATATTTGAAATTAAATGCTGAATTAGTTGGGATCAATGCAATGAACTTGACTAATTTGATCTAATTTTACAGCTACTTAGATAGTCAGATCATGAGCGAAAACACAGCCTGAAAACAAAATCGAAACGTTTTCTCCATTGTAGGTCGAACGTATCGGGCACATCTCGCAGTCGATGGTACAGAACTACATGGTGCAGTTGTTGCATCACTCCCAACAGTTCCTCATCTGCATCAGTGGGGAGAGTGACCGGATGAACTTCGAACAGCATCTGCAGACAGTCTACGAAGCAGCCAAGGAGGAAATCGAGAATGCCAAGGCCTATTCTGTCTCACCACAGGTTGTTTCTATAACCTTTTTTTTGACGTATTAAGCAACTGTTATAGACTGCGCATAGGATATCGTATAGACCCCAGTTATGGTAAACATACCATAATAATGTTTTTCATTTGGGGGAGAGAAGGGGTTGTAATGGAGACCCGAAAAAGTTATTATGAGTCTGCCATCCTCCTTTAAATAACTTAATCTCATATTATGCGTGCATGAACAGAAATGATGATTAATTAGATTAAAATTTTCTAATTTGACCAAATCCACTCGATAATCAATGACTTGACCTCTGAATTCTATCATAATTTATCCGTTATTTTCATTTAATCGCTGACTGAGACATTAGTTTGGCGATAAATGACTTGGTTTACAACTTGGTTATCAATTAAACAGATGATCAATGTCTATCACTTGTATGAGAATTTTGATACCAGGTCCTTCGAGGCTCTGGTAGCCATCATGGCTCACGAACACGACAGGTATTTTGGTATTTTTGAAAATGTAGTGCTTAATTACAATGTATGGGTTCTTTCTTTTCACAGAATTCTATCTGGCTTTTCCTACAAATTGATTGATTGGTTAGAGTGGTTTAGAAATTTACGAAAGGCGTTGATCAATTTGGGTTGGCTGCCTGCCTTCGTTCACTTTTTTACAATTAATTTATGTCAAAGAGTCCCTTCAATTTTTGGCTTGTAACAATAGAATTTACAAAATATTAACTATACACTTTACGTTGTTTGTTGGAGCTACCAAATATTGTGACCTTAATTTACGGGCTGAAGCGGAGAGGATCAAGTTGTTGAAAAGACTGTTAAAAGACATGGAAGTCCAAACGATTTATCGGGTTATAAGAAACCTCAAATCCTAATGTGAAAAACGCGTAGCACACTGTTCACAGGCGCTTTTTATTTTCCCCCGGAGAAAAACTGTCTCAGAGAGTATCATAAGTATCAATTGCTTTGGTTCCTGTTTAAGCTGGACAAGAAACAGTCGTTCGATCAGTCAGCAACTGACTTTGAACAGTCACTGGTGGAGCTGAGAGAGTGCGTTGACAGTTTAGCCAGCAGGTTTGGCAGTATTGGAACTGTCCTTGCAGAGCTAGAGGAGACCCTGGCGTCGCCTGAACTAGCACAGCTCACCCAGGCAGACAGTGGAAAGACCATCAAGCAGATCATTGATGAGCTGCAGTCGTACGTGGATGCTCTCAACAGAACTAGCTCTGACATGGTATGTATTCGGCATTTCCCTGTAGAATCCTAATTTCGCACTTCTATTTGTGTTGAGTGTAATGAGCCTCCCCTCTTATTAGAGGTATCTGAAACTTCATCAGCGCACTTATCGCATATTCGCTCTTGCAAAAACAGAACATCATCACGGGAAAAGAAACGTGATGATGTTCCTTTTTCCTGTCGTCCGCTGTTATACATTCCACTGTAAGGAAACTAAACGAGCCTGTAACGAATGCATTCAAGGAACCTAAGGCAAAAAAGAGCTTCACTCCATCTTCGCATTTGAAAATCAGGCTTACGAAAAGGCAATAAACGCCATTGAAAGAGTGAAAACATATTTGGAGAAAATAGTTTGGGCCTGCAAGTGGTTTCATTTTGTGTTGCGTATGCATGAAATTGAAGCGCTTCATAGTCGACACTTTGCTCCAAATTGACGATATTAAAAGCCATTGAAGCCATTCAGTTAGCCGATTGTGTTTTTAAACTGATGCGATTGGTGTGCACAGGCTCTGTAGCATAGTGGTTAATGCGCCTGTCTCGTAAACAGGAGATCGGTGGTTCAAATCCGCCCAGGGCCTGAATTTTATCAAATGAAGTATTTAGTTTCAATTTCTCAATATCTGAACATTTGGATCGAATATTTGGAAGAAAATGAAATTTACTGTTACATTATGACTCCTATTATGGACTGTGCTTGATGCTGGAAACGTGTAAATTTCCTAACCTCATTGAGAACGGCGTGGAGGGGAGTAAGAGAAAATAAGTCTTTCTCATCATAGCCCATTGGTGTATTTATGGTAATTGGGTAGTGGGAGGGTACTGTATATGGCCAATAGGGGTGAGAGGAGGTGTATACCAGAAAAGAGTCAAAACTGTAGCCACAACCTATAACCTCCAGAAGTATCGCAAATGTTGGCTTTAATTAATGTTCCCTGTAATTTGGCTGGATAATGGTTTCAACTCTTCAAAACTTAAAACTTGCTGAAATGTTTTCAAACCATGTGCTTTACAGTGCCAATCAGCTTTTTACTGCCTGAGTTTGATTGATTTTGTGTTCGAACTGTATGAACTTTTGAAGCTCGATGCAGCGGTAAGTTTGCTATCAAGTTTTGTGTCTGTGGAATTTGTTTCCTTTTCATCCATTGGAGTGTATCGCCTCCACCAGTAGTAAAACTATAAAAGTTCATCGGGCTATCGCGTTCGTTTCGCTGGTACGTGTAATTAAATTATTTCAATTTTTTTCCAGCTACCAATAAGTTTTTGGGTCACTACTTTGCGTTCTTTTTAACTCGGTGAACTTATCTTAAACCATCTGAAGTCAACTTATGGGTCACTAAAGACCTGAATTAATTGCGAGCATGCTTCAATGGAAATATTCTCCTCAGAAGACTAAAATGCTATATATCTCATTTCACAAATTGACTGATTCTAAAATTTTAAAGATCTGGCTCACAATTAGTCTATGGAGGTGTATAAAGCATTTGATTTACTCTTGAGAGTGACTTTTTAATTGCTCTCAAACGAAGTTTAGCAATTATATTAGTCCTGTCGGTCTTTTTTTATAGCTGCGAAGCTGTAAGCTGAGCGAAGCTATATTGCGGTGCTCTTGGTTTTTTTTTTGTTTCGTCGTCTGACGCTCTTTTTTCGTTTTACATTTGTTCACACAGCAAAGCTGAAAAAGTCAAATTTTCTGAATGACTTCTTCCTCTCACTAACGGCATTTGCGCGCGTGACGTCATTTCTCACTCGCTTTAGCAAAAGTTTTTAGGTTATTTGCGTGATTAGATTTTGATCATACGTGACTTACCTCACTCAATAAAATGACTTTTGCACTTTAAAACTTAAGTTTAGTTTGAATTTGTTTAAGGTCAAAGGAACTCATTTGTGTAGTAAAGGTCACTAATAAGAGGCTTCTGCGGAATGAATTTTAACAAGCTTTATTAATTTATCGCTGAATGTTTTTACCTAGTTTTTAGATCTGTATCTGTTTCTATCTCTATTATATGGCACGCAGATCTATTCTTTCGCAGCTATTCCGGCAATCTGCGGCTATGTTTATGCGATTTTTCGCTTGACCGATTTTTGGTCTGACGCTTTCGACTTTTCGTCCTCAAAAACGGGATAAACAGGTAGCGCCCAGCGGGCATTATGTGCTCTTAGAGCCTTTTAGCTCTGTTTCAGCTCACACTGTTTTTGAGACTTATACTTATGGTGTGAAGGGTGGTTCTTAGAGGTTGAAGATACCCCACTGTTGACCCCCCCACCCCGCACTACTGCCCCCCACCACGCTGTTGCCCCTGTTAAAAAGTTACTGAACAAAATGCTTTTGCTACGGATTAGCTTTCAATTTTTTAATATGACAAATTTTATCAATATTTTTGATGAAACTTGCATTTTTTTTCAAGTTTTTTTGAAAATTTTTTGTCGGTTTTTAGGTTTCCTAGGTTTGATAGAAAGTAACTGAACAAAATGTTTTTGCTAAGGATTAGCTTTCACTTTTTTAATATGACAAATTTTATCAATATTTTTGATGAAACTTGCACTTTTTTCAAGTTTTTTGAAAATTTTTTGTCGGTTTTTAGGTTTCTCCAGCCTCAAGAGCCGAGAAACCTCATCTAGGGTTTGAAAATAGGTTACTGTATGGTTTCTAAATGTTATGGAATGTTTTTAAAGATTTTGACATCAAGAGTTTTAGCATCTTTTTGACAAAACGTTCAAATTTTTTCAATTTTTAGACATTTATTTTTCATTATCCGCGTCTTTACGGACGCAGGGCCCAAAAAACGTCCTTAGGGGTTTGATAATAAGTTACTGAAAGAATTTCATTTGCCAGGGAATAAGCATTTGATTTACTCTTGAGAGTGACTTTTTAATTGCTCTCAAACGAAGTTTAGCAATTATATTAGTCCTGTCGGTCTTTTTTTTGTAGCTGCGAAGCTGTAAGCGGAGCGAAGCTATATTGCGGTGCTCTTGGTTTTTTTTTTGTTTCGTCGTCTGACGCTCTTTTTTCGTTTTACATTTGTTCACACAGCAAAGCTGAAAAAGTCAAATTTTCTGAATGACTTCTTCCTCTCACTAACGGCATTTGCGCGCGTGACGTCATTTCTCACTCGCTTTAGCAAAAGTTTTTAGGTTATTTGCGTGATTAGATTTTGATCATACGTGACTTACCTCACTCAATAAAATGACTTTTGCACTTTAAAACTTAAGTTTAGTTTGAATTTGTTTAAGGTCAAAGGAACTCATTTGTGTAGTAAAGGTCACTAATAAGAGGCTTCTGCGGAATGAATTTTAACAAGCTTTATTAATTTATCGCTGAATGTTTTTACCTAGTTTTTAGATCTGTATCTGTTTCTATCTCTATTATATGGCACGCAGATCTATTCTTTCGCAGCTATTCGGCAATCTGCGGCTATGTTTATGCGATTTTTCGCTTGACCGATTTTTCGTCTGACGCTTTCGACTTTTCGTCCTCAAAAACGGGATAAACAGGTAGCGCCCAGCGGGCATTATGTGCTCTTAGAGCCTTTTAGCTCTGTTTCAGCTCACACTGTTTTTGAGACTTATACTTATGGTGTGAAGGGTGGTTCTTAGAGGTTGAAGACACCCCACTGTTGACCCCCCCGCACTACTGCCCCCCACCACGCTGTTGCCCCCCACCGCACTGATGCCCCTCCCTCCCCATCAGCCCCCGGTGCAGCACTCGTCCCTCCCCCATCCCTCGCCCCCGTGGGTACTGACGAACAACCGATCGCTAAAATCTCGCAATTTTAAACTAATTTTTCACAATTTTTTTAAGCTTTTTGACAATTTTTGTCATTTTTTGAGTTTTTTGTGCCCTAGATGTCAAGGAGCCTCCTCTAGGGTTTTATTATAGTTTACTGCATAGTTTCTAGTTGTAGTGGAATGGTTTTAACATTTTAACATCACAAATTTTAGCAATTTTTGACGAAACGTGCAAATTTTATCAATTTTTTGGACATTCGTTTTTCATTATCCGCGTCTTTTCAGATGCGGAGGCCAGAAAACGTCCTTAAGGGTTTGTTAAAAAGTTACTGAACAAAATGCTTTTGCTACGGATTAGCTTTCAATTTTTTAATATGACAAATTTTATCAATATTTTTGATGAAACTTGCATTTTTTTCAAGTTTTTTGAAAATTTTTTGTCGGTTTTTAGGTTTCCTAGGTTTGATAGAAAGTAACTGAACAAAATGTTTTTGCTACGGATTAGCTTTCACTTTTTTAATATGACAAATTTTATCAATATTTTTGATGAAACTTGCACTTTTTTCAAGTTTTTTGAAAATTTTTTGTCGGTTTTTAGGTTTCTCCAGCCTCAAGAGCCGAGAAACCTCATCTAGGGTTTGAAAATAGGTTACTGTATGGTTTCTAAATGTTATGGAATGTTTTTAAAGATTTTGACATCAAGAGTTTTAGCATCTTTTTGACAAAACGTGCAAATTTTTTCAATTTTTAGACATTTATTTTTCATTATCCGCGTCTTTACGGACGCAGGGCCCAAAAAACGTCCTTAGGGGTTTGATAATAAGTTACTGAAAAAATTTCATTTGCCAGGGAATAGCTTTCAATTTTTTAATTTGACAAATTTTATCATGTTTTTGATAAAACTTGCATTTTTTTCAAGTTTTTTGAAAATTTTTGTCGGTTTTTAGGTTTCTCCAAACTCAAAAGCCACATAACCTCCTCTAGGGTTTGATTTTCGGATACTGCATAGCTTCTAAATGTAATGGAATGTTTTAAAAGATTTTAATATCAGCCATTTTAAAAAATTATTTGCAATTTTTCAAATTTTTGAATCTTTTTGAACTTTTAATCATTTTTCCGGCACCAGGGTCATAGGGACCTTCTCAAGGCTTGAAGAGAAGCTGTCGCATAGTTTCTAGAGATAATGGAATGGTTCTCAATTTTTTAAAGACTCCAGCTCTTAGCAGTTTTTGGTTAAAATTTATTTTTTTTTTGCGAATTTTTGGATGTTATCATGTTCCAAGTTTACGTATCTTCATGAGCCAGTGACACTATTTAAAGCTGGTAATAGGGACACTGGATAGTATCTTGAGACAATGAAATGGATTTGAAGATTTTAATATCGTGAATTTTAGCAAGATTTTTTGCTATTGTTTTCGAAATTTTTGAATAATTTTGTCGTTTTCTGAGTTTAAAGACCATTAGTGGCCAACGAAGTTTTTCGTCTTGCAGATGGGTTACTTTAATAACTCCATGACAAAAAATAGTTCAGAACATTTTCACTGCGAAATCTGAAAGCTTTATTTTTATTTTAGGTTTCTCCAGCCTCAAGAGCCAAGAAACCTCATCTAGGGTTTGAAAATAGGTCACTGTATAGTCTCTAAATGTTATGGAATATTTTTAAAGATTCAAACATAAAGAATTTTAGCATCTTTTTGACAAAACGTGCAAATTTTTTCAATTTTTTAGACATTTATTTTTCATTATCCGCGTCTTTATGGACGCAGGGCCCAAAAACGTCCTTAAGGTTTTGATATTAAGTTTCTGAAAAAATTTCATTTGCCACGGAATAGCTTTCAATTTTTTAATATGACAAATTTTATCAATTTTTTTGGTAAAACTTGCATTTTTTTTTCAAATTTTTTAAAAATTTTTGTCGGTTTTTAGGTCTCACCAAACTCAAAAGCCACATAACCTCCTCTAGGGTTTGATTATAGGTTACTGCATAGCTTCTAGATGTAATGGAATGTTTTTAAAGATTTCAATATCAGCCATTTTTAAAAATATTTGCAATTTTTCAAGTTTTTGAATCTTTTTGAACTTTTAATCTGTTTTCCGACACCAGGGTCATAGGGAACTTCTCAAGTCTTGATGAGAAGCTGTCGCATAGTTTCTAGAGTTAATGGAATGGTTCTCAATTTTTTAAAGACTCCAGCTCTTAGCACTTTTTTGATAAAATTTATTTTTTTTCAAATTTTTGGATGTTATCATGTTCCAAGTTTACGTATCTTCATGAGCCAGTGACACTATTTAAAGCTGGGAATAGGGATACTGGATAGTATCTTGAGACAATGAAATGGATTTGAAGATTTTAATATCGTTAATTTTAGCAAGGTTTTTTGCTATTGTTTTCGAAATTTTTGAATAATTTTGTCCTTTTCTGAGTTTAACAATAATTGGTGACCAACGAAGTTTTTCGTCTTGCAGATGGATTACTTTACATAACTCCATGACAAAAAATAGTTCAGAACAATTTCACTGCGAAATCTGGAAGCTTTTATTTTTTTTTTTGCAAAATTTTGCAAATTTTTTAAAATTTCAGTTTTTTATTTGATTTATTTACTAACAAAGCTAGAAAACCTAAAGTTGCAGAGTCGAATCAAGCTAAAGCTAGGCTAACTAAGCCGTGGCTAGCAACTGACGAAGCCAACCGCTCGCCGGTCGTTTGAGAGCAATTCGACCGACGTTAGTCGGTTATGTTTGAGCTTTGCTTTTCTGGGAATTCCATGTTACAACTTTTTAACCATTCTGTATCCGTTCTTAGAATTTTTTCTTGGTCTAGATTCTTGTCTCGCACGATTTTGATTTACGCCTTAACTTGTGTTTTTCGTTATTTTGTCCCTAATTGGCTTTAACAAGAGGCAGTGTGTGTTTTATGTTTCTCCTTACTCATCGTTTGAACTGCTGCATATCAGATGTTGGTGGTCTTGACACCACTATTTCGGTATAAAAAGGAAATGTTAATTGCTCTCAAATGACGTTTGTAGCAATTATTTTAGTCCTGTTGGTCTTTTCTATGCAATTTTTTGCGTGCCCGATTTTTCGTCTGACCCATTTGACTTTTTTTTCCTCAGCAACAGGTTAAACAGGTAGCGCCCAGCGGGTACTAAGTTCTCTTAGAGCCTCTCAGCTCACTAGTCTCCAATTATGCGATTCACATAAACTGTTTTGGAGACGTATACTTAATGTGTGAAGAGCGGTTCTTAGAAACTGATCCCCCACCCGATCTCGCCCCCACATCAGCCCCCCAATCCCCACCACTGCACATCGTTCAGGCCGTAAGTGCCCCGTGCAGCCAATGATCCCAACACACTAACAACCCTCCACATCAGCCCCCCTTCTTTTCACCCTCCCTCCAATCCCAACCTCGGCACATCGTTCAGGCCGTAAGGCTGAAATCTAAGTTTTAATCTAAATAGTTTTGGACTGCAAACCATGTACTCTCTGCAGAACTTGTGATACTAATTTTGTTCGATTAAGAACGTGATACCTAATAGAAAAGAAAGCAAAAATAACCACACATACTGAGAAAACTGAGGAAAAAAGAAAAGAAACTAAAGAAGTTCAAATGTGGTTATATTTCTTTTGCAAAATGTCGTGACATCGCAAAAATAGTCTCAATAAGCTTACAATGCATCTGCTCAATAATTGGTTATCAATACGACCACGCCATTAAAATTAATAAGCACAATGAAATGTGAAAAATCAGAATTGAGTAAAAAAGTACTTCATTTAATACGAAAAGTAATGGCCTGTTAAATAATCATTCCATCAAAAGAAAATGACACTTAAACTACCAAAAAGACTATCGGCAACCACTAAACTGTATGCTATAAACTATAACCAGACTGTAAAATTTAAAAACGTCCAGAATGGCAAAACGACAAAAGCTCAAAATTTTATTCATTAGTCTAATGATTGCTGCAAATGGTCGAATTTGGTTTTGAACCTAGAATACGTGGTTAACTTTTGTAAGAAACACCAATTACTGGCGCAAAATTGCAGTTAAAATAAAAAACTTAGCAGGACAAGTCCTGACGTACAACTCAAAGAATTTCCATTGACTAAACAAAACACTAGACCTAGAACGGACTATGAGTGAATTAGGAAAACCATTTCTAAAAAAATCAATTAAAAAAAAAAATTAAAAAAAAAAATCAATGTCAAAATGCCGCAAGTGAACAAAAAACCACTAGCGAGGAATTGAAATTCTGTTCAAACAAAAAAGACTAGGCCTAGAATGAACTATTAATAGATTGGGAAAACAATTTAAGAAAAATCCGATCCCAAAAATTGAAAAAAAACAGTAAAAATCAAAGTCAAATTGCCGCATGTGAACGAAAAACCACTAGCGAGAAAGCGAATTTTTGTTCAAACACTGTTTTCTCACTCTACTTTAAAATTAGAGCAAAAAAAATTCATGCGGCAAAAGCACTCGTTTTTCGCTCCACTTCCTGTTTCGGCGTGACCAAAATCACCACTCCAATTTGACTTCAAAAATCATGAAAATGTGTGAACAGATCTTTAAAAAAGACAGCGTCCCAATACAATTCAAATTCTTTGAATTGTAAAAAAAATAGTTTTCAAAATTTTTTTCACGCACTCTTAAGAACAGAAATGAGACTCTTCTCGGTTTTTCACTTTCGTTCAGCAGATTTATCTGATTACGTGTTTTAGCGTGTCATTTAAATTTGCATCATGAGTAAAGAGAATTCACCGATTTGAAAAATACTTCATCATTATATTCCTTTTCGAGTCGTAGACACGTGTTAATAATGTCCGGCTCTTAAAGCATAGTTCATTAAGTTATCAAGTTGATGAGAGTGAATGCTAATTAGTTCTAGTATTAAGCTTAGTAGCTTTCAGATTAAACGCTGAAATTTGCACAATTGTGCAATGAAGCTGAAACTGCTCACCAAATTAGAACGATGTTTGATACATTTTAAAATGACTGATAACTAAATCTGATCTCTTTTTTCTAATGGGCGTCAAGAGGTTCAACGGCGGAAAATTTCTTGGAATCTATCAGCTATGTGTTACATCGAGCCCTTGCGGCCTCTGACTGATGTCACTTTGGGGTTCTACTGAATTGTTTATTTCAACCCTTAGTAAAGATATCAGAAAAGAAAAAAACTAATGGACAGTTTCGGCAGACGAATATGGAGCTGTTGTATGCAACCATAAGATGTAGTTTGAAATCGTTCGATAGAATTCATTATTTTTCATGTTACGTTATTGAACAGCAAGGCGTTTTTGTGTTTTTTGGTACTTGGTACATAAGATAGCCAATTGCATAGACGTTTATTGAAATTATAAAATCATTCATATTTTCAGCGAACGCAATAAATTCTTTCAGTTTATAACGTTTATTAAATTGAGGTTAAAACTGGATGAAAATGAAACAGTTCCCGTGTCATTTGCAAATGCGTTTGTTGTTAACGTAATTCATATTCAAATGGCCTATGTTCGTTATATGATTCCACGCTCATACAGTTCATTGACTGCTTGACCCTCCTCAAACTGTGCTAATGTCTCATCTCTGTTTTTTTTCAGACTCCTGCATCGGATACGCAGGTTGACAGACTCGGACCATTGTGCAAGGATCTGGTGGATCAGTACTTGGCTATCTTGAAACGTTCCAACGCCGTTGAGAATATGAGAGGTATGTTTAATTGCTCTCGAACCAACTTTGAAGCAATAATTGAAAACGAGTGTCTTTTTATGCAGCATTTTTCCTTGACCATTATGGCGCTTTTGTTCTGGAAAAATCTTTGACTCCTCAAGCGACTTTTTCACGCTTCTTCATTTTGGAGTGATTTCAATTGCTCTCACTCCAAAATGAAGTTTGTTGTTCAAACAAAACCGATTGTTAGAGAGACGATAACAAGGCCCTGATGGACAAGTGGTTAAAACCTCAGCTGAGGTGACGGAATCGAACGCTGAAGTTTTCGCACCCATAAAGAAAAATTAATCTAGGCTACAGCCCCCTGAATTAAATTGCTCCGCCTGTCATTCGAGAGCAATTTTTCTGATGTTAGTCGATTAATTGCTCTTGAACGAAGTTCTTCGCAATTATTGTAAACGTGTTGGTCGTTTTTATGCAAATTTTCCGCTTGACCATTTTGCGCTTTTCTTCTAGAACATTCTTTGACTTCTCAACTCAGTGACTTTTTCACGCTTTCGTTCATCATTTTTGAGTGATCCCAATTGCTTTCACTCCGAAGTAAAGATTCTTGCTAATATAAAGTCGGTTACAGCAGAGAAAAAAACGGCCTGATAGCCGAGTGATCAGTGCATCTGGCTATGGATCGGGAGGGCAGTGGTTCGAATCCCGGTGGGTTCAAATGTTTTTCTCTCCACTTGTCGTTCGAGAGCAATTCTCCCGACATTATTGGTTTATGTTTAATAGCCGCCTCAGCTTCTCAGCCGGCTATTATAGCGCTCCTTTTTTACAATTCAAAGAATGCGCTGAGTTTTTTTTAAATATGTGTTCACACATTTTGCAATGACTTTGATCTTTCAAAACGGGATAAACAGGTAAAGCCCAGCGGGCATTAAGTTTCATTAGGGGCACAAAATGGGTTTTAGTAGTCCTTCAAGTGCTTATAGTGTTGCAGCTGCTGGAATGGCCTTAATTTAAGGTTAAAAGGTCATTTTTAGGACTTTGGGCTCAAAATGGTGCAATTTTTCATGTGTTTTGTGATTTTTTTGAGTTTTTTGTGTGATTAGTCTTTGGTTGAAGTTTTTTAAAAGTGATGAAGTCCTTTTGTGAGAGAAAATTGCTTGTTATGAACATTTTATGAGCTATATGTTTTGGTACTACAATCACAAATACAAAAAATGATAATAGTTTTTGCAATGTTTTCAGGTTTTTTTAAAATTTTTGTCATATTTTGAGTTTTTTTAGCCCTGGGTGTCAAGAAACCTCCTCTAGGGTTTGATAAAGGGTTTTTTGATAGATTACTGCATAGTTTCTGGTGATAAAGAAATCGTTTTCAACTTTCTGCCATCATGAATATTAGCATTTTTAGATCAAAAAATGCAATTTTTTTTCACATTTTTTGACATTATTCAAGTTGTTCGAGTCCGACAGGGGCCAGAAAAACTCGTTAGGGTTTGGATAATAAGTTACTGAAAAATTTTATGTTGTCATGGAATAGGTTTCAACTTTTGAATATTACAAATTTTAGCAATTTTTTGACAAAATTCGCATTTTTTTCAGGTTTTTGAAAATTTTCATTTTTCATTTTTTTCTGTTTCAGGGACAAGGCAATCTCCTTTGAGGTTTGTTAATAGGGCACCGAATAGTTCCTATTAACAATGGATTGGTTTTTAACCTTTTGATGTCTCGAAGTATAGCATTTTTTGGATAAAATTGCAATTTTTTTAAGGTTTCCTAAAGTTTTTGTCAGTATTTGATATTCATCCATTCTCAAGTGCGAGAAAACATATTCCACGTTCTGAAAAAGTTACTGCATGGTTTTCAGTTTCAATGGATTTGTTGTTAACAATTTAACCTTTCGAGTTTTAGAAGTTTTTTGATAGAATTTGCAATTTTTTTTCAAGTTTTTCAAAACATTTGTATTTTATGTTTTCTTTCCTCAGTAGCTGGGTAAACTCATCCAGGTTTTAATAGTATGTTATTTAAAAGTTGCTAGGGGGCTATTGAATGGCTTTCAGCATTTTAATAGCACGAATTTCAATTTTTTGAGGTCTGAAATTTTTTTCTAAAAATTATTGCCTATCGATCTATGAGCCAATGAGTTTTTAAAGGTTGGAATTGGGGTACTGGATAGCCTGTAGAGACACAGAAATGATTCTAAAGATATTTATATCACGATTTTTGGCAACATTTCCTGATAATTAGCAATTGATTTCTTTTTAAATTTTTTGGTCATTTTCGAGTTTATCGATCTTCAAGGGCCAATGATTATTTTTCAGGTCTTGCAGATATAATACTGGACCAATTTCAGAAACAAAATTTGGTTTCGAACTCATTTTTGAAATGGGTATTTTTAAAGGGAAAAAATTTTGCCTTAGGTTTGAAAGCTTCAAGAGTTTTAGCAATGAGAATGTTCTTGTTTAGTTTTGATTATTTTAGATTCTCAATTTTTTGAAATAATTTTTGTGTTCTGGCTGGCATCGTTCAATTGATCGTCTGGTCAGGTAGAGTACCTTTGAGTTTTTCATTCAATTCTTTGAATTGTTTTTCAGGACTTGTCCTGCTATGATTTTTTACTTCGTCGAATAAAAAATTTTTGCTTTACCTTAGTGCCCATGTTGTTCAACATTTTGCGTGAAATCTTTTTGACTTCTCTAGTCTAGTTTCTCTCTTCTCTCATTCTGCTCAAATTGCTGTTAGACAGCAGCTGCTCAGCAAAGCAATTCAAAATGAACAGAGCCAGTATTAAAAAACGAAATCAGAAATAGAAACGGGATAAAGCCCGATTTTAGATGTCCGTTACTCGAACTTTGTTCTTAGTTATCATCTCTAATGCTTGTTGGTAGTGATACTAACCCCTGTGTTGTCTGACTACGAAACAGGAGTATGTTCAGCTCCAAGTAGACATCAAAATAGTTCGCACTTTAAAATTTTTTGTACGAAAATCATTTTCACTAGTTTTTTCCCTTTCAATTCCAATCTTGGTTATGGGAATCTACGGCGGCTATTTTCCGGCAATCTGCCGGGTTTTTTGTTTAATTTATCAAAAATTAAATATCAGCCTATTCGTTGTAAGCTCAATTGACTATTTTTTAATATACCATTGAAGCTCTCCATTTTACATTATTTTTCTGTCCTCGTTGTGTAATCAACATACATGAAACATTATTTGACAAAATGTTCAAAAAATCCACACGGAGAACGGAACCCCGCAATTCAAAATTGAGGCAATTTTGAAATTAACACTGTTAATTGCTTTCAAACGCAGTTTAGCAACTATTTTAGTCCTGTAGTCTTTTTTAATGCAATTTTTTGCCTGACCGATTTTTGGTCTGACTCATTGACTCTTCGTCCTCAAAAAAAGGTATAAATAGGCAACGCCCGAAGGGCATTAAGGGCTCTTAGAGCCTTTCAGCTTACTAGACATAAATTCAGGGTGTGAAAGGCGGTTCTTAGAGTTTACCCCCCCCCCCCCCCCCCCATTCATTCCCTCACCTCCATCAGCCCCAAACCCTCCTCCACCACGTGCTCCCCTGCCGCGCTCAACCCATGCTCCTTCAATTTAGCTTAAACTGGCTGCACTAAACAGTAGCTAGCTACTGACAAAGCCAAACGCTCGTTAGTGCCGGAGCGATGATTCTCGTACCCTTTTAAATTGTTGATGGCTGTGAATGTAGGGGTTAGAAGAACGCAAAAAGGTAACTTTTAATACATCAGCACTTCTCTTTTGCGCTATTGTACACACAAGGTCTGATTTGTCTTGTTATCATCAATAAATCTGAATTGGTAAAAGAGACATGCTAATTATGGGTAAAAATATCTGTGTGACTGTGATCTGCAATTCGCTGGAACATCAAGCAGTAAACTACTGGTTAACGTTGAAGCACCAAATGTCGAAGATTATATGACAAAAAATAATGCTTTAATTGTGACTATTTAAGAGCTGATAAAACATTATCTTGGAAATTACATTGCTTTGGATTGGTGCTGAAAATCGAAGACTTGAGTTATGCATCTCATGAAATTGATTAATTAGCCAGGGGTGCAATTTCATTTAAACTTAAAATTGTTGAGATGATATTTTTGTGAATGCTGAGCTGTGATTGATGTCTTCGTAAAGTTTAGGTGTCCTTGTTATCTGGTTATATAGTTATTTCCCATTTTTGAAGCCGCCGACAGCCTCTCAACGGCTAGTTTTTAGACAATCTCCTTTTTTGCAATTAAAAGATTTCGAATTGTATTGGGGGCGCTGTTTTTTTAGGACTCGAAGAGGCGTTTTGGTTTTTTGTTTTTTAATAAGTAAGCAAGTAAAGAAGTTCAGGGATTGAATGAAGTTTGAAAAAGTTGTTTCAGTGATCAAATTCGAAGAGTGAAGAAATAAAAGAGTGGTTATTTTGTTCATACCTTTAGAAAGAGAGCAAAACGTAGATGTGAAAAGAATATTCTCACGTGTTTCTTGGTGTGTTTTTTGGTTTTAGGTTTTTATGTTGTCTAACAGGTTATTGTTGACAAAAGTATTAATACTCAGAACTCTTTCGATACCTTTTTGTCAATAACGCAATAACGGGAATTAAACGGTAATTTGAAGTTTTCCAACTATTTTGCTGATTTGTAGTCTTTTTGCGATTTTCGGCGCGTTGTATCGTTTTAATTAAATTTATTGGTAAATGAATTAAATCCTCATGCGTGTAGGCTCCTCTGTTTGCTACAAAGGATACAAGTTTCTTTTGCTAAAAACTTGTGTCTGTCTATGCGATTTGACAAAAAATGGAAAAATTTTGCACATTTGTTCTCATTTTCTCCTTTTTTTCAAAAATAGAGATGTTTGTGAGCCCAATAGGGATGTTTGTAAGGTTTTTCTGTTATTTTGTGGTTGGTTCACTAGTTTTCATTGCATGAAAAAACGTTTTTTGTTTGGATGTGTACTTATACTACATGAAAAATAAATTGATTTTTCCTAATTTCTTATGTTAATTTCGGCTAAATTGTTTTTTTCTTATTTAATATTGTTGTTTTCGCTGCATTGATGAGTTTGATGGATTTTGAAGTTTCCGAAGACAAGCACTGCCTCTGTTTGTGTTCGACTCTTGGCGGGTAAAGTTTTGGTTGCAGTGGTTTCTACTTAGTTATTTAACTTTTTTTTTAATTGCTCTCAAACGGAGTTTGTAGCAATTATATTAGTCATGTTGGTCTTTTTTATGCGATTTTTCGCTTAACCGATTTTTCGTTTGACCCTTTTGACTTTTCGTCCTCAAAAAAGGGATAACAGGTAGCTCTCAGCGAGCATTCAGTTTCTTTAGAGTTCCTTAGCCGCGTTCAGTAGTCCTTCAATTGCTTAGTGTGATGAAGCTCTACCAGGAAGGCCGTAGTTTAAGGTTAAAAGGTCATTTTTATGAGTTTTTGAGCGCAAAATGATGCAATTGTTTATCGTCATTTTTCAAATTTTTGGTTGGACCAGGCTAAAATTGAGTCTAGTTAAAGTTGATGAAGGTCTTTTTTGCAAGACATTATTTTTTATGAACTTTTTAAGTGCTATATTATTTGGTAATCCAAACACAAAAATTTATATTAATTCTAACATTTTTCTGAAATTTTTGTCAGTTTTTGAGTTATTAAGCTCTAGGTGTCAACGAACCTCCTCTAGGCTTTTAGAATAGAATACTTCTCAGTTTTCTGTGGTAATGGAATGGTTTTCAACATTTTAACATCGCCAACTGTAGTATTTTTTTCCACAAAACTTGCATTTTGTTTCAATTTTTTTTTACATTTACTGTCATTATTGCAGTTTTTCTGGAATCAGGTGCCAGAAAACCTCCTTAAAGATTTGATATTAAAATACTAAAAATTATTGGTTGGCCATGGAATAGTTCTCGATTTTTAATATCCCAAATTTTAGCAATTTTTTTTTAAATTTGCAATTTTCAACTTTTGAATTTTTTTGTCATTTTCTTAAGGTTTCTCCGTCCTCAAGAGCCAGGGACTGTCCTCTAAGATTTGATTATAGGTTATTGTATACTTGGAATTTTTTTTGACAAAACTTGAAATTTGACAAAACTTTCACTTTTTGACAAAACTTTCAATTTTGACAAAACTTGCAATTTTTCTCAATTTTTTTGACTTTTGTTGTCATTCAGATTTTTTAGCCTCAGGGTGAGCTTTAGGTTTGCTGGTAAGTCACTGAACTTTTTTTAGTTCTCATTCTTTTAATATCAATTTTAGCAATTTTTGATAAACCTGGCAATTTTCAAGTTTTTTAAAGAAATTATTGTCCAGCCTCAAGAACCCATGGAACCTCCTCTAGGGTTTGATAGTAGGTAACTGCATAGTTTCTAGATGTTGTAATTTTTCTCAGATTTTTATCACCAATTTATGCAACTTTTTTGAATTTCCTCATTTTTCCGTCAACAGGGGCCCAGGGACCTTCTCCGATGTTTGTTAATAAGCTGCTGCATAGTTTCTAGAGTTAATAGATTGATTATTTTTTATTGACTCGCGTTTTAGCAACTTAAATTTTTAATTTTTCGAAAATTTATTATCATCTTCCAAGTTTGTGAATGTTTATGAGCCAGTAAAACTATTTAAGGCTTGCAATTGGGATACTGGATCGTCACTTGAGACAATGAAATGGTTATGAAGATCTTAATATCACGAATGTAAGCAAGATTTTGCTAACATTTGCCATTGTTTTTAAATGTTTGAACGTTTTTGTCCTTTTCTGAGTTTAACAATCATTACTGGTCGACGAAACTTTTTAAGTCTTGCAGATGGATTACATGACCAAAATCCAGAGACAAAAACTGGTTTTCAATAATATTCACAGCGAAATGTGGATACGTTTTTGAATTTTGCACTTTCAGTTTTTTTCTACATGATTTAATCACTAACAAGGCTTGAAAACTGGAAGTTGCAGAGTCGAATCTCATCATGGAAAATATTGCTAGCTCTCTCTCTCTCTCTCTCTGTTGGTTGGGGTTTCTTCCTTTCTTTTTCTCGTTCACGTTTTATCTCTCGCACACTATCTCTCTCTCTCTCCTTCTTCACTCTTTTGTTGATGCGGCACTTCAGCTGCTGTTATGTGGCGTAATGTCATCATCTATTACCCTCAACTCACGCGCCGCTAAAGCTTGCCTCACTAAACTGTGGCTAGCTACTGACGAAACCAACCGCTCGCCGGTAGTTTGAGAACAACTCGCCCGATGTTAGTCGGTTATTTTTGTTTGTTTTGGGGAAAATTCTTGTGTGCTCAGAAAGTACTAATGAAAAATTAAGTTTAAATTTTAGCTTTAACTTTAACTTTAGGTTTAACCTTTGTAATGGAGTAGAGGAGTTTTTGTCTAGAGATTTTAATTAATTTCTCGTCAACTGCGCTGGTTGATACAACTGTATCCTGCTAGGACAAAAATATGGGGCCATTTTAGTATTTCAGTGACTTATAAGTATTTTCTTCAACATGAAACAGTAAATTATGAAGTTTCGAACTCTGTTGGTCTCAACATAATTAGGGTCATTCATGATTTCAATAAATCCCAGAAGTGATTTTTGATTTTGTTAGGAAATAAAAAATAATGGATACAATTTCCAAGTTCAAATAACTTTTTTGGAAGCCTTGTGTGTGATTCGGCTCAAATAAAAATGGTTCCATTTCGAAGGATAATATAGTGGTTGAAAAAGCAGTCTCTGTATAATGTTCAATCTTTAACCTGCATATGACACTAAGATTGGACTTAATTACTGTCCCATATGCTCGTTATCATTTAGTCTAACTGTTAACTAATGCTCTCCAAAGAAAAAGAAGAAATAATTGTCCGGCAGCTAAATGATTGGTTCTTGAACAAACAGTGTGAAAGATTTGCAGTATCTGAAAATAATTTTTGAAAATTTAAATAATTTTATGAGGAATGAAAGTTAGTGAAGCTGTATTTTATAAAAAAACTGCTTTTGATAATCAACTAAGACATTTATTGTATATGAATCTGCTGCAGTGAAATCCGGAAAGTTCTACAGTTTCGATATGTAGATTTTGGTGGAATTTCCCTGGTGGAGTTGATTAAAAGTTGTGATGCTTATAAACAGTGCATTGATATTTCCTTTTTTCCGTTTATTTGAAGTGTCCCTCCGCTAAGAAAAAATAAGTCTACCGCTTGACTAGGGGAATGTTTTGCAGTAAGATGTCATTTGTTTTGCAGTAAGACAGGGAGAAACAGGGACAAATTTTGGACAATGTAGGACTTAAGTCTCTGGCTCAGGCTAAAAATGCTTTGAAGGGCGAATTTACCTCTTTTCCAGTTGGGTGATGTCAGCTCTATTATAATTGTGAGTGGCTGCGCATCATGTTACGACCTGACAGATACATAGGGGATAAATATTTGCGCTTTCATGCAGACCCTTTCAGGTTGTTTTGTATGTTTCATTATAGTTGATATTTGTTTCTTTTCACAGTAGTTCGAAGCATTTTTTAATCTTGGTTCTGTTTTTCAATTTTTCTTTTGATTGTGAGCTGTACCAAGGATGTTTTTGACCTTCTTGGTCGGCATGCTCCTGAGTTTCTGCAGCAATGTTTTTCCATTTTTTTGCTTATTGTCCTTCAATCGTCATCAAACTAAAATTGTCTCTGTCATTTAATTCACGTACGTTGCAATAATAAACAGGCTGGTAATCGGAGGAAAAAGTTAACAAAATATGGACGCAATTTGAGGCAATTTTGTTCCTCTCATTTATATTGCGGTGCGATTATGCACGCTGTACACCCGGAAAATTGAAATTTTGTCAGTTAGCTGCTGCTATTGCTAGAATTTTTTCTCAAATGTTGGAACGTCAATTTGTGCAACGTCATTGTGGGAACGTCAACGACTTAAACCTGAAATGTGCGTTCTTCGTCAACGGCAAAATAAAGACGCAGTTGAAAACGGTAAATGCCGATAAAACTATGTTGTCCTTTTTTTGCGTGTCCAACCAGGTGCCATCAAATGTTTTTCTCGTTCTATATCGCGGTTTTGTTTCTTCTTTGTTTTTGCATATTGAGCAATTTGGACCTTTTAAAGCTTTTGTCTCCATTACAATCTGTTCCCGTGAAGGCACCTTCACAAACTTTCTCCTTGAAAGTTGCGCTAGCGCTATTGGGTTCAGACTGTGCATTTGAGTTGCGTAGATTTTTGCTGAAATAGTATATAGTGGTTGAAATCACCATTATTGCTAGAGGATTTTGGCGAGTGTTTAATGCTGCCTTTTGATGAGGTTCTTCTCCCAACTGATACATGTGGACTCTCCTTTTGATGGTCGCACATTGACATTTTCATTTTTATTTTAGCAGGACTTTCTAGTATTTCTACGGCATGCCGTGAACATGCGACGCTCTCGTTCATCAGTGTGGTTGACTTTCATCGATATGGTCTATGACTGCGAGATCTGCAAGTCGTTGTAAGTCTCATGAATCCTCACGATGTTTCTTTGGTTGGTTGGATTTTTCTGGATTGTAGAGCAATTTCTCCTTTGATCGGCTCCAGCATATCTGTTCCGTAACGTTTCTTCGGGGCCATTCAAGTTGTATCTTGTGTTTTCTGCAATCTGAAGATAAATGTTCAGGGAGGTGCCCGTAAAATGTAAATGGAGATATCGTGCATGTTGTTGGTTGGCTTCTGTTGTTCGGGAAACCGCAATGCCTGCTCGCAGTATGCATTCAAATTCTTGTCAGTTTTTAATAGCCGCCCTCATCTTTTCAGCCGGCTATTATAGCGCTCCTTTTTTTTACAATTCAAAGAATTTGAATTGTATTGGGGCGCTGTCTTTTTTTAATATCTGTTCACAAATTTTCATGATTTTTGAAGTCAAATTGGAGTAGTGATTTTGGTCACGCCGAAATAGGAAATGGAGCGAAAAAGCGAGTGGTTTTGCGGCGTGAATTTTTTCGCTCTAATTTTAAAGTAGAGTGAGAAAACGGTGTTTAAACAAAAATTCGCTTTCTCGCTAGTGGTTTTTTGTTCACATGCGGCAATTTCACTTTGATTTTTAATAGCCGCACAGCGATAGCTGGGGCTATTATTGGCCTTCTCTTGGTTTTTTTTTATTTCGTCGTCATGATTTTTGTTACGACCATATGACGTCACAGCCACTTTTTGTTCATTCGTTCATGCAATTTCAAATGAATTGCATTTGTGACGTCATTTTTCGCTCTTAGTGGAGCGAGTTTTTTTGTTCATTTGCGTGATTAAATTTTTGGTCACACTTGACTTACCTCACTCTCAAAAATGACTTCCTCACTTTGAAATTGACTTTTATTTACTTTAATTCAAAGAGATAAGGTCAAATGGGTATGTGTCACTCTAAATGAAGGTTATTTGAGATCAGCTAATAGAGGCAGCAATAACTTATACAGGTTTTTAATCAAAATATAACAGATCAGCCTTCAATGAAAAGACCAATTTTTTAGTCTGTCTTTTTTACTGTTTTTTTAGACTGCCGGTCTACGAATCTATTGCGGCTATTTTCTGGCAATCTGCCAGCTATGTTTACTGTTTTTTTCGATTTTTTGGATTGGATTTTTTTTCTAAATGGTTTTCCCAATCCATTCATAGTCCGTTCTAGGTTTAGTTTTCTGTTTAGTCAATGAAAATTCTTTGAGTTGTACGTCAGGACTTGTCCTGCTATGTTTTTTTACTTCGTCGAACAAAGAAATGTTTCGCTTTACCTCATTTTGCCGGTCTTTCAACATTTTGCGTGAAATCTTTTTGACTTCTCTAGGCTAGTTTCTCTCTTCTCTCATTCTGCTAAAAGTGATTTTCAACATCAGTTGCTCAGCAAAGCAATTCAAAAGGAACAGAGTCAGTATAAAAAATGAAGTCAGAAATAGAAACGGGATAAACCCATAAAGCCGAATTTTAGATGCGCGCTATTTGAACGTCGTTCCTATAGGTCTTAGTTACCATCTCTTATGTTTATTGGTATTGATAGTAGCCCTTGTATTCTCTCTCTAAGAAACAGAAGTATGTTCAACGACGAAATGCCATCAAAATAAATCGGACTTAAAAAATGTTTTTGTACAAAAATCTTTTTTTTTCAATATCTTCTCTTTCAATCCCAATCATGCTTATTGGAATCAACGGCGGCTTTTTTCCGGCAATCTGCCGGGTATGTTTATTAATAGCCGCGTCAGCAATTACAGGTGGCTATTATTGCGCTCCTAATTTTTTTACAATTCAAAGAATTTGAATTGTATTGGAGGGCTATGTTTTTTTAGATCTGTTCACACATTTTTCTTGATTTTTGAAGTCAAATTGGAGTAGTGATGTTGGTCATGCCGAAACAGGAAATTGGACGAAAAAGCGTGTGGTTTTGCGGCGTGAAATTTTTTCGCTCTAATTTTAAAGGAGAGTGAGAAAACGGTGTTGGAACAAAATTTCGCTTTTTCGCTAGTCGTTTTTTTGTTCGTATGCGGCAGTTTCACTTTGATTTCTCCTGTTTTTTGATTTTCCGACGGATTTTTTTCTAATGGCTTTTACAATCCATTCATAGTTCATTCATGCGGCATTTTGCACTGATTTTGTTTTAATAAATTTTTTGATCTGATTTTTTTAGAAATGGTTTTCTCATTTCATTCATATTCCTTTCTAGGTCTAGTTTTTTGTTTAGTCAATGAAAATTGTTTGAATTGTACGTCAGGATTTGTCCTGCTATGTGTTTTTACTCCGTCTAACAGGTTTTTGTTTTGTCTTACCCTGACTTCTTGGAATTGACTTTTTCAATTACTTCAGTGACTTCTACTGCTTTGCAGTTAAAATTTGTGTTCGTGACCTCATTTCTGCTTTTAGGTCAATTGCATGACTTTCCTCACTCAAAAGTGACTTCTGAACTCACTTATGGAAATTTAAATTTTGTGAACATTTACTAATTAAAGGTCAATCAATAGTGTGCATCTAAATAGTGCCTAACTTATATGCCCTAATTCCTGAGTAATAGAGCCTTGAGTTTTAATATGGAATATTAATTTCGAAAAAGCTCCATTAGCGTTTTTCCTTGCAGAGCAAATGTGTCTCATAAGAATGACAGTCCGAATCTAACCCAAAAAGCAGGTGGTCATTCTTATTTCTTTAGTTGTTTCAATTCGTGGTAGGCCACAAGCGTCTATCGCGGCTATTTTCCGGCAATCTGCCGGCTATGTTCTGATATTCCTTGTAATGTTTTCATATTAATATGGGGGTGGAGTGGGTCCTGCCATTACTTGAACTTGCAAATCGATGCTGAGTTGCCAACTATCGTTGCCAAAAATTTGTTCGAGTTATGGGGTGTTGGTTTGTATATTTTTGTTGTGCTGTGTGTTTTCTTGTTCCGCTCTAAGATTCAATTCAATTAAACCAAGTTTTAACTGAGAATACAAGATTATTAATTGCTCTCGTCGAGAAGCAATTATTGTAAACGTGTGTCTGTATGTAAAATTTTCGCCTGACCGTTTTGACTTTTCGAGTGACTTTTACGCCCTTGACTTTTGCGTTTCGCGTGATCTAAATTTCTCTCTCAACCACAATTTCAAGCAGCTGAACTCAATTGGCGGCAATTTAATACTAAAAGTCAAATGCCAAGTAAAACTTATACTAGCCCATGTGTGGTCTCACTATGAAACAGGAGTACGTTCGGCTCTAAAATGACATCAAAATAGTTCGCACTTTAATATTGATAGTTTTTTTCTCGTCTTTCAATCCAAATCTTGGTTATGGGAATCAATGGCGGCTATTTTCCGGCAATCTACCGGGTATGTTTAATAATTACAAAGTACGTGGGATAGATTTATACAATCATAGCGCAAATTTCAACCAATCAGACCGTCTCATGAAGAGACTAATACTTCTTAATCCGTTTCTCAAAGCAAATAAGCATTGACCTGTCGTTTCAGACCATGGAATGCAATCTGTTTGTTTTGTTTTGATTTTTCAGTTCTAAGATACTAATGCCATTTTGGACAAATGTTTGGCCCATTTTTGTTATGCTGACTGTCTCAAATCAGGCGTTAAATATCACTATTCAGAGGATAACTTGTATTGTCTCAGTGAATTTAAATGTTTGCCAGCTCTTGTCATCTCCTGAAGCGCTGAAGATTGTTAAATTCAAGATCATTATAAAAGCAAAAATTTACAAGTTTTTTCTGTGCACAGGTGAACAAGACGAGGTGGTGAAGGCACTTCAGAACGAGATTGGCATGCTGGGAATCCATTGCAAAGAGAGAGTGGTCCTGTCTGAGGTTATTCTCAAGTCGCCCTATGACAGACACGCAAAACAGGAATTCCATAGTAACTCTGGTGTAATCCGGGACACTGTCAAGAACATCAACCAACTCATTGAACAGCTTTGGACAGGTAGTAGTTTGAAATAATGAAGAAAAGGAATCATTATGCAACTTGCTTTTTGGAAATGCCTAGCTGAATTGCGCACAATGGCCTCTGTACTTTTAATGTAGTTATTATAGCTGCGAAGGTGTAAGCTGGGCGTAGCTGTATTGCGGTGCTCTTGGTCTTTAATTCCGATTCGAAGAGGAGTATTGGTTTTCTCGAGGTTCTTGAGGTGGAAAACGGTGTTTTGGCGTAAAAGCGGTAAGGACTAAAATTTCCCTGTAAGCTATTTGATCATGCACTGCGTTCAGTGAATGACTTTGAAGAGTGTTTTGAGCGAATGGGATATATTGACATAGTTTTGTGGTTTAATTTGGTTTTTTTCCGGCATAATTTTTGATTGATGCTTCATTATTATGATACTCTAAAATTGATGTCGCAAATTTTTGATAGCCTAAAAATGTGTTACAAGTGCAAAACGGGCACATAATTTCTTAGTTAATTTTTGGCGTTTTTTAATAATTTCTTTTTAATTGCTCTCGAACGAAGTTCGAGGCAATTGTTTTACACATGTGTATCTTTTTATGCAAAATGCTTGCTTGAACGTTTTTGAGCTTTTTAGAACCTTCTGACTTCTCAAATGACTTTTTCACGCTTCACTTCTTCATTTTTTTGAGATCTCAATTGAAATTGTTCTCATCGTTTGCTGCTAATGTAAGTGATTGTGAGCGGTTGAGGATCAAAGTCACTGTAGCTTAGTGATAAAGTTTTCAGACTGCTATCCTGAAAGTCGCGAGTTCGAAACCTCATGAGGAACAAGTTTTTGCACCCATATAATTTCTCGGCTAAATTAAATTGCCCCAGCATGTCGTTCGAGAGCAATTGATCCGACGTTCGTCTGTTTGTTTTGATCTTTGAGAATACTTTTTTCTGAAAAATCTGTTCATATGGTAATGTCCCTTGGACAGTTCATGCATTGAACAACTCTTTTTAACGTGAGGTATTTTTGTTTTACAAAATGTTGCTCAATAATCTGACTTTCCTTGTTTCTGTCCAGTTTTTCCAAGTTTTTTGTTTGTTTTTCGGTTTTATTTAACTACACAAACTCTTTCCGTGCGGAATCAGAGATTTATGACTCCGTGGTCATGGTGCGTTATTGTTTACTATCATGGTCATTGCGTGGTCATGGTGTGTTATCAACAATCATTTTTTAAAACATTTTGTGGCGTTAAGTGTTTGAACGTAAGCGAAAATGTCATGATTACAAAATATTAGCTTCTCGGTTCTGAATCTTATTTTGAACTTTTTTAAATTTATGCAGTAGGATGCATGCTACGTAATGCTTGAAAATGAAGTTTCCTTTTTCTGTTCATTTGTTTTGCAATTTGATTGCAATATTGTGCAGCACAGAGAACTTGCTAGAAGCATTTTTCTAAATCCTGACTGATTTTCATTTTCTTCAAGTTTTCCTGGAGCTGGGTTTTGGCGAGAAACAATTTTTTGCTTTTGAGTTGCATTGTTTCCTTGGTCTCTTTAATAGCCGCGTCAGCAATTCCAGACGGCTATAATTGCGCTCCTAGTTTTTTACTTCGTCTAACAGATTTTTGTTTAGTCTTACCCTGGCTTTTTCAATGACTGCAGTGACTTCTACAAAATTTTTCTGCGTGACGTCATTTCTGCTTTTAGGTCGATTGCGTGACTTACCTTAATAAAAAAAAATGACTTCTGAACTCACTTATGGAACTTTATTTTATGAACATTTACTAGTTAAAGATCAATAGTGTGCATCTAAGTAGTGCCAAACTTATATGCCCTAATTCTTGAGTTTGTCTTGAGTTCGAAAATCATTCGAAAATCAATATTGAAAAAGTTCTTTTATGGCTTTTTCCTTATAGACAGTATTTATATCATAAAAATGACAGTACGTATCTAACCCAAAAAATCTAGTGGTCTACTAAAGGACTTTTGGTCAATGTGCCTATCTTGTTTCTTTAGTTGTTTCAATTCATGGAAGGCCACAATCGTCTATCGCGGCTATTTTCCGCTAATCTGCCGGCTATGTTTCATGATATTTTTGTTTTGCAATAGATTGATTTCTTTTTGTCTGTTAATCATTCCAACATAAAAGAAGTGTATCTTATTTTCATCTTGATTGCTAGGTGCCCTAAATGTTTTCTTGGGTCCTAAGTTTTTGTTTTCTTTTACTGGATAGTTGAATTCGCTTTCTGAGAATTTTATCTGACTAATGCTTTCGCAAAGTGTTGGTTGGGTCTCTAGAGTTTATTATTATTTCGGAGTTCTCAGTTTTTAAGACTATTATCATGAGTTTTTTCATAGCAATTTTTAGCACTGTTAGATTTCTATTTGATATTTTGTCCATCTTAAAATGATTTTTGCTTTTTTTAATTGCTCTTGCACGAAGTTCATAGCAATTATTGTAAACCTGTGTGTCTTTTTTATGCAAAATTTTTGCTTGACCGTTTTGACTTTTCGAGTGTCTTCTACGCCCTTGACCATTTGCATTTCGCGCGATCTAAAATTCTCTCAATCACAATTTCAAGCAGCTGAACTCAATTGGCGGCAATTTAATACTAAAAGTCAAATGAAAAGTGCGCCGAAACTGGCGCCATTTTAAACATAGGTTCCCACCCCCCCCCCCCCCCCCCGCCCCCCGACTGAAGCAGGCTGTAATTGATTAGCTTTTGATCACGTTTTTCGTTTTACGTGAGTCACGCTTGGCTTCTGACTTACCTCACTCACTGTTCCAACTGAATGAATTTAAATTTCCTTCAATCATTGAATTAAGTAATGTAGTGAATGCGGTCAAAGTCAAAGGAGCAAAATCAAAAGAAACGGGATAACATATAAAACCCGGTCATTACTTCATAGTGCATTAGGTTACCAAAGTTCTTTAAAGCGATTGCTAGCTGGCGTTAGTATTGTGCTTAATAGCGTTCAGTTTAGAAGCTGAATTAAATTTACGAATCTTTCCGAATATACAGAATTTGGACACCAAATAAGAACACTTTCACACAAAAAATTTTATCAATATATATCTCTTAATTTTTTCTTCTTCTGAAGCATTCACAATATGCGTCAAGCAGATCATCGGCGGCTATTTAGGGAAATTTGCCGGCTATGTTATTTGCTTGCATTCGACGTGAATGCGCAAGTAAAGTTTTCTCGTTTCGACGGGGTTTAACTTTGCCGAATTTTTAAATAACTCTCCTGAGGTAAAGAATAATTGTTTGCCGTCAAAAGATAGTAGTTTCAGCTGCAATTACGGTTTCTTCGGGAAGTACTGAGGCTTCAAGTTGGTTGCGAATTTCCTCCGTCTCTGTTCTTGTTTTTGTTCCGTCGTCTGACGCTTTGTTTTCGTTTTACATTTGTTCTCTTTCAGAACGTTTGGACTTTTCAGTAAATTTTGCACGCGTGATTTCGTGCCTTTTGCGTGACCGAAATTGCGTCTATTGAGAAATTGTTTTGCTAAAACAAATTCGATTGTAAGATTTATTACGCCGGAGATCGGGGGTTCGAACCTCCCCAGTGTCAGAACTGGGGAACAATAACCCAAGTTTTTCAGGTGGCGACATTAATATTTTTCCACTCATTTCTGCATCTGTTTTTGTCCATTACGGCACGCAAGTCTATTTCGCAGTTATTCAGCCAATGTGCCCTCTATGATTTTCTACTGTTCAAAGTTGTTATGCGCAGTATTCAAAACTATACTTAATGATATTACATGGCTTCTCATTGTGAAAAAGACGCCATGTCACTTTTCACGCTCAGCGATATCTTATGGCAAACTGAGTAAATTTGTAATTTCAAAACTGGAATACTTTAAATTTGTAATCCTTTAAATTGGAAAGGAACTAGTTGTCATTACTTTGTCGTTGTGGTGTATTTAACCATGAATGAACTTGGGGTATTTTCAGGTGTAAAGAGCTGTGACGATGCTATCCGTACGATTACAGCCATCATTGGAGATCCCTCATTCGCTATACTCTTCACTATCGGAGGAGTAACCACTCCAGCGGTTAACACTGACACTGAAGACACCTCCGCAGGTACAAAACAGTAGAATCATTTTAATTGCCCCCGAACAGGCAATTATTTGGGTCCTGTTGGTTTTGTTCATTTTTTTTTACCTGATCGATTTAGCTTATCGTGCTCAGAAATGGGATAACTTTTGTTTCTGAAGTCATTAAGACACTTCAGTGCCCCTAGAGTTTTACTAGTATCGAAGAATACGTTTCACCGAATCTTCTGCATGTGTATTTTCAATGTGTAATATAACTCATAGTATAACTTTGTGTCGCCATCATTTGCTCAGAACGTATATTGTGAGCGTTTCTCTATTACTTTAAGACTCTAGAATAAAAATAGTATTAAGTTACTAATCAAACGACAGAGCTTCGTGATCTACTGAATCCGTATCAAATGTCTTGAATGAGACTTATTTGTCAAGTTTTTTAGAATGGAGTTGTTATAGCGATGAATGTTGGATTTTTCGACTGACAATGTGCACGGAACTGTGCCTGGCGTGGTACAAACTATCAATCACATGCTCCAAAACCGTTTGCAATACTCCGTAAAGAAGTATAGTGAAAGGTAGCGGCAGGCGTACAGTTGTAATGAGCAAAGTTATGAAAAGTTTAATTTTTTTAATCTTGTTTTTGATGTTGAACTTTTGTGCTCACAGCCTAAAGTAGCAATTGGAATTTATATGCGTACATACACTTAGAGGATTTTTACGCATCTCCGAGTTTCACCCAGATAAGATTGGTCGCTGTCAATACGGAAATTTTTAATTGCTCTAAAATAATAGTTGCAATTATTTTAACAGCCGCAATGCGATAGCTTGGGCTATCATTGGCCTTCTCTTGGTTCTTTAACGACTTGTAGAAGAGTATTGGTTTTCTGAAGATTTGGTTTTCAGACGGCCTGTTGAAGCCTACATAATGTGAAATATTCGATTTGAATACAAAGTAATTTGATGTCGCACAATCTTAAGACACGTGCCGTTTGTAGAATCATTTTGACTTCTTCGACGTAAATTTACTTACTCTCTCAAACAACAAAGTGATTTTCAGTCTAATTTAAATTCAGTAATCAAGCATTTTGAACAAATAGTTAATCACGACAACATTTTGGTGCCGCGACCCGGGAAAAACCAGGAATGGAAACAGAAGTGCAAGTGTCAAAAACCCTTGAACCATTGAACTCTAGAGCAGCAAACACGGGAGTCGTAACAAAGAACGCTCCAGAGATTCAAAAGCTGCTGACCAAAGTGCAAGCTGGGACGTTCAGTGATGTCGATCTGGACACAGCCAACATCCTTCTTGAAACATCAGAAATTCGACGCAATCTCATCAAGGATCTCAATGAAAAAAATCATTGAAAAAACAGAGGACCGTGACGAGGCGATAGCAAAGGAAATGAAAGACTCCGATGAAATGTTCTTCCGAGCCCATCTCAAGCGAAGGAGCTACAAAAACTTGTGGCCCGCTTCAACCATCCTGACAGAACTGCCTCACCAGTCAATGGACCCCAGTATTCCAGACAGGCTACAAGCGGAATCAAGATTTCCAAATTTGATCTTCCTAAGTTTGGGGGAAGTACAAAGACTGGACGCCATTTCATGATAGCTTCATAGCAGCCGTGGACACCAATCACACATTGTCAGACGTTCAGAAGCCAAGCTACCTAAAGGGCTGCCTGCACGGTGAAGCTGCACAAGCCATTTCACACCTACCTCTTTCCAGTGGCAACTATGCAGTTGGATTCAAAATGCTAAAAGACAGATACGCAAACAAACGTCTAATTCTTCATTCACATCTCGACGCAATCTTCAACATACCCCGCATTCACCAAGAATCAGCGGAACAATTGAAGAAATTCATCATCGCGTTTGATGAAAACTGTCTTGCCCTGGAAGCATTAAATTTCAAGGTGCAACCTGATTACATGTGGGTTCACGTCTTGACAGAAAGGCTGGATCCTGCCTCCAGACGTCAATGGGAGGTGGAAAGCAGCGGTTCAACAGATCTGAAGTCAATCGATGAACTACGCAACTTCAATTGTAGAGTGCAAGCCCTCGAAGCACCAAACAACTACAAGGCAACAAACAATGAAAAGGTGGCAGAAAAGCAAGTCAATTATGCAGAAAGACGGCTTCAAAGCTACAAATCCTCACTTTCACAATGTGTTTGTTGCTCAGCCACTGATCATCAACTATATCAGTGTTCAAAATTTCTAGCAATGGACGTCAATGCAAGAAATGAACTTGTACGCAGAAACAAACTATGCTTTAACTGCATGAGGAAAGGCCATGGCACAAAAGATTGCAAATCAAAGGGGTCATGCAAGCAATGTGCGAGTTGACATAATTCACTTTTGCATGATGAACAAAGAACAGAGTACCGACCCAAAGTCACACAATGTAACGAATGATTGTCCTCGAAGTTCATCTTTCAACACAGTTCTCTTGCCAACAATCATGATACCCATCAAGCAACCAAATAACGAAATCATGTACTGTCGTGCAATGGTTGACAGTGGTGCACAAGTAAGTATGATCACACAGAGATGTACCCAATTTCTCGGACTTCCCAAACAACAATGCACAATATTCTCATAGTACCGGAAAACAAACCATTCAATGTTAAAGCGGTTGTCATGCCAAAATTGACTGATCTGCTACCAACAGAGCAGATTAATGTCAAATCATGCATTCAGATCAACACAGTGAAATGAGCTGATCCGAGTTTCAACACTCCAAAACAAGTTGACATCATTCTTGGCTCACACATTTTCGAAGACATCATCCTCGATGGCAAACGACAAGAATCTAATGTGCTTCATCTGCGAAACACAGTTTTCGGATGGACAGTTTCAGGACAAACTTTGGAAAAACTGTAAAGAACGCAAACAGCAGTTGTAGTTCTTCAAACAAACATTGATCTACGTTCCTTTTGGGAAACAGAGGAAGTTCCAATGTACAAACAACTTTCCCCGGAAGGACAGATCTGTGAACAGCATTTTACTCAGACAACAACGAGATCGAGATGGAAGATTTGTTGTGAAACTTCAACGCAGAAACTGGAAAGCTCGGTAACAGCTAAGACAAAGTCGAAAAACGGTTCTTCTCGCTCTGGAGACGACTCGAGAAGGACCCAGCATCTCAGAAACAATACCGTGATTTCATCAGGGAGTTTTTGGACATGAAGCATTTGGAAGAAGTTCCCCCAGAAGAGCTTCAAAGACCGGAAAGTTAAAGCTACTATATTCCTCATCATCACGTTCGAAAAGAAGATTCAACCACAACAAAGCTACGAGTGGTTGTCGATGCATCGGCTAAAAAAACGTATGGGTTGTCACTCAATGACTGCCTCATGGTTGGACAAACAGTGCAATTTGCACTTGACGAACATGAGAAGGACTTCCACATTATTTTTTGGAGTGATACACCGCAGGAACCAATCAAGAAAACCGAAATAGAAGAGATATGTTGCAATTTTTGTATGCTTCTCTACCAAAACAGTTCATATAGAAAAAGTCATCGATCTAACAAAAACTGATTGCATTTCTGCGCTGAAGTGATTCACACACAGAAGAGGACTGTTCCCGGACAAGGGTACGAACTTTATTGGTGCTCGAAATGATATCACGAATCTACAAACCCTCCTCGAAGGCAAAGAAACATATGATTCAATTTTAAACTATGTTTCGCAGCAAGGCATGGACTGGGTAACGATCCCCCCTCGTTCTCCACACTTCGAAGGATTATGGGAGGCGGCAGTTAAGCGAATGAAGCATCACCTCAGACGTGTAGTTGCCACAAAAATACCAACCATGGTGGAATTCAACACATACTTCGTACAAATAGAAGGAATTCTCAATTCCCGACCCCTAGGTGAGATGTCAAATGATCCCAATGATATCAAAGCGCTGACTCCAGACCACTTCGTCGTTGGAAAACCTCTCCTAGGATTCAACGAACGACGAAATCAGCCTCAAGAAAAAGAAAAATTACCAGAACGTTACAGACTGCTGAAACTGTCATCCTGGACATCATGGTCTAGAGACCATCTTGCATCCCTCCAAATCAGTAAGAAATGGTATCAAGGGGACTCAGGGATGGGGAAAGATAACCTATTACTCATTGCAGAATACAATCTACCAGCTTTGCAATGGAAACTTGGTCGAATCATCGAAACATACAGTTGGAACGACAACTTGATTCGAGTTGTCAAGCTTAAAACAACAAGTGGAGAGCTGATGCGACCAGTAGTGAAGCTCCGGAAGCTTCCACTCAACAGTTAAAATCCGCAAATTGAAAATCGAGTAGAAGAACCCAGTAAAGTAAAGGTTTCTACTTGATTATATTAAACTAGGAAAAGAGCCAATTTATTAGAAATTTTATACCATTTAATTGCAAAAATTTTCAAAGTTATGGAAGTTATTCAAAATTTTACTTCACCAGTAGCTACTTGGTACCAATATCAGCCCGCAGGCCAAATGGGCTCAGTTTTTATTAAGAATTCGAAAGATGACACATGTTTTCCCAAAAAGATTGAATTTTACGGTATTAAAAATCGCCCCCCCCCCCATTTAAACTGGCCACAAATATTAAGTTGTTACAGTGGATTAAATTCTTTTACAGGATGATTTACCCATATATAGGTCTTCCGAAATCAGTACTCAGTGTACGCTCACAGTCACTTATTTCAGAGTTATTCACGTATTTGTTTTGCTCTTACTCCTTTAACAAACATTTGACTGACTTAATTCCTAAAATTACTCAACATTTTTGCTCAAAATTTCATTCCATACACTACAATGATGTTTAATTATTGCTTAGGTACAACTAGCGAGCAACGAAAAGATGGTCTACTTAGTATACAAGAATAATTACCTTAACAGCAAGATGGCTTATATTGTTGGTTGAAGTACAACCTTCTCCTCTCTTCTTCATCTTTATCAGCCAGCAAGCTCGCAGACATCATTATACTCAACGAGCCATTATTCCCTTTATCGGGCAGTGTCAGAAAAGAGTGTGCAGCCAACCAGGGCAAGTGCAATGTTTCGCCAACTCGATGCTCAGCGAAGATAGTTCTTCTCAGCTCTTTGTCGGTATCATCAACCAAATCTTCAAGTGGATTACATAACCTGGTCTTCAAGCGAGCAAATTTTGACCTTTGGATAACAAACCAATTAAAACCAGCAAATAGCGTTGCAACGAGAGTCAAGGGTGGCACACCATCTACATGCCACGGTGCAAGAGTCCTGCCATCAGCCAGAATGAGGCCAGAATCATGGACATCAAAATCTGATTTCACCCAACATTGATGACCACCCTTCTCTTCCCTCTCCGTATAGTTGCGTGGATATACAGGCTCATACCTCAAGGAGCCAGAAAAGGTGGGACAGGGCTTCGCATCTTCCAAGCAAACGAATCGGTTCTCCAGACGACGCCAACAAGTTGCCTCAAGAAGTGCCCTCCTGTCGTTTTTGTCACTATACTGCATTACACTTTCCTTTACTACAAACGGCCCATCACGCTCTTCATTCAACTCGCTGTTATTTCCAACACACATCTCAACAAAGTTTGGGGACTTTTGGATCTTTTCCAAGAGTTGATCGACCCACTGAAAATTGGCACCGATACAAGACTTATTCACTCTTCTCGAACATCTACGACTACTCAGCATTGGATCTAAAAAGTTGACGATATGCTTCAAGGGAGGTGGAATGTTGAAGCCTACATAATGTGAAATATTCGATTTGAATACAAAGTAATTTGATGCCGCACAATTTAAAGACACGTGCCGTTTGTAGAATCATTTTGACTTCTTCGACGTAAAATTACTCACTCACTCAAAAAACAGTGATTTTCAGTCTAATTTAAATTCAGTAATCAAGCATTTTAAACAAATAGTTAATCACAACACGGCGTTTTCCCCTAAATGGGAAAGAGATTAAAATTGCCGTATGTACTCTTTTCATCTGAGTCATCTGTGCGAAAGAAATTTTTGATCGTGCGCTTCGATCAGTGAGTGAATTTCGGGCCGATTTTCGTCCAATTGGCCCTCTTTTGTTGCTTACAATTTTGGTTTTTTGTATGTGAACCTCTGAAATTGATACCACATTGTTTCTGGGGGTCGAATCATGCGTTTCAAATTCTAAAGTAGCACATAATTTTCAATTTTATCAATTACTAGAAAGTCTTTTTGTGCTCCGTCAGGGATTTTAGTTTTCTTTTTGATAATTGCATTGTTTTGTGGCGTTCAGCACCTGAAATTTAGCAAGCGTTGTTTTAAAATGTGTAAAGATTTTTTGCAAATTATTAAACTGCTTCCAATCTTTGAACTATGATTCTACTAGATCTATACAGGAGGATAGCTATATAATTTTTCTCTGTCTCGAAAGCTGAATAATGGAACATAATTGTTTTTCTACTTCGTTTTCTCCCTTTTGATTTTAAGCGTTTAAAGTTCAAAAACTAGTCTTTTTTTCTATGTTTTGTTTCTGGCACGTATCCTTCTATCATTATCCAAAAACCTCAAATTTATCAGCTCTGCTTTTATCAGTTGTTAACAAAATAATATTTTTTTAGATTTTGTTTGCAATTCATTTCGTTTAACATAGTGTGGCACTGAAAAATTGATAAAATTTAGCATTTTTGACTGACTATTATTTTCTTGCCAATATTATTGGTGTCTTAGTTTTGAGTTCTTTTTTGTTCTTTTGTCTTTGTGTTGATTAATGTACTTGCAATTGTTTCAACTCATTTTTCTATGATATCCCCGATAAGAGAGAAGTATAATTCATTTTTATCTTAATTGTAGTGACTCCAAAAATGAGAATTTGGTGTTTTTTGAGCCCTATGTTTTCGTCTTCCTTTTCTTTTTTAAATTTTCAGTTTAGTTATCGAGAATGTTACCTGCCTTATGCTTTCACATTGTACCTATTGGGTAGCACAGTTGAATGTGGGTTTTTTCAGGTTTGTATCAGGAGTTTTCATAATGGTTTGTAGCTTTTTGTGTTTTGAGCCCCTCGATGTTTGACTGTGCTAATTATTTGGACCCTTTTCAGCGTTACTGAGTGTTTTCAATAATCTTAAGTCTCTCGGTGTCAAGATTTCAATTGTTTTTTTGTCAACTTTTTCTGATGTTTTAAGTATGTTGGTTTTTTCTTGTTGTACTTGACTGATGTCGTAATTGTTTTATTTTAGTTTTGTCCCGTTAGGTAAATGCTCAAATCATTTTATTGGTGACGGTGCTGTAAGATTTATCATTTTTAATAGCCGCCCTCATCTTCTCAGCCGGCTATTATAGCGCTCCTATTTTTTTTTTTACTTCGTCGAATAAAAAAATGTTTCGCTTTACCTCATTTTGCCGCCTTTTCAACATTTTGCGTGAAATCTTTTTGACTTCTCTAGGCTAGTTTCTCTCTTCTCTCATTCTGCTAAAAGTGATTTTGAACATCAGTTGCTCAGCAAAGCAATTCAAAATGAACAGAGTTAGTACAAAAATGGATGTCAGAATTAGAAACGGGATAAACCCATAAAGCCCAATTTTAGATGCCCGCTATTTGAACGTCGTTCCTATAAGTCTTATTTACCATCTCTAATGCTTATTGTTATTGATGGTAGCCCCTGTAGCCTCTCTCTAAAACAGAAGTATGTTCAACCACGAAATGCCATCAAAATAAATCGGACTTAAAAAAATGTTTTTGTACAAAAATCTTTTTTTTTCAATATCTTCTGTTATTTCAATCCCAATCATGCTTATTGGAATCAACGGCGGCTATTTTCCGGCAATCTGCCGGGTATGTTTTAAAATTAAATCCGATGATGAAGAATTATTGTTTTCAGACAAACGGTGGTAGTTCCAGCTGTAATTACGGTTTCCCCTGTGAAGTTCTGACGCTTTGAGTCGCCTCCAGAATTCTTCCAGTTCTGTTTTTTGTCAATATCTTTACGACTCTTTGACGTCACTATCAGTTCAAATCTGCTTTTTCGCACATAAAATTCCAACTGAAATCCCTGCGTGGCGGCATTTTTCACTCTTGGTGGAGCAAGTTTTATTGTTCGATCAATTGATTAATTGCTCTCAAACGAAGTTTGTCGCAATTATACTAGTCCTCTGGTCTTTTTAAATACAATTTTTCGCTTGACCGATTTTTCATCTGACCCATTTGACTTTTCGTCCTCAAAAAAGGGGTAAACAGGTAGCAACCAGAGGGCATGTGCTCTTCGAGCCCTTGTGCTCGCTAGTCTTTATGTCTGCCTTTTACTGAAATTGTTTTGGAGACGTACACTCATGGTATGAAGGGCGGTCCTGAGATTTTAACACCCCCACTTTTCACCCCGCCCACCTGACTCCCCCACTCCCACTAATTCTGACCCTACACAGCGTTCAAGCCGTAAGGGCTCCGTGCAGCCAAAGACCCTCCCCCCACCGTTGCCCTTCCTCCGCTGTTCCCCCCCCCATCAGCCTTCCCCCCCCCCGCGATGCACAACTACCCCGCTCACCTAACGTCTTTTCAGTTAAGTTAAAGCTAGCCTCACTATAAGGTAGCTAGCTGCTGACAAAGCCATCCGCTCGCCGATCGTTGGAGAGCAATTCGCCCGACGTTAGTCGGTTATGTTTAAGTTTCTGGTCACCTGTGACGTACCTCTCTCAAAAATTACTTCCTCGCTTTAAAATTGACTTTTCCTTACTTTATTGCAAGGAGATAAGGTCCATCGATTTTTTGTCGCTCTGAATGAACGTTACTCAAGAGGAGCGAATAGAGCTCGCATTAAGTTATATAGATTCTTAATCAAAATCTAACATCTCGCATTCAATGAAAGAAGTTTCTTCTTTGGTCTGTGTTTTAATCTTTCTGAGACAGCAGTTCTACGAAGCTATTGCGGCTATTTTCTGGCAATCTGCTAGCTATGTTTTTTTTGCTTTTTGTTATACGTTTTTTGTACGCAACCAATTTTTCGTCCAATTGTTTTTCGTCTGACGGTCAATTTTAGTATGCCGTTCTGAGCTGTCCTGGTTTGTAAATGCTTCCAAAATGGTTCCACCAAAAGTGCTAATTGTTGTAAATTTAATTGGGGAAGGGTGATTTTCGCACGTCTAGAGACACAAGCCTCCTCTACAATTTGGTCACTATGATGTTTGACCCCCCCCCCCTCATCACTCTATTCCCTCGCCTAATCCAATGAAGCTTTCCTTAAAACACTTGAGTGAGCTACTACTGGAGTAAAGTCTCAGCTGCCCATTATTGCGCTATTATCCAAATTTGAACCGATACTTGTAAACGTGTGTTTTTGGTGCAAAATTTTTGCTTGACCGTTTTTGCACTTTTGTTCTACAACATTCCTAAACTTTTAAGCTATCCTCTCATTAAGAAAGGATACGCCTAACTGCCAAATCACATGTACTTTTTAAAGGGAAGCAGCATACATTTCTTTTAGGTTTCTCAAGCCCAATCGGTGTCAGGGGAATTGACCTTGGTTTTTTCCCCGCAGTCTACCTGTATGCGTAAGTGCTTTCAAACGCAGTTTGAAGCAATTAATGTAAACATGGATGTCGCTTTTAATGCAAAATTTTTACTTGAAAGTTCTTGCGCTTTTTTTTCCTGGAACACTCTTCGTTTTCAAATAACTTTTTCACGCTTTACTGGTTAGTTAAATTTTGCGTGATCTTGAAGTTATCTTTGAGTTATCTTGAAGTTATTTGCTAGAATTAAAGCGATGTGAGCGTTGGAGTGTCAAAGCCGTTATAGCTTAATGGCCAGGACGCCAGTCTAGAAATCGGGGGTTCGAAATCCTGTTGGCATGGTTTTGCCCCTAAATTTCCAAGCGACAGCCCCTCGAAATTAAATTGTCCCCGTCTGGCGTTGGAGATCAATTCGTCCGAAGTTGGCCGGTTTATGTTTGTTTTTGCCCCAGCGATACGATGGCTACCATTTTACGCAGTTAACTGATGATTTACTCAAGTAATTGAATTCTGTTCTAGTAACGTTGTTCATTAACGAAATTTCCTGACTCTTTAATTGCTCTCAAACGAACTTTATAGCAATTATGTTAGTACTGTGGTCTTTTTATAGCTGAGAAGGAGTAAGCTGAGTGGAGCTATATTGCGATGGTTTATTACAACTCAAAGAATTTTTACAATTCAAAGAATTTGAATTGTGTTGGGACGCTGTCTTTTTTTTAAGATCTGTTCACACATTTTCAAGTCTTATAGGAGTAGTGATTTTGGTCACGCCGAAACAGGAAGTGGAGCGAAAAAGCGAGTGGTTTGGCGGCGTGAAAATTTTTTGCTCTAATTTTAAAGTAGAGTGAAAAAACGGTGTTTCAACAAAAATTCGCTTTCTCGCTAGTGGTTTTTTTGTTCACATACGGCAGTTTCACTTTGATGTTTACAGTTTTTTTCGATATTTTGGTTCGAATTTTTTAAAAATGTTTTTCCAATCCATTCACAGCTCATTCTAGGCCTAGTTTTTTGTTTGAACCAAATCTCCATTTCTCGCTAATGATTTTTTTGTTCACATGCGGCATTTTGACATTGATTTTGTGTTTTTTATCTGATTTTTTAAAAAATGGTTTTCCCAATTCACTCAAAGTCCGTCCTAGGTGTAGTTTTTCTGTTTAGTCAATAAAAATTCTCTGAATTGTACGTTAGGACTTGTCCTGCTATGTTTTTTGTTTCGTCGTCTGACGCTCTTTTTCGTTTAAAATTTGTTCACACAGCGCAGCAAACCTGAAGTAGTCAAGTTTTCTGAATGACTTCTTCCTCTCACTAACGCTATTTTTGCGTGTGACGTCATTTCTCTCTCTTTCTCTAATATATATATATATATATATATATATATATATATATATATTTATATATATTATATATTATATATATATATAGCAAAAGTTTTTAGCTCATTTGCGTGATTTGATTTTACGCATAAATGATTTACCTCTTTCAATAAAATGATTTTTGCATTTTAAAACTTAAATTCAGTTTGAATTAGTTTAAGATCAAAGGAACTCATGTGTAATAAAGGTCCCTAATGAAAAGGCTTCTGCGCAATGAATTTTATTAATTTATCGCTGAATGTTTTTTACGTAGCTTTTTAAGCGGCTTCGATAACTTCAAATTATATCTGTATCTGTTTCTCTCTCTATACGGCACGCAACTCTGTTCTTTCGCAGCTCTTCCGTCAATCTGCCGGCCATGTTTATCTAATTTTTCGCTTGACCGATTATTCGTCGGACCTTTTTGACTTTTTTTCCTCAAAAACGGATAAAGAGGTGAAGCTCTAAGGGCGTTTAATGACTGAGCAGCTCTCTTTGGGTCCTTACTTGTCTCTAAGCATGCGATTCACAGTCACTGTTTTGAAGACAAAGTTTTATGGTGTGAAGGGCTGTTCTTAATCTTGAAAGTTTTCCTCTTTCAACCCCCTCCCCCTCCTAATCCACGCCCCCTAACAGTCCCTCTTCTACCTGGTGATTTGGATCACCCTTTCTTCCAACTCTCCCAACTTCCCCCTCCATTGCTAGACCCCCCCAACCAACACACACACAGCTTCACCCCCTGATGAATCGACCGGCATTTCTAAGCCCCGGTTTTTTTTGTCGAATATTAAGATATTACGATTTTTCTAATGCATGATTTTTTGCTGCCCTATTCATTACAAGCCAAAGGATTTGGGTTGTATTGGCGTACTGTTAATAAAGTTCCTAAATTTTAATTTCCATGTTATAACGGCAACGAGAAGTCTAATTTGATTATTTTAAACACTCTGGAGTTGTAACGGAAGAGTAAATTTAACGTACGACTGACTTTTTCGAAAGCGTATTTTTTTCAATTGTTGTTTAAAGCGTATTTTTTTCAAGCGTTGTTTCAAGCGTATTTTTTTCAAATACCCTTTAATTCGAGTGTTGGAATGAATTTTTGGTTTTTGAAGCAAATTTTTTCACCTGACTTAGTTTGACTTTTTTCCTACTTGTCTCCTGAATATCTTAACTAATGTTTCAAACAACATAGGTTAAAAGACTCTACGTCAGTCTTCCAGAATTGCATCAAATCAACGCGCAAGGGAATCAAGGGTGTTGTGATATTTCAATACGATGTGTTGGTTTATGGGACAAACAATGAGCATTTCGACAAGAGATTCTGGGAACAGATTTCGACTTGTGCGAACCCATTGTATTCAATGCCAATGAAGAGATAAAGGGCCTTAAAACAAATCGGATTATTATAGTGAGTGACAATCAAATTGCCAGACTATATTAGGACAACGTGCAAACTGAACCCCGAGTGGAGGAGACCATACCTCAATCAGAATCACAAGTTCAGAGCAAAATTGGGACGTTCATATCAAAAAGAAGCATGAACTTTAAAGCAAGCAAACTCTGAGTCGTCAGCCTCACGAAAATCGACAAGAAATAGAAAACAAACCAGATTGATTTGGAGCCCCACAAATTGACTTAGAATCACATTCTCCCGTTTTTTTATGTCAATTTGTGGGGCTCCAAATCTATCTAGTTGTTTTCTATTTCTTGTTGATTTTCGTGAAGGCTGACGACTCAGAGTTTGCTTGCTTTAAAGTTCATGCTTCTTCTTGATATGAACGTCCCAATTTTGTTCTGAACTTGTGATTCTGATTGAGGTATGGTCTCCTCCACTCGGGGTTCAGTTTGCACGTTGTCCTCATCTAGTCTGGCAATTTGATTTTCACTCACTATAATAATCCGAGTTGTTTTAAGGCCCTTCGTCTTTTCATTATCATTGAATAGAATGGGTTCGCACAAGTCGAAATCTGTTATTGCTCATAGTCTGACTCTCATCCCAGAATCTCTTGTCGAATTGCTCTTTGTTTGTCCCATAAACCAACACATCGTCTTGAAATATCACAACACCCTTGATTCCTTTGCGCGTTGATTTGATGCAATTCTGGACACATTCTCCCTCTTTTTTCGAAAGAACATCCAGAAAATTAGAAAACCAAAGAAGAACTTACCTGACGTACTCTGTTGTTCTTGGCGCTATCATTATCTGCTATCAATCAGATGTCAGTTTATGTTCACCCATTGAAGCCTGATTCTAACATCCGCTGTCCTCCAACTGATGAACGTGATTGTACCAGCGCCATATATGAGTCATGAAATATAACGAAATTATAAAATAACGTCTGGGATTCGGAACTACGATCTATTTACATGCCAATCAAGTAAAATTTTTTAAAACCTTTTAGGTAATTTAATTCTCTATATTTTCGCATACGTAAGTTCTGTAAATAACATAACCTTTGTCCCGCCTTAAACGAGTGGGTATTCGCTAGTAATGTTTTTCACTATTCTGTTATTTTCTAGACGAGTACGGCGATGCTATTATTTTTTTCTCTAAAAGCGGGATTCCAAAATATGATCCGTTTAGGAAAGGAAATTTTGCCCCTTGAGCGTTGTATTTTGGGATATTTACCAAAAACCAACTCATGTGTCAAGTGATTGTGCTGGTTATAACCAGAGACATTGATACCCAAGTTTTTTTCCAAAAGAATTTTTTCGAAGTTAGTGGGTCATAATAAGGGTAAATCTAACAATGAGCATCAGATGGCGGATGACTTTGCGATAGCCATTTCGTGAAGTGTATGCAAAGTCACTAATTTGTACTTCAGTTCAGGCGCAAGTAGGTACTTACTTAAAAACTGAATCATTTTGTTGTATATTCTTACCTTATTAGCAATTTTTGTAGACGGCCCATTAAATTGACATCGTGTTTAGTCAGCATTCTTAAATAACGCAAATATGCTTTCCAGAATGTCGCCTATGGTCACTAGCTTTGTGAACTGAACTCAAATTGCACGACAATATGCGATATAAAGTGGTATAGATTCAAAGAATTCTTTCCAAATAGTAGTGTACCTAAGACTATTTTTTTCAAGCTGAATTGGACAAGCAGTTGTGATAATTGCGCAAGATCGAGCTTCATTTAGAAAACAATACTTCACTTGAGTTATCATTTATCAACTTGGAGAGCTAGTGTTCTAGATTCTTCTAGTTGAAGCACAAAGCATTTTATTTAAATTGGTTTGTTGAGCAGGTATTGGAGAACACACCCCCATGATTAAGAAGGCGATTGAGGCTCTGAAGAAAGACACATACGCGATGCTGCAGAGTGCAACTGACAGGCAGGACATGCTAGCTGTAACAGCCCCGGCCACTGCCAAGAGTCTGGACGCCCTCAAGGGATGCGTGACGGATGGAGTCAAGAGTCTGGGCGAGGATCAAGGACCTACAAAAGTATGTTATTTCTCGTGTGCTGCGCGGCCCTGATTATTTAATGGTGCAAAGTATAGTAAGCTGAAGGGACATCTACAGCTTTGATACCATCTGCATTTTAAAGTTTCAATAAGTTTGCTTATATTGTGTCTTAAAAATTGAGTAGTTAAAAACAAAAATTTTGATAAAAGTTTAAAGACAGAAAGTTGAAAATAACCAAAAAAAATCTGTTTCCTAAGAAAAAGAGGGGTGTAAAATTTTTCAACTCAATCTTTTAATAGCTGCGAAGCGAAAGCGAAGCTAATATTGCTCTCTTCGTTCTTTTGCAACTCGAAGAAGAATATTGGGGCGTGTTTTTTCCTTAATCAATAATTTTGAATTTAATATAAAATAGGAAATGCTGCACGTGCTGATATTTGACTGCTGAACAAATTTGATTAGTGGAATAAAAAGAGTGGAGTTGTTTTTTGTGATACCGCTATTTTTGAGAGAGCGAGAAATCGGGTTTGAAAAATTTTTCTTAGCGGCATTTTCAAAGAAGTTTTACTTAGTTTTTTAGTGTAAATTCTTCGGTGGCGTTTATGATTAGGTTAGATTAGTATTAATGATTAGTTTTTGTCAGACAGCTTAATGTCAAATATCCTTTAAGTTCCGTCAAAATTGTGCATGTTTTTATCAATTGTTATTATTTCTGACTATTTCTGCTTTTTTGCGTATTGTTGGACTATTGTTTATTCTATTTCTTAACTTCAAGTTTTCTATTGGCATTGTTACTAGGATGAGTCAGTTGAATGATTGATGGATCTGGCGGTACTGAACTAAATGAGGTATTTTCGCGTTTTTATAAAGAAATATTTTTCTGTTTTGCTCTTCCTTTTTAATATTGTTTTATGTACCGTATTTCTTATTGGTCATGAATGAACAAAACGAAACATTATATGAAGGGCTTTAGAGATCAATTGTTTGAATTTCGTAGAAATTATTTTAAAATTTTCCAAGAAATTGGTTTTTAATTCTCCGTCGTTTCTTTTTCCCCCTTTCCTCTGTTTTGTTGCTGTTGTAGCTGTCACACACAGCTGCAATTCTCGGATAATTTTGGAGGGAGATTAGCGCTTTTTGCCGTTTCTAACTGCTTCCTTAGTTGCATAAAAATAAAAATAGATATATTATTAGTGACTGCCTATCCACAACTCGCTTGTGGTGCCGCGGTTTCTGCATCTAAGCCATGGTGGGTGACATGCGGTCCCCGGTTTAGGGAGGCTAGGAGGGGCATCGTAAACATCGAGGGACAAGAAAGGCGGATTGTTCTATGCTGTGTGGTCCTGTTGGACTAAAGGTATTATGTCCAGCTGATTACCTACCGTTCCTGGTCTTTCCCACAAGTTAATCAATTTTAGGTCATGTGCTGCTACTTCACATTTGGGACAGCAGTTATCAGCATTGCTACAAATCTTACTCAAGTAAGATTTCAGCAGGGGCAGTATTCATTTCTGTCTTTCCAATCGGATACGTGCAAATCGTTGCGGCTTTTGTTCATCCTCTGCTATCTTGGTTGAGGTGTGCCTAGTTGCTTATTGTCGTTGTTCAGCTGAGAATGGACCGTGTGCCGGTCAGTGCTTTTGAGCGCATTTTTGTTTTCTTTGCAATTTATTTGCTCTTAGTTTTAGTGTTGTTTCGTGCAGTCCCTATAAGTATCCTTTAATGTCGGTCTCATTGGACAAAAACTGGTTGTAGAGGTTGTTTTGTGATAGGAAAGGTGGCTCTGAAACGGCCAGAAATTGTTGCGTGAACATTTCTGCGTGAGCTTTAACAGGGAGCATTTGACACTAATTCCGTCAGTCATTGATTTCAGCCATTTTTACACAGCCAGTAATTGTGTGAAGAGCATTGTTTTGTTGTGTTTGCTGGCGGTTCCAGTTTGTATTGCTGATTATGGAAGCCCAACCCAACTGGGAGCACTGTAGTTCAGGACGTTCCGATCGATAGATTTGTGAGTCACCATTGAGAGTATCTCATTTTGCAGCCCTAGCTGCTAAGAACATTCTTTGTCATTGGGCTTTTGTTGTTTATCTTTGTTGCTCATTACATGTTCTCTAAATGTGAGCTTACTATTTAAGATGGCAACAATTACTTTTACTTTGAACTTTACTGGTATTGGTGAATGGTTGATAGTGAGGTTTGGGTCAAACTTGGCGTCCTTGCTCTAGGTCGTGAACACAGTGGCACTTGATTTCTTACCTGATAATTTTATTCTAGCCGTTCGTGTAATATTTTTAGTTAGGGAGCTATTAGGTCACGTACCTTTTTTATTCCTTTCAGGGGTAGAGGCAGCTTGCTCATGTAGATATTTTTTATTCCTTTCAGGGGTAGAGGCAGCTTGCTCATGTAGATATTGAAGATCAATGCAATAGTACGCCACTTTGGGGGACACACTTTTTGATTTTTTGCGCTTTTATTTTTATTACATTCTACCTAAGAAAATTTGCCCTCTAAGTATGCAGCGACCCATCCTTTGTGTGCTTTTTGGTTGTGGTGCCCCAAACTATCTTTTAGTAGAAAGTTGTGATTGTCTGAGTTGAAAGAAGGGGTGAGATCTAGGGCTACTATAGAGTACGGTTGCAAGGTTTAACAAGACTAAGGCGTTTTTGGATATCGTTGATGATAATGTTGAGAGCTGTTGTTGTTGACCGCTCCGGTTTAACGACTTGTTGTTCTTTTAGTGGATATTCTGAAAAATCAGTCAGTAAAAGTCTTCGTGACGCTTTTAGACTCATCTATGGCTTCTCCTGGATTGTCTAGGTGTATAACCCGACCAACTTTCCAGATGTTAGGGATTTTTGCACTGTTTACTGGAAGGTTTATGGTGTCAGTGAGGTATCTGGGTGCTATTGGGGCTAAATGGTGTAGACGGATTGGCGCTATTCTATCTGAACCCAGCGCCGTACTTCTTGGACTGTTTACCGGAAGGTTTATGGTGTCAGTGAGATATCTGAGTGCTTTTGGGCTCGATTAGACGGATTGGCGCTATTCTATCTGAACCCAGCGCCGTACTTCTTGAACTGTTTACTGGAGGGTTTATGGTGTCAGTGAGGTATCTGAATGCTTTTGGGCCTAGATTGTGTAGACGGATTGGCGCTATTCTATTTGAACCCAGCGCCGTACTTCTTGGACTGTTTACCGGAAGGTTTATGGTGTCAGTGAGATATCTGAGTGGTATGGGGCTCGATTAGACGGATTGGCGCTATTCTATCTGAAACCAGCGCCGTATTTCTTAGAGCTTCTTTCACTGCGTTACACCTAAAACTTCTGCCCTCTGGTTTCCTTTTTCTTCTTAGTGTATTATTTTTCTGTTTTCTTGTTGAGTTTTTTGTTCGTTAAGTTTGCTTGCGCATTTCTGTGGATCATGGTGAGGAGTAGTCTCCTTTCTGTCAGTATTTGGCTCTGTTTGCAGGTGCTTTAACTCTGCTTGTTGAAAGTCCTTTTTACTGTGCTCAAGACTTTAGAGCAGTTATCTCTGTGTGCAAGTGTTTGTACACAACAAAATAACTTTTTCGCTTGTGTTTGAACAAGTTTGTTTATTTTATGAATTAGTCGTGTTATTTTGGGGTCCCCTGGCTGTTTTCTCTGATTTTCATCTCCTTCATAAAGCTTTACTGCTTTGCTGGGAAAATTAGCAACCATTGTTTTTAGTTCCTCCTTGTGGGATATGCCTGCCAGCCGCGGCATTGATGACTCTCCTTAAGGTCTTTTCTGCATGGTAGACATTTGTTGGACCTTGTTGGTTCTTCACTTTTTGTTAATACCGTCCATAAAACTTGCCCTGTCAAGGTTTGTGGAAGCTGATGAAAGTTCTCTGTATTATCTGTGTGTGATGAGGTCACAGGAGATGGATAGATTTATTGGTAATTGATCTGAGCCTAATGCGTACTCAGTCCGCCAGTCGTATTCCATTGCTATACATGAGGTGACGAGCCTGATGTCTCGGTAACTTTTACAAGAATCATTTACTCTTGTGCTGGCCTTTTCGTTATCAGGCAAAGCTTTGATTTTCTATGTCTTCGTTGTCTTTATCGTTCTTTTTTTGGTAAAATATATAGTTATCAAGATTATTGATCTCCCACAGTGTTTTGAGGATTATTTTTTGCAGCTTCCAGGGATTTTATCAAGTCCTTATTATATTTTTTGGCTTTCTTGTTTAGGTGGTTTTTAACCGAGTAGATTAATGAAGCAAATACATTATATGAGAATATGTTTGCCTGCGGTTCAATTCAAGGTTTGCTTCGAGTTGATTTCGGTGTTTTCCGGCTATATTGTTTTCTTTCGTTGTCTTAGTTTTGTTACGACCCTGTTATCATGCGCAAGCAAGTCCAATTTCCACTCACTTTTACCATCTGCTGCTGAATTTGTGTGCATGACGTCATTTCTTACTGTATTTATAGCCAGGCAGGGGTTCAAAGTGTCATCATATATGACTTCACTCACTTCAAGAGAATGTTTTCGGTACTTCTTTTCTTAAATCGCAACTGAGATTGTAAACTCTTAAGTGGAGATAGTATGAGGTCACCCGAACTAGATTATAGAAGGCTGCCGGTCGAAATAGAGTAGAGTTTTCGAGCGGAAGTTCGATTTGTTTGGTTTGCAACTTTTTGTCCCAGTAATCGTCGTTTTCAACTAAGAGGCTCAAAGGCCTCTTTCGCGGCTATTTTCCGACAATTATTGCTGATCTGAATGTTTACTAATTGCTCTGAAACGAAGTTTGCAGCAATTATAATAGTCTTGTGGTCTCTTTTATGCGATTTTTCGCTTGACCGATTTGACTTTTCATCCTCAAAAACCGGATAAACAGGTAGCACTTGGCGGGTATTAAGTTAGCGAGCAGCTCTCTTAGAGCCTTACGCCTTACTAGTCTTTAAACCAAAACTTTTTTGATTCACCAAAACTTTTTTGAGGAGATTTTCAAGATGTAAAGGACGGTTCTACGTCTTAGTGTGACCCCCTCTTCCGCCCCCCCCCTCCCCCCAAGCCCCCGTCCTCCCTCCTCGTAACTGGACGATTTTAAGTCCCCTTTCGTCCAGCTCTCCCACAACCCTAACCCCCGTCACTTGACGCCCCCCCCCCCCCCCAATCGTTACGCTCATACCCACCTGATACATCCCTAAGCCCCAGCTGGCTACTAGTGAAGCCCACCGCTCGCCAGTTGTATGAGAGCAATTGTCACGATGTTAGTCGGTTATGTTTAAAACTTTTGTTTTTAATTTTTGGCCATTTAGTTGTGGATTCCAGATATGAGTTGTAGTTTCCGCATCTGATTCCGTATTTCGAACCCCCGAGTTGTTTTTGCCAGTGTTATGCAATGGTAAGGAAATTAAAAGAGAAGTCCACAGCTCCTGCGCTTCCTTATAAATTAACTAACAAAACGCTTATTCGTTGAAATGTGATAGCAATTTGTTGCTCCTAAGAGAACAAGGAACTATAAATGGCTGTAATTTTATCTTATTCGTTCACTAGATGTCAATGTTCTGCTGCCAAGTTAACGGTTATTTTATAAGAATATTTAACGTAAGCTCATGCTTTCACGTTCTAAATGCCAGGGTCAGAACACTTCGTGCTTTGCTTAGCAGCCTCCAATGCTCCTATGCGATGGGCAGATTTTCATGGGATCACGTGGGGTTTATTTCAGGATGTTCTTCTTGGAGCCGTTAGAGAGGTCGCCAACTCGCTGAGCGGAGTTATAGAAGCGACTAGAAACCACTGTGTTGATGGCACCCAGCCCCTTACCAAACACGTCAAAATACCCTCAGAGGTAAGTCAGAAAATGCTCAGCTGAAGCTGTTCAGAGAGTAAACCGAATTATCATCATTCTCTCCACTAGCATCTTTCTCATTTGTACATTTGTTTCTCTTTTTTAATGCCATGTAATTGCAACTTTTCGCAGCCCCCAGTTGAGCCCTCGAATGATAGTTGAGAAATTTCGTATGATTTGCATCACAGTTGTTCTTCAGTTGGTACTTAGAAATAGACTTCTTTGATCACAATGTAAATAAAATTAATTGCTTAATTGCTTGGTTGGAAAAGCTTTGTAGTGTTTGAATTTCATTCTGGCTTCCGAGGGCAGTGAATAATTTGAGGAAAACATATTTGATTGATAACTGGGCGTTTTCCCATTATAGCACCTTAAAAAATAGTTCCTTTTTTAAGGTCCTAGCTTTACTAAATTGGGCGCTATAATGGAAAAGAGTAAAAAATACAAAAGGGAAAGGCGAATGATCCTTTTCTCTTGGTGAAAATTTTACCCTCTATTCTTATGTTCATTGTGATATTTTGGGGGAATTTTATTTTCTTCATAAGCTGAGATTTTGGTTGGATGCATTTAAAGTTGCTTCATCTTTCTGATTACTAAAACTACTAGACTTATTGTTACAAATTAACAATACTAACATACACAGTTTATGCTTGAGCTCCACTTCATATGAGTAAAACTTTGCCATGTTGGGCGCACGTGTGGCGAAATTTTGGGCGAAATGAAGCGAGTTGAACAACTGGCGATGAAGAAAGCATTATATGGAACGGACTCTGAAAATTTCCGACGACTGCGAACCAAGTCTGAGCAAGTGCAATTAGTTTTGGAACGTGAAATGAATGCGAACAAAGTCAAGGCAACATGTGAAAAATGTCTGCGGCTTGGACGGAATCGGGAGGATCATGACAAGCAGGAGTCCAACGCAGTACATCAGCAGTTGTCGCAGTGTGTTTTTTTCATTCATTGATTCACTAAAACTAACAAAGCCGTATACTAATCGAACCTCTCTAACTGACTACTGCATTGTACTTTTTATGTTGCAACTGTTGCTTCGAAAAGGAAACGGATACAAAAAATAATGAAACGAGCAAAAAGAGACAATTTGACCTGAAAGTATTAAAGTATTTTGCAATGATTTTTTTAGAATTTAAAAAATATATTTGGAAAATTTGCTGTTTCAGCAACTCAGAACGAATGATCGAAAACACACTGCGAATGCTGCTACTGCTCCGCTTCGATTTTAACGACGGAAGCTACTACAGAAAGCTAACAGTCGAGAAAGCCAACCAATCGGTGGAAGTTCAATCCTCAACTGAGTCACGTTTAAACTATGAGGGGATGGATCGGCGACTATCGCGAGTTTTAAATGCTTACAGAAGCATTTTTGTTACAGCTTGATGAAAACAATGACTCGGCTATTATTAGTGGTTTCGTGATCAGATTTTTTAAATCAACTTCTGTGTTCACATAGAAGTTTTTGTCCCTTCACGCTGGACGCAAGTGCGAGAATACTATTAAGAACTGTGGCGCCTTTAGATACAAATAAAAGAAGCAAATTCAATTAATCAGCGTTTCAGTTTGTAAATTGAAGCAGCTGTGATTTTATGATAACTTAACCATTCAGATAACAAGCGTTGAAGGTTTTATCTGTTGAAGATTTTTAATGCACTGATTACAATCTTTTGCTGAAGAAGCACAGAAGAAAGTTAAATCCTGATATTAAGCTCAAATTGTTAAACTATGTAAAATGAAACAGAAACTATGCAATGTGAAACAGTATTCGAAAAATGAAACAGTATACGTTTTCTAAAGACAGTAATAAACGGTTTGTCGGGATTTAACTCAACGTGTCAATAAAGTTAATGAAGATATTTACAGTTCTGTGAAAGCAAGGTAAACTTGTTAAACTTTATATGCCCAACTGACTTGTATTGATTAAATTAAATTTTGTACTTTGTGTAGATGGATGTTCCATTAGATTTATTGTGAAAATAAAACTTTTTCGAGCCTTTTTCATCGGATTTCTTCAACTGCCTTTTGGTGAATTTGAAATCTAAGGTACAGTTATGATAGTTCAAGTATGCAGTGTTTACTTAAAATAATCCTGACGGATGTCCAAGTAACATCATCACAGAGGTTGATTAATAGCCGCGTCAGCAATTCCAGGCGGCTATTATTGCGGTCCCAATTTTTTACAATTCAAAGAATTTGAATTATTGGGGCTGTCTTCTTTTAAGATCTTTTCACACATTTTCATGATTTTTGAAGTCAAAGTTGTGTAGTGATTTTAGTCACGCCGATTTTTTACAACTGATTTTCCCATTTCATTCTTAGTCCGTTATAGGTCTAGTTTTTTGTTTATAGCTGCGAAGCTGTAAGCTGAGCGTAGCTATATTGCGGTGCTCTTGGTTTTTTTTACAATTCAAAGAATTTGAATTGTATTGGGGCGCTGTCTTTTTGCGACTCGAAGAGGAGTATTGGAGAGGAGTATTGGAAACGCGTGAAAAAATTTGGAGTGATTTTGGCGCTGAACAAAAGTGAAGAGCGGAGCGAAAAGAGAGTGGTTTTTGTTCATACCGCTGTTTTTGAGAGAGCGAGAAATTGAGGTGTGAAAAAATTTTCTCTAAGCGAGCGAAATTTTTTTGTTCACGTGCGGCATTTTAAAGCAGTTTTTTTCGTTTGTTTTGATTAAGAGGTTTGGTTATGATTTTGTTTTAATTTTAGGCTGGTTTTGGTAGTGGTTTGAAGGTTTCTGGAAATTAATATGAATTTTATGATAATTCGGAGGTTTTTAATGTATTTTGCTTATTTTCGGGCTAATTTTTGCGTTTTTTTTACGATTATTTTGTTTTACGGGCTCAAATGGGTATTGAGGAAACCCCTTCTACTTGAGCAATTTTATGATAACAATTGGTTACAGTTTTTGTGGGTAAGAATCACTTTTTTGTTGAGAAATATGACCAAAAAAGCCGAAAATTGGAACTGTTTTTCTTAATTTTTTGCAGTTTTTCGTTTTTTTTTCCTGTTTTTAGCTAAGTTTCTTTGCCTATTATGACTTGCCTATTGTTTTGCGAGCATCTGGATACCCTATTGGCTGAGGGGATGTTTTCTTTGGATTTATATGTTTTTGAAATATTAAAAAATTTAGTAACTTTTTCCAGTTTTTCAGTGAAAGTTGTTTTTAAGAGCTTTTTTTCATAATTTTAGCCTAAAGTGTTTTTTCAAAGTTCACATAAGTGGTTTTTGTAGGTAATAGTTGTTTTGATGAGGTTATTTTGGCAGAGATAGTTTTTTTGTTATCTCAATTTATAACAAAATTTGATCAGATTTTTTATCATATTTTAACAGATTTGATTTTATTGTTTTTACTTTTTTGTTTCATGACTTTGTTTCAAGATAATCATAAGTTAAGGAAGGCAGGTTTTGTTTGTTGAGTAGTTGGATGGCTTTTAAATGGATTTTCACTTCGAGTCGTTTCCGGAATTCTTCCGGCTATGTTTTTTTTAAGATCTGTTCACACATTTTCATGATTTTTGAAGTCAAATTGAAGTCGAGTTGTGATTTCGGTCACGCCGAAACAGGAAGTGGAGCGAAAAACGAGTGCTTTTGCCGCATGAATTTTTTTTGCTCTAATTTTAAAGTAGAGTGAGAAAACAGTGTTTGAACAAAAATTCGCTTTCTCGCTAGTGGTTTTTCGTTCACATGCGGCAATTTGACTTTGATTTTTACTGTTTTTTTTTCAATTTTTGGGATCGGATTTTTCTTAAATTGTTTTCCCAATCTATTAATAGTTCATTCTAGGCCTAGTCTTTTTTGTTTGAACAGAATTTCAATTCCTCGCTAGTGGTTTTTTGTTCACTTGCGGCATTTTGACATTGATTTTTTTTTAATTTTTTTTAATTGATTTTTTTTAGAAATGGTTTTCCTAATTCACTCATAGTCCGTTCTAGGTCTAGTGTTTTGTTTAGTCAATGGAAATTCTTTGAGTTGTACGTCAGGACTTGTCCTGCTAAGTTTTTTATTTTAACTGCAATTTTGTTCACATGCGGCAATTTCACTCTGATTTTTACTGTTTTTTTCGATTTTTTGGATTGGGTTTTCCCAATCCATTCACAGCTCATTCTAGGCCTAGTTTTTTATTTGAATTAAATTTTCATTTCTCGCTGGGGGGTTTTCTGTTCACATGCGGCATTTTGATATTGATCTTCTGTTTTTTTCTTATTTTTTTGATCTCATTTTTTTAAAAATGGTTTCCTGAATTCACTCAAAAACCATTCTAGGTCTAGTTTTCCTGTTTAGTCAATGAAAATTCTTTGAATTGTACGTCAGGTCTTGTCCTGCTATGTTTTTTTGTTTCGTCGTCTGACGCTCTTTTTTTGTTTTACATTTGTTCACACAGCAAAGCTGAAAAAGTCAAACTTTCTGAATGACTTCTTCCTCTCACTAACGGCGTTTGCGCGCGTGACGTTATTTCTCACTCTCTTTAGCAAAAGTTTTTTGCGTGATTAGATTTTGATCATACATGACTTACCTCACTCAATAAAATGACCTTTGCTCTTTAAAACTTAAGTTTAATTTGAATTTGTTTAAGGTCAAAGGAACTAATATGTGCAGTAAAGGTCCCTAATAAGAGGCTTTTGCGGAGAATTTTAACAAGCTTTATTAATTTATCGCTGAATGGTTTTTTACCTATTTTTTTGAGCGGCGTCGAATTTTTTTTTTCAATTTAGATCTGTATCTGTTTCTATCTCTATTATATGGCACGCAAGTCTATTCTTTCGCAGCTATTCCGGCAATCTGCCGGCTATGTTTAATCAATGAAATTTCTTTGAATTGTACTTCAGGACTTGTCCTGCTATGGTTTTTAACTTCGTTGAATAAAAATGTTTCGGTTTACCTTTATTCACAGCTTGTTCAACATTTTGCCGGAAAACTTTTTGACTTCTCTAGGCTAATTTCACTCTTCTCTCATTGTGCTAAAAGTTGTTTTAGGCAGCAGTTGCCCTTCAAAGCAATACAAAATGAACAGAGTCAGTATCAAAAATAGAAACGGGATCAGAAATAGAAACGGGATAAACCCTTAAAGCCCAATTTTACATGCCCGTTACTCGAACGTTAATCTTAGTTACCATCTCTAATGCTTATTGGTATTGAAACTAGCTCTTATGTGGTCTCACTACGAAACAGGAGTATGTTCAGCTGCAAAATGACAGCAAAATAGTTCGTACTTTAGAAGTGTTTGTACAAAAATTTTTTCTAGTTTTTTCTCTTCTTTCAATCCCAATGTTTGTTATGGGAATCAACGGCGGCTGTTTTCCGGCAATCTGCGGTGTATGTTTTGTTTCAAACCCGATATGCATCCAACTCGTCAACGGCGGCTGGTTCCGGCAATCTGCCGGCTATGTTTTTGCCTTTTTGGACTGTTGAACGCGGTCTTCTGTAATTTTTTATTTTGTTGTTTTTATGGATCAGGTTAGTTCTGAAGTGTATTTGGTGGTCTTTTGATTGATTTTGAATTTTAGTTGCTTTTTAAGGAGAATGGAGTAATTTTAATCAAATCTCGCTAATTTTTGTCATCTCTTCTCATCTCTTTTGTCATCGAGAGATGTTTAATAGGTATTGTTGCTAAGTTTTGGCAGTTCACTCTTCACTTTCTCTTTTGATTTCAGTTGCTCTCATTGCGATATGAAATTTGTGGCTAATATAAGACCGATTGTTAGCGGTTTATTCGCAAAGTCGTTGTAGCGTAGTAGTTAACATGTCTGCTATCCTGGAGGGCGCGGTTTCGAACCGATATGAGTTACGAGTTTTTACACCCATAGAAAAGTTTCTTAGCTACACTCTCAAAATTAAATTCCCCTCCCAGCTTGTCGTTCGAGATCAAATCTTCAGAGGTCACTCGGTTTATGTTTACTACTAGAGGTCAATTGAAGAGATTGCAGACTTTTTCAGAAATTTATTTTGCTAAAATCAGTTTTGCTTTACCCATTTTTGCCGCTGTATAGACATTTCCGTAAAATTACCGTAAAATTGTTGCGGACATCTCTCGGCTAGTTAATAGTCGCGTCCTCAATTACAGGCGGCTATTTTAGCGCTCCTAATTTTTTTTACTTCGTCTAACAGATTTTTGTTTCGTCTTACCCTGACTTCTTGGAATTGACTTTTTCAGTGACTTCTACCGCTTTGCTGTGAAAGTTTGTTTTCGTGACGTCATTTCTGCTTTTAGGTCAATTGTACGACTTACCTCACTCAAAAAAATGACTTCTGAACTCACTTATGGAACTTTAAATTTTATGAACTTTTACTAATTAAAGGTCAGTAGTGTGCACCCAAGTAGTGCCAAACTTATATGCCCTTATTCCTGATTAATAGCGTCTTGAGTTTTAATATCAAATATTTATTTCGAAAAAGCTCCATTAGGGCTTTTTCCTTGTAGAGCAAATGTGTCTTAAAAATGGCAGTCCGAATCTAACCCAAAAAGTCTAGTGGTCTAGTAAAGAGCAGGTGGTCAATCTTATTTCTCTAATTGTTTTGATTCATAGTAGGCCACAAGCGTCTATCGCGGCTGAGTTATCGCGTGTTGGTTTGAATATATTTTGTTGCGCTGTGTGTTATTCGTTCTCTAAGATTCAATTCAATTAAGCGAATTTTCAACTGAGAATACAAGATTATTAATTGCTCTCGTCGAGAAGCAATTATTGTAAACGTGTTTGTCTTTTTTATGCAAATTTTTCGCTTGACCGTTTTGACTTTTCGAGTGAATTTTACGCCCTTGACTTTTTTGCGTTTTGCGTGATCTAAATTTCTCTCAATCATAATTTCAATCAGCTAATTACAGTCAATTTTTGCCATTTTTTGCTCAATCCATTTATGCCCAATCCAACTTTAAATGAATTGGGCAATTCGTTTTGAAAAAAAAAATCCGATCCAAGAAATTGAAAAAACAAAAAAAAATGAAAATGAAATTGCCGCATGTGAACAAAAAACCACTAGCGAAAAAGAGAAATTTTGTTCAAACGGCGTTTTCTCAATTTACGTTCTAGGCCTAGTTTTACTGTAGGCCTAGTTTTACTGAACTTTTACTAACTAAAGGCCAATAGTGTGCATCTAAGTAGTGCCAAACTTATATGCCCTAATTCCTGAGTAATAGAGCCTTGAGTTTTAATATCTAATATTAATTTTGAAAAAGCTCCATTAGGACTTTTTCCTTGTAGATCAAATGTGTCATAAATATGACAGTCCGATGCTAACCCAAAAAACCTAGTGGTCTATTAAAAATCTGGTGGTTGATCTGTCACTCTTATTTCTTTAGTAGTTTCAATTCATGGTACGCCACAAGCGTCTATCGCGGCCATCTGCCGGCTATGTTTTTCTATTGGCTTCAATTAGGGGATATTAAACTTTTGATATATGTGATAACTCTCCTATTTTGCTGTTTGATCTGTCTTTTATAAGAGGCTATGACGGTGCTGTGGCTAAGTCCTACGCTGTTAGAAGACTGGGTTGTGTGTGCATTTACCTTTCTAATGAAGACTGTTCAATGCTGTTTGGCGTTTAAAACTATTCGGAGCGCGAGTCTGGCATAAAAAACCGTTCAGTTTTCTGCCCAAAGGTTTTTTATTGCTCTGGAACGAAGTTTGAAGCAATTATCTTTAACGTGCAGCTATAACTGTAATCGCATGGTCGTATTCATTTCTGCAAATTTGCTGCTTGAACCTTTGTTCTCGAATACCCTTATAAGGTCATGCTTTTTGATTGCAAGCCCGTTTCATAAGTAGTCGGTCAACGAACAATTATGGGCCAATATACAAAAAATCTTAAGCTTAAAAACTGAGATGAGAAACTTGTAGTTCCAGGTTACTACAATATTTTTTCATATCAGTTTTTAAGTTTTAAGCAAAATTTTTGCTTAACAGTTTCCGCGCTTCTGGTCTAGAGCATTGTGTGATTTCTTGAGTGACTTTTTCACACTTAAGTTCTCATTTTGGTGATCTAAGTTGCTCTTTTTCTGAAGTAAACTTCTTCAGAAAAAAGCGACCGTGAGTGAAAGGAAATCAAAGGCAGCCTGACTGAGTAGTTACTATGTCAGACTGCCGACGCGGAGGTCAGTGGTTCAAACCCCTGTAGGGACGATTTTCATGGTCGGTAAAACGCTTCTAAGCTGCACTCCCTGTAAATTAAATTACCTCCATCATTCGGGAGAAATTCATCCGGCGTTGGCTGGTATTTGTGTTTGCAGCTATAACTGTAATCGCATGGTCGTATTCATTTCTGCAAATTTGCTGCTTGAACCTTTGTTCTCGAATACCCTTATAAGGTCATGCTTTTTGATTGCAAGCCCGTTTCATAAGTAGTCGGTCAACGAACAATTATGGGCCAATATACAAAAAATCTTAAGCTTAAAAACTGAGATGAGAAACTTGTAGTTCCAGGTTACTACAATATTTTTTCATATCAGTTTTTAAGTTTAACATTTTTATGTATATTGACCCATAATTGTTTGTTCGGAAGCATTTTTGAGTACATTGATTTTTTATTAGTTGCTCTTGAACGACATTTAGAGCAATTAATGTAAACGTGTTGGTCTGTTAAGCAAAACTTTCGCTTGACCGGTTTGACTTTCTTGACTTCTTGACCGGAGTGATTTTCTTTTTTGCGTATTTACTCTCTCATTCGCAACGTTATTTGCACGCTCATTCAAAATTGTCAGCTGCTGAACTCCAATGGCGGCACTTCGCTACTAAAAGTCTAATAAAAAGTGAGCACAAATTAGCGGTGTTATCTTCTTGACTATATTTTTTAAAGTCGTTATAGATGTTTATAATAACCTGCGATCGTGACATTTGAAACCCCTCTTTAATGAATTTAGTTACCCCTTGCCCCAAATTTAGCAGGCTGCAATAGATTTGAGCTCCACTAACCCTTCGAGTGCAATCTTTCGACGATAGTTGGTTATGTTTCAATTAAATTTGTTGTAGCAACTGAACTGCAGTTGGCAGGAATTATTGGCGAATGGTATATCGCAGAGACATGCTTTAAATATTTTAACCTATGTTTCAACAGATCAAAGCTTCTTATTGTCGTATTAAGGCTCTTTACGAAAAGAGGGCGATGGGTCTCGAAAGTTTTGAATTGTGATTGTGAGAAGGGTTGCTTAGTGCACTGCGCCAATTGGGTTGTTAGAACTGTTGGTATCAAATGCGAAGGATAAAATGAGGGGTGTGCATATAAATGAAAGGGCAATTGTTTTTGTTCTTTTGTACTAAGTTTTCTTTCGCGTATTCCTGCTCGGCATTTCTAAGATTTTTTGCTTATAGCGTGTTCGCGATTTGGATGTCAGTTTTCTGCCATTCCGAAGCCACATTGTTGCTGTTGAAAAATATTGAGCTTATAATGTGCCTATCTCGAATTTTGCTGTTTCCATTTGGCAATGATGTTCGTTTCGGTTGTGGCTAGGTTGGGGATAGGTTTCAATCTGAATCCCTGTGAACGTCCTCGGGCCACTGCGCTTCTCTTGTGGACGAACACACACTTCCTAATGATATTCAGATGTTGGTGTTGGCTTAGATGTTCATACTGTACAATGTAATTTTTGGCAAAGGGTTCAACTTCTGATGTGCTCATGCGCGTTAGGAGAGCCTTAGTGTACTTCAAATTAAAATGTAGGGGTTGATCAGCTTCAAATAATACTGGCATTTTGTAAAGCAGAAGTAGAGTGAGCAAATTCAATATTGAGAGCTGCGGTTTTATTTCGAGTTGGGGAAAGGTGGGAAAACTTGTTTACCTGTCCATTAGTTCTGCTTTTTATTGATTTCTTTTTTGTGAAGTGAATTTGCGTTTTTCTGCGGAGTTTTAATGGAAAACGGATGTATTTGAAGTATTATTACCATTTGCAGTGAACAATCTAACCGAATAGGAAGTAATAAAATGATTATCTAGCGTAGAACTCACCTATAAAGCCTAATTTAAGATACCCGCTACTTGAACTTGGCTCGTATAAGACTTAGTTACCATTACTAATGCTTCTTTGTTTCGACGCAAGCGCCTGTACCGTCTTGGGTGTATAGATAGTTACAATAGAATCAATTAACTTCGATAATGAGGACCTCCCGTCTTTACCACAATGCAGCTACTTGTAACATTTAACGGATAAAATACATAATTGCCCGTGCGAGCTGGTAAATTATAAAGTTGGATCTATTCCGTTAAAGCAATCGTTGTGATCGTCTTGTATCCGCGGAATTTAAGACATTTGAAATCATTTTCAAAGCTTATGTGATCTTTCAAACAGCAGGAAAATGTCTAACTACGGAATGGCATCAAACTAAATCACATTTCATTTTTTTTACATGTCTGTTGTCTGTTCTTTTGATCCCAATTCGGGTTATGGGGATCAATGGTTGCTATTTCGGCAGACTACCGAGTATGTTGAGTAATTTTTATGCTCCTCCTCAGTTTTTCATAGCATTGGAGGAAGTTGTTTGTTGAACTTGATTTTTGTAGTGGTTTTGCGAGGTTGTAATTTGATTGGTCTTTATTAATTGCCGCCCTCAACTTCTCAACCGGCTTTTAATGCGGCGCTAGTTTTTTCACTTCATCAAAATTTGTTTCACAGGTTTTTCAACATTTTGCATGAAATCTTTAGGCTGGTTTCTGCTCTTTCTGTTCAAAGTGCTTTCAAACAACTGTTGCTCATTCATGAAATCTAAAATGAAGATATTCGATATTCAAAAACGAAATCGGAAATAGAAATGGGATGAAACCATAGAGCCCAATTTTAGATGCCGGGTATTTGAAGTTTCGTCTAATTATGCCTAGTTGCCAGGTCTAATGTTTATTGGTATTGATAATAATCCCTGTATCCTCATTAAGAAGAACTAAAGTTCGGTCTTTTTTTGTTCGCTCTCAAATAGTTCGCTCAAAAAATTTTTTTTTGTAAAGTTCTCATTTTTTTCAAAACTTGTGTGGTTGTTTTTTGTGGCAATACATGGCAATCGATAGCGGCTATTTCCCAGCAATCGGTAGGGTATTTTTTGAGCTGTTCGGCAAAGGAAATTGATTTTAACTAATCAAGTTTTTGGCCCATTTTTGTCTGTTTTTGCCTCTTTCTATTGTTTTTGCACTATTGTCAATAGTTTTTGTGTTAAATCTTTAATGTGGATCAATTTTTATTGATGCTGCCCAGATTAGAACATGATTGTAAGACAAGACAGTTTTACTGAAACAAATGCAACAAATTTGTATTTTCTAAGATTCTTTTTAGGTTTTTGTTCTCAAAATGATTGCTTTCAAAATTGACGCAATTATTCTAAACACCTTTCTCATGCAAAATATCTTCTTGGCAGTTTTTATGCTTTTGTCCTGGAACGTTCTTTTGCTCTAGTGAAACTTTAATGCCTGACTTTGATTTTTGCGTAATCTGAATTTGTTTCATTCCGAAATTATATCTGCTAGTATAAAGGCTATCGTAATTTCGTCGAATTGTATCAAAGCCGCTGTGGGTGAGTATTTAGTGTCTCAGTCTACTATGCGCGAGATCAGGCGTTCGTCCTTTTACCTTGTGGGTTTTGTCGCACCCATGAAGTTACCCCTCCCCTCCCCCTTGAATTAATTTGCCCCGCCTGTCGATCGAGATTTAGTCGGTTTGTCTTTGATGAATAGTTTGTCTCTGGCTGGTTTTTAGTAGGTAAAACAATTTGTGTTGCGAAGTTTTTAACTTCATGCAACAATTGTTTTGTTTTGTTTTTAACTTCATGCAACAATTGTTTTGTTTTCTTTTGTGGGATTTTGCCGTGGGATTTTGAATGATATATGTTTACTCTTTCTTTTTTTTTACAAAAGTCGCGATTTTCACGTTTGATTTCTAAATTACCTTACTGTTTTAACTGGTTGTAATTTTGAATTTGTTCTTCAAATTTACACAAACGCCTTGAATGTCAAAAAGCGAAATCAAAAGAAACGGGATACACCAATAATGTCCAGGCACTAAAACTCAGTGTTTAAAGACAGTGCATTTAGTTATAAGTGTTCCGAAAGTATCAGGCTTATTATCCTCCCTTTTCGAGTCTGATTTCACCATTTTTTATTTATTTTAATGAAAGTTTAGATCTATATATAATCTCGATCAAGTTAAGTTCTAACAGCGGGAAAGTATAATTGATTATAGCTGCGAAGTTGCTAGCTGAGCGGACCTATATTGCGGTGCTCTTGGTTTTTTCTTTCGTCGTCTGACGCTCTTTTTTTTACATTAGTTCACACAACAAAGATCAAAGAGTCAAATTTTCTGATTGACTTCTTCCTTTCACTAACGTCATTTGCGCGCGTGACGTCCTTTCTCACTCTTTTTGGCCAACATTTTAAACTCATTTGCGTGATTCGATTTTAATCATACCTGACTTACCTCAACCAATAAAATGACATTTGCACTTTAAAACTTAAGTTTAATTTGAATTAGTTGAGGTCAAAGGAGTTAATATGTGTAATTAAAGTCCCTAATGAAAAGACGTCTGGGCGTTGAATTTTAACAAGCTGTACTAATTTATCGCTGAATATTTTTTACATAGCGTTTTGAGCAGCGTCGATAATTTTTTCAACTTATATCTGTATCTGTTTCTCTCTCTATTAAACGGCACGCAAGCCTATTCTTTGACAGCTGTTGAGGCAATCTGCTGGCTATGTTTCTATTTTTGAGTTCAATGATTTTAATTTTTTCTGAGTTCTGCCTTGGTTGTCTATTTTAAGCATATATTAGATTTTTAGCTGCAGTGATAAGCTGGTTTAGAAATTTTGTCTTTTTTGATGCTTTTTCAACGATTTTTTTTTGCTGCGTCTCATCAGCAGGATCATGTTTTTTAATAGCTGCCTTGTTTTTTTGACTGAATTGGTTGAAGGTCGCCCCTTTTTCGCTCAGAGTGAATCCCGTTGTTTGTTCATTCACAGGATTAAGCTTCTGGTCACACTCTCTCAAAAATGACTTTTCCTCTCTAAGCTGTTAAGATTGATTTGATTATTTTAATTGAAACGTATTTTTGGACTGGTAATAGAAACAATACGCGTGAAATCTCCCTTTTCACTCATTTTTTAATAGCCGCGAAGCGATGGCGAGATTGATCTCATCGGAGTTTTACCTAACTCTTCGGCTCCATCAATGATTCTTGCGACCAGTTTCAGGGATTCTACTTCTATGCAGTTGAATTTGTGTGCCTGATTATTGTTACTCTTTTTGGCGTCAGCTGTTAAGTCAATTCTGTGACATGACACATTTTCTACTTTCCTCTCTAAAATAGATGACTTTTGAGCTCACTTCATAAAAAATTAAATTTTAAAAGCACTCAAATTGAAGATCAATAGAGTGAATTCAAAATGTTCCAGAAACTTCAGTGCTCTAATTTTGAGGGTTAGAGGTTTTGAACCTTTCATATTGAATGTCTAATTTTAAAAGAGCTCTATTCCTTAATAGTTTTTTTCCTAAATGCGTCATAAAACAATTACAACCAAAATTGAACCCGTAGAATTTTTCAAAATAAAATGTGTTCTTTGTCAATCTTTATTCTTTGCTTTTTCAATTCCAATGAAGGTCAGGGAATTCTATCGAGGCTATTTTTAGGCAATCTGCAGGCTATGTTTGTGTTGAATGCACGTGTAGCGGTTGCAGCTAATTTCTGGAAATTCGACAGCTGTGTATTATCGGCAATTTTTGTCAGACACCCTTTGTTTTACTTTGCCCCATTTTAATGCCTTTTCAACATTTGGTTTTTTTTCGCCGCTCATTGTCCTCAAGGCGATTTTAAACAACAATCCTCAGCTAACCTATATACAATGAACGGACTCAATTTTGATCAATTGAATCAAGAAAAGAAACAGGATAAGCCCAATTCTGGTTGCTTGTTATTTTTTTTACTTAGCCTCAGTTAGAAGTTCTAATGGTTTTTGGTATTGATACTAATCCCTTATCTTCTTGTTGTGGAGCAGGTGTAAGCCGAACTACAAATCATTAATTGGGTTTATGGGAGTCAGTCGCGGCTCTTTGTGTTTTAATTTTTTAAAATGTATGGGAAGGTTTGCAGCGGAAATTTTTCCTGTGGTCTTATTTTTGTGCTGTTTTAGTTCCAGAAAATTGATAAACTTTTAAAATTTCCATTTTTCTTGTCTGTTTTTGAAGTTTTTTGCAGAGATCCATTTTCACTTGATTATAGGTGCTTTTTTTGAGAGCCGACAGTAGCCTTTTTGATAGCCGAAAATTGAATGTTTTTTAATATGTTCGATAAATCGGTCCTTCTTTCCTTTTTCATTTTAGTCGTTTTCTCATTTTCTATCCGTTTTACTGTCATGTTTTGAACATCCTTGTTTTAATTTGCAACTTATTAGTCATTTTCAAGAAGTTGTCTGGTTTTGCTTTGATTTTAAATTGCATTGGGTACGTGGTCTTTTTCAGTAGCCGCGAAGCGATAGCGAGGCTATTTTTGGTCTCGTCGTGGTTTTGGTTTTAATTCATCGTTTTCTCGATTTTGGTACGACCATTGGATCACGCGCCAAGAATTCAAATGTCAATTTTCTTCGCTGTCTTCAGCCAGTCAGCAGCTGAATTGGTGTGCGTGACGTCATTTGTTAATGATTTGTATATATTTTTAGGTCAGTTCTGGATAATTTTGATGCGCATACATGACTCGCGTTACGCAATAAAATGAATTTTGCGCTCACTTATGAAATCTAATTTATGATTGTAAATTAATATTTATTATAATTGTTATTCGATAGAAGTCACTCAAGCTAGATAATAATAAGGCTATGCTACTTTAAAGACATGAATTTTCGAGTATTGATTTGAAAATAAGGATGATTTTTGAAATCAGAATCTAAATATTTAATCTTTTATAAACGCACAGTACTCAAATCTTTTGCAAATAAATTTGATTAATAACCTTCTACGAGCCAAAAGTTTTTAAAATTTTGAGAGGTATGTTGGAATACTCTGCGGTACGTACAGACGCATACGGGCTATCTCGTTTTGTAATGTGCTCGTCCATTAAAACGAAAAAGTAAATCAGTGATTCAAGTTTTTGTTCTCAAAGGAAGATCTTGTATAATTACATGAATACGTGGCTCAAAACATCGGCGTCTTCTTTGAAATTGAAACTGCATCCTGGGAAAATTCTTACTGAGACCCAAAATCTGAAATAAAATTGGACTCGCAGAAGTTGAGGGTGATTTAGGTCGAGTAAAGATTGTTTGTATGAGATAAGAAATTTTAGTTGGTTAATTAATTTGAATTCTAATTAATCGTTTTAAAAGTAAATGCTGGTTGCAGTGATCAAGAAACATTGTTCTACACTAGTTTCGACTAATATTGTTTTGCAGAAGGTCATGAGCTGTGACGTGTGAGGCTAATGAAGTTTTGCTAGTTTGTATTTTGCGCTAGTATTACTCACGCTTGCATTTTTCACATACGAAATTTTTTCATTATGTGTTAGCCGTTATTTACTGCTCTTTGCCATATTGAGTTGATAACTGATTGAAAAGAGGCTGAATGAAATCATAACGAGTGTCGATAATGAGCAGAATGATACGTCATTTACATGCGTGCCGGAAGTTGTCTTATTCGAACAACGGAAAGTACTATTGGACACATGATGAATAGTGCTAGTTAACGGCATAAACAGATATAATGTGAAGCTGTTTTATTGTATATGCAAAAGTAAGTTAGGTTTGTATTTTATAGGAGCCCAATTGTTAAATGATTACATGTGAATAACTTATGTATGTCTGTGGTGTTGTAGAAGTGGGCGACTGCGTGCATTCAGCTACAGAACATGGTGAGTGACATTGAAGACAAACACGACCTCGTCTCAGAGTCACTCCAGTCATGCATCGCTGTGCTAGAGGAGGAACTCATGGTCAGTACAAGCATTATTTCTGAGTACAACGGTTGCTGCACCATTTTGCACTCCTTTTGGATGTTATGCTGCTATGGATTGATTTGATTGTTTTGTTGTGATTTGATAGAAGCTGGCAGTGAACAAAAACCTGATCAAGTCGCATCCGTCAGCCCTGAATGACTCAACTGACACAATCCACATCCTGACATCTGGCATTGTGTCCTCATTCAGGACTAGGAATCTTAACCAGCTGCTTGATTACGCCACCAGAGGCAGAGAGACACTTATCGACATGCTCAAAGTATCGAGGGTTAGTAGGTCAAGATAAATCAACTTGATATTTGGGGTATTCCCCACCATAGCCCCCATTATGTTATATTTACCATGATTCGGGGGGGGGACGCGATTCAAATTTTTATCTTGATAACCCATTTTATATAATAAATTTTGATCTGATCATGGTCTGAAAACTGGATTTTGAGATATACAATTGACTTGCTAGTTCTTATGTATATTTACGTTTTCATATCAGAATCTTATCAGGACTGTGTCAAGATATCGTTTTACTGTGTCATTGTATCGTTTTACTGCGTTTAATTTTTAGTTACTTTCTTGCCACACGTGTCCAAGTATTTGATAACGTGTCCAATATTATAGCAATGTTTTGACCGGTGATATATGATGTTAACCCTGATTTAGTTCCCCCTCCCTCTTACTTCTAAATCATTAAAGAGTAATTATTTCGCACGTCTCTATTTGCGACCTCTGCAGGCCTGAGACTGGTGGTGCTGTGAAACTAGCTGAATTTGGTGAATACCTGATCCACAAGAAGTCAGATAAATATTCATAATGCATAGAATTCGATTTCACTTCTCGAGATACTTTTTCACGCTTGAGTTTTTGATTTTTTTCTGAGAGATTTCAATTGTTGGGAGCATTCAGAAATTAATTCTGTTGCTGTTGCTGAAATTCAAGCGATTTATGGAGAAGAACGGTCATAGCACGCGTAGCTAAGTGGTCACTGTCCAGGACTCGCATCCACGAAGGTTTGTTTGTCGTGTTCTAGAGCCTGGCCTTCAGTCTTCCGTCCGACAGTGCAGTGCAGAAGGACTTGTTCACGGCTGCCAAGGGATGCACCTCCTCCTTCATGCAACTTCTAAGCTTCCTCAAAATAGAGGTCGAAAATGGCTTTGCAGGTTAGAAGCCGAATGATGTTAAGAGTAACACATTGATAAATAACCGCTGTCAGCCTCTCAGCGGCTATTATTAAGGCGCTCTTTTTTTACGACTCGAAGAGAAGTATTGGTGGGGAGTCTTTTTTGATCGATAAATTTTTGGAGTGTATTTAAAACAGGATGTAAAAGTCAATGCCGCACGTGAAAACTAATTGTTTAGGTCAAACGGTTGAACGAATTGAAGAGAGAGAGAGAGAGAGAGAGAGAGAGCGAGCGAGCGAGCGAGCGAGCGATTTGCGTTCATATCGCGTTTTTGAGAGAGCGAGAAAAGTAGGTGTGCAAAAATTTTTGCTAAGCGAGCGAAATATTTTGATCACGTGCGGCTTTTTCGAAGCAGTGTTATTAGCTTTTAATAGCCGCCGTCAGCCTCTCAAACGGCTATTATTTAGGCGCTCTCCTTTTTACAATTGAAAGGATTTGAATTGTAGTGGGGCGCTGTCTTTTTAAATTTTTTGATATCTGTTGACACATTTTCATGATTTTTGAAGTCAAATTGGAGCAGTGATTTTGGTCACGCCGATATAGGAAGTGGAGCGAACAAGCGAATGGTTCTGCGGCATGAAATTATTTTCTCTAATTTTTAAATAGAGTGAGAAAACGGCGTTTGAACAAAAATTTGCTTTCTCGGTAGTGGTTTTTTTTTGTTCTAATGCGGCATTTTAACTTTGATTTTCTATTTTTCTTTTATTTTTTGATCTGATTTTTTCCCAATTCATTCATAGTCCGTTCTAGCTCTAGTCTTTTGTTTAGTCAATGAAAATTGTGTTTTGAATTTTAGGTCACGTCCTGTCCTGCTATGTTTTTTAATTCGCTTTACCGTTTGGTCAGGTTTTCAGTTTTACATAAGTCACGATCATCACGTTTGACTTCTGACTAAACGCACTAAACGACTAAATTCTTTCATGCATTAAATTACGTTATGTAGTGAGTTCGGTCAAAGTCGAAAGAGCAAAATCAAAGAAACGAGATAAACATATAAAGCCCGATAATTAAGTCATAATGCATTAGGTTATCAAAGATCATTAAAGCGATTGCTAGCTGGCATTAGTATTATGCTTAAGAGCCTTCAATTTAGAAGCTGAATTGAGTGTAATTTTGGAATCTAACAGATTTTGCAAAATCTACACACCAAATAAGAACACTTTGACACTTAGAAAAATTCTGTCAATTTCTCTCTTAATTTTTTTTCTGTTTCAATCCCAATGTACGTCAAGCGGGTCAACGGAGGCTATTTACCGGCAATTTGCCGGCTATGTTTAATTTCTCGTCTGGCGCTGTTGACTTTTCGTCGTCAAAATCGGGATGAACTGGTAAATCCCGGAGGGAGTCAAGTTCTCTTAGAGCCTTACGGCTCACTAGTCTCAAAGTATCTAACTATGCGACTCACCCAGTGAGTTTAAGGGACCCCCCACTTCCTCCACCCCCACCCACTCCAACACCCATCCCACTCAACTTCATTCCACCCGTAACCCTGCACACTCCCCCGACGAACCAGTTCTCACCCTGTGAAGAATGTGCTAAAAGAGTAGAAAGCAGAGCGTTAAACAACGACAAATTTAAGGTGTAAATTTCGGCTACACAAAACGACAAATTTCCCGCTCAAGATGTAGCGTCAACTATTTGGCGGGGCCTTGTTGTAGTTTATAATTAATAAAGGACATTGATGTGCTCAAAAGTAACTTCAGGTCGCAGAAATAACCAACGAACGAATGAATAAATAGGTGGGATGAATAAAATGAATAAAATTTTTTATAGGTGGGAAAGCGAGCCACACATCGATGACAGAGATCACTCGCAATCTGTCCAAAGACGTGACTAGGCTGCAGAACATTGGCATGTCTCTTGAGAAAGAGGAACAGAATGTGAAGGCTGTCGAGTCACTTGGCAACACAGCTGCCCAGCTCAGTAAAGAGGTAAGTTGGAAAGACATGCATGAATCACGTAAATCATACAAAATTAATTTGACTCATGATTTGCATCGGAGCTATTCAGCAAACATTGTTCAGTTGCTGGCATGTCTACTGGCATGGATTCAAAAATCTTTTTTATTTGTCACCCAATCAGTAGGGACAACAAATTTTAACGCCAATTATTAGCGCTCTGATGTTTTGTCACCCAATGAGTGGGGCCATCAAACCAAAATCCAATTAACGATGGTGCGTGCGGGAGCAACTTAAAAGGGGCTCAATTTGAAAAGGTCATCAACCGAAAAACAACAGTATGTATCCAGAAGAAAGCCCTCTAGCTATGTTAATGCCTCCAATCACAAGTTTTCGTTCTTACCTGACCTAAGTGGAGAGAACAAAAGCATATTGTAATAGAGGCCTAATTCTCATTGTGAAGAAAAGAAACGGACTGCTGATATTAGATTAATTAAACTGCTTATCTGTTGTGTTGATGGCTAAAATCATGATAACCAAGTTAATTGTCAATTGATTTTGTTTTTAGTCCTTCTCGTCTTTTTTGATGCAATTTTTTTCTGCTACCAATTCTTTGTCTGATCGTTTTTGCCAGCCAATTTTATTTCGTGACTTCTTTTTGTCTTGAGATAAACCAGTAAAGCCCGAGGACATTAATTTGCTGAGCTGTTCTCTGGGAGCCTTAATGATCTATATTCACCGATTGCCGAGGAGATAAAAAAATTATCGTTTGAAAGCCCCTACTTTTCACCCCTCTCCCACATCACCCCCCCCCTCCCTCACTTCAACTCTTCCCCCCCCCCCCCCCCAAATCCCCACCTCTGCACACCGTTTAGGTCGTAAAGACGTGGTCCAGTGCAGCCAAAGCCCCACCACCCCCACCCACATCGACCTGATACAGCGTAAATTTACGGTGTAAATGGCAATTTTTATGTGTAAATGGCGTTTTAGATGACGTCACGCATTATTTGTTTAGTTTCTCTCGACCGAAGTTTGAAGCAATTTTTGTAAAGGTGTTGGTCTTTTGTTTGCAAAATTTTTGCTGGGCAATTTTTGCGCTTTTGTTCAATTTTTGACTTTTCCACTCTTCACTTATTTTGATTTCAGTAGCTCTCATTGTGAAATGAAGTTTGTGGCTAATAAAAAAAACCTGATTGTTAGCGGTTGATTCGCAAAGCCATTGTAGCTTAGTGGTGAACAAGTGACTGCTATCCTCGAGGGCGCGGGTTCGAACCGCTGTGACTTCCGAGTTTTTTCACCCATAAAAAAAATTCTAAGCTAAACTCCCAAAATTAAATTGCCCTCACAGCTTATTCGAGATCAGAGTTTAGTCGGTTTAGGTTTACTACTAGAGGTCAATTGAAGAGATTGCAGACTTTTTTTCTGAAATTTATTTTGCTAAAATGAGTTTCGCTTACCCATTTTTGCCGTTTTATTGACATTTCACGTAAAATTGTTTAGGACATCTCTAGGCTATTTAAATTTTTGACCCATTCTGCTCAAATTGCTCGTAAACCGCAAGAACGGAGTCATTGTCAAAAAACAATCAAAGTTAGAAATGGGATGAAGATGCGCATAATAGATGCCGGTATTTGAACGTTGTTCTAATTAGTCTTCGTCTCATTAAGAAACAGCAATGCTGTGCTACGACTAGAAGTTATCTGCGTTTTTTTTGAGAAAAAATAGTCCAGAATATGCATGAGTAGAGCATTGTGCAGGTTAAATGCTTTTATAATCCGGTTGGTTTTTTATCCAGGACTACTTGTGTTCTCTGAACGGAGTTACAAGAGAATGTTAGTTAATGGGCAATTATTTAGGTTGATAAATTCACGAAGCTCCGTCCGAGCAAACCTTTAGTGGTGCCTTCGGCTGCATCAGGTGCAGCTGGCGGTGAAGGGTCTGCGAAGGAGAAGGAGAACGCAGAAATTGAGAAACAGATTGAGTTCTCAGATGCTGTCTGGGGTTCTTCCACTGATATTGCGAGGGCTGTCCTGGTTCTAATCAGAGCAGCCACAGAGGCACAAGCTGCCATCGATGCAACTTACAAGGTGAAATGTTGCGTAACTGTTCTAGCAAAATCTGTTGGCCGGCTCGCGGAATGATCTTGCATATATCGGTCAAAACCATATAGAGCAGTTGTTCTCAAATATGTTCAACTTAATCCGATCGTTTTATCTTGGGTTTTGTTGTCACAGAACGCTTACACTTCTTGAATTACAGAATTAAAATAGTAGTATAGAAATTGTTAACACCCTATGATTTGAATGACTATTATTGCAAATTTAGAATTGTGATTGATCTCAGATAAAAATTCCAAGAATTATTTGGATCATGTTGATCTTTTTTGTGCGATTTTTGTCATACCAAAATATGTGATACAGATTTTCCTCTGACCGATTGAACGTTCGTGTGGTACAAAGGCGAGGTTCTGTCTCATTGCTTCTATCATTTGGTGAAATTCCTTACAAAGTCCTCGTCGTTCTTGATCATCTGAATTTTGAAGGGTTCAATTGTGATGTGTTTTAGGGATACGCCCACGCTCCCGACTGCTCAGGACACAAGGCAAGTATTGTCCGTTTTACTTTGTATTGAATACCATTTCACCTTCCTTGGTTGAATTCAATTGAACAACATGTTTAGTTTTTCCTATCGTATTGTTTATAGCTGCGAAGCTGTAAGCTGAGCGTAGCTATATTGCGGTGCTCTTGGTTTTTACGACTCGAAGAGGAGTATTGGTTTTCTCTCGGTTTTTACGACTCGAAGAGGAGTATTGGTTTTCTTAAGGTTTTTTTTTTTTACCGGAAGTACTATTCGTTCAGACGCTGTTTTGACCTAAAAGCGAAAGCGAGTAAAATTGAAGTGTGAACTAATTTTTTCTGAGCGAGAGAACTTTTTTGATCATGCGCCGCGTTTAGTGAATGACTTTTTGACTTTGAAAAGTAGTTTTTGACTGAATGGCACATATAGATAACCGTTTTTAGCCGTTTTTTCGTCTAAGTGGCCCAGTTTTTTTGCTTGTAATTTGGTTCTTTGTGGAAATAATTTTTATTCGATGCTATATTGAATTGTCAACCTCGGAAATGATACCACAGGGTTATACAGAGCCTGAAGATGCGTTTCAAGTTCAAAATTGGCACATAATTCTTGATTTTTTAGTTATTTTTTTGGCTTTTTTTCTATTAACTTCTTCATTTTTGGATCTTTTAACCGTCTTTTTTGGCAAAAATCCGTTAATATGGCAACTTGTTTTTGATAACTCATATACTCAACGCCTCTTTCTACCTCTATGTAATTTCGTTTTATAAAATTTTACATATGAGAATCCGATTTTGGTAAATTTTTTTTCCGATTTTTCAGTTTTTTTGTTTGTATTTTGGTTGGTTTTAATTACTAGAAATAGTCTTTTTGTGCGACATGATGGACTTTAATTTCGTTTCAATAAAAACGCAATCATTTTTGGCGTTAAGTTTTTGAAAAATAGTTAAAACTTTTTCACAAATGCAGTCTTAAAAGTTTTTTTGACCATTTTTTTTGCAAAATTTTCCGATGTTTCGTATTTTCTCTATTTTCCATTTTTGAGTTCTCTTCTAGAGGGTAGATATTTGTACCGGATGGCTCGTTATCTTTTCTATGTCTCGAATGCTTAATAATGAAATGGTATTCGTTTTTCTTGATTTTTTTTAAATTTGACTTTTAACTTTCAAAAATCAAGAATGTCATTTTGTTACGGTGTTCCTTACATTGTGTCCATATTCTTAACATTCTAGTTAGTATCATTCTAGCTTCGGGCTGGCTCCTACATTTATTTTCGGTATATTGATTTTGTCAGTTGTTAAAAAATTGAATGATTTCAGCTTTTTCCTAGATTTTCGTCATTTCTCTTGATTTCATTCCATTGATTGACGTCATTCCATTGATTTCATTCAACATAAGGCAGTACTGAGAGTCTGCTAGCAAGACTTTCCAAAACATCCACTCATTAATGGTTACTGCAACTTTCTTCTGGCCTTAGTTTTAATTTAAACGATTTTTTGCCTTTGAATATTCCTCTGTTGCCTATGTCTTTTCTATGATCAATTTAATATTTGATTTAGTAATCATGTTGTCTAGTGTATGTACAAGGAAGAAGTATACGCTCTTTTTTTCTTAATTGCAGTGATTAGAAGTGTAATTTTAGTGGTTTTCTGATTCTTAACTTTGAGCCTTCTTTTTTTGAAAAGATTTAACTTAGTTTCTAAGATTATTATCTGCCGTTTGCTTTCGCGATCATTGAGACTAGAATCATGAATTAATTATTTGACGGCAATTGATAGCTCTATCAGTTTTTTCAGCTTATCAGTATTTTGACCATGTTATTTATTTCGGACTTTTTTAACGTTACCAAACGTTTTCAATAATATAAAAATTTGCTGCGTTTTGTTTCTCTTGGTGACAGTGGTTTAAGTCACCAAATTTTAGATCAGACCTGGGGAGGTAATGAGTTAATGGTTTAATACAAATGATAATGGCTTCCCTTGCATTTACGGTTTTGTTTGTAAAGTTCTGACGCTTCGAGTCGCTTCCGGAATTCTTCCGGCTATGTTTTTTTTTACAGGAAGTAGATTTGTTCACGCGGCATTTTGACCTAAAAGCGAAAGTGAGAAAAGCTGTCTTGGTGAACAAATTTTCGCTAAGCGAGAGAAGTTTTTTGATCATGCGCTGCGTTTAGTGAATGACTTTTTGACTTTGAAAAAGTAGTTTTTGACTGAATGGCATATATAGAGAACCGTTTTTAGCCGTTTTTTCGTCTAAGTGGGCAATTTTTTTTGCTTGTAATTTGGTTTTTTGTAGAAATAATTTTTATTCGATACTATATTGAAATGCCAACATCGGAGATTGATGCCACAGTGTTTTGCAGAGCCTGAATATGGGTTTCAATTTGAAAATTGGCACATATTTTTTTGATTTTTTAGTTAATTTTTGACTTTTCTATTAATTTCTTCATTCTTAGATCTTTTAACCGTCTTTTTGTCAAAAATCAGTTCATTTGGCAACTTCCCTTTGATAATTCATATACTTAACGCCTCTCTCTACCTCGGTGTATTTTTGTTTTATAAAATTGTACATATGCTAATCCGATTTTGGTAGTTTTTTCCCGATTTTTGTCAGTTTTTTGTTTGTATTTTGATTGTAATTACTAGAAGTAGTCTTTTTGTACAACATGAGGGACCTTAATTGCGTTTCAATAAAAATTCAATCATTTTTTGGGAGTTCAGTTTTTGAAAAACAGTTGAAGCTTTTTCGTAAATGCTGTCTTAAAAGTTTTTTGATAATTTTTTTTTTTGCGAAATGTTTCAATGTTTTATATTTTTGAGTTCTGCTTTTTCCTATTTTTTTGTTTTCTTCAGGAGGATAGATTTTTGTATCGGATGACTAGTTATCTTTTCTAGGTCTCGAATGTTGAGCAGTGAACTGTATTTGTTTTTCTTGATTTTTTAATTTGATTTTTAACTTTTTAAAAAACAAGAATGCCTTTTTGTTACGGTGTTCCTTACATTGTGCCCATATTCTTAAAATTCTAGTTAGTATCTTTCTAGCTTTGTCCTGGCACCTATTTTTATTTTTGGTATATTGATTTTTTCAGCTTCCATTTTTCATGAAAGCAGTATTAAAAGTTTTTTGACCTTTTTCTGTAAAATATTTAATGTTTCGTATGTTTGATATCTGGTTTTTCTTATTTTTTTGTTCAGTTCAGGAGGATAGATCTTTATATTGGACGACTAGTTATCTTTTCTATGTCTCTATGTCTTTTCTATGGCTGAACAATGAAATGTATTCGTTTTTCTTGAATTTTGTTTTATGACTTTCAAAAATCAAGAATGTGTTTTTATTTCGGTGTTCCTCATATTGTGTCCATGTTCTTATCATTCTAGTTAGTATCATTTTAGTTTTGTCCTGGCAGCTTTTTATGGCACCTTTATTTTTGGTTGTTTCAGTTGTTAAAAAATTGAATGATTTCAGCATTTTCTTAGATTTTCGTCATTTCTTTGTTTGCAATTGATTTCATTCAACACAAGGCAGTACTGAGAGTTTGCTAGCCAGTTTTTTCCACAAGCTCTACTTAATACTATCTACTGCAACTTCCTTCCGGCCTTGGTGTTAATTTAACGATTTTTTGCCTTTGAACATTTTTCTGCTGCTTGTCTTTTCTATGATTATTTTAATTTTTGAATTAGTTTTAAATCATGTTGTCTAGCATATGCAGAACAAGGGAGAAGTATGTGCCGTTTTTTGTTTTAATTGCAGTGATTAGAACTGTAATTATAGTGGTTTTCTGATTCTTAAATTTGAGTATTCTTTTTTTAAAAAAAAAGATTTAACTTAGTTTCTAAGATTGTTATCTGCCGTTTGCTTTTCTGATCTTTTTGAGATCAGAATCATGAATTATTTGAGGGCAATTGATAGCCCTTTCAGCTGTTTTAGGCCATCAGTATTTTGACCTGCTTATCTATTTCGGATTTTTTAACGTTATCAAACATTTTCAACAATATAAAATTTTGCTGCATTTTTTTCTTGGTGACAGTGGTTTAAGTTTCACCAATTTTTAGATCAGACCAGGGGAGGTAATGAGTTAATGGTTGAATTCAAATGGTAATTGCTTCAGCTGCAATTAGGGTTTGTTTTGGGGTTTTGCGGCTTCGAGTCGCTTCCGGAATTCTTCCGGCTATGTTTTTGTTTCGTCGTCTGACGCTCTTTTTTTCGTTTTACATTTGTTCACACAGCAAAGCTGAAAAAGTCAAACTTTCTGAATGACTTCTTCCTCTCACTAACGGCGTTTGCGCGCGTGACGTCATTTCTCACTCTCTTTAGCAAAAGTTTTTTGCGTGATTAGATTTTGATCACAAGTGACTTACCTCACTCAATAAAATGACTTTTGCACTTTAAAACTTAAGTTTAATTTGAATTTGTTTAAAGTCAAAGGAACTCATAAATGCAATAGAGGTCCTTAATAAGAGGCTTCTGCGGAATGAATTTTAACAAGCTTTATTAATTTATCGCTAAATTTTTTTACCTAGTTTTTGAGCGGCGTCGATTTTTGTTCAATTTAGATCTGTATCTGTTTCTATCTCTATTATATGGCACGCAGGTCTATTCTTTCGCAGCTATTCCGGCAATCTGTCGGCTATGTTTTTGTGTTGAACTGTAGCGATTTAAAAGTGGTGTCTAACTTAGCGGGGTTTAGATTAAACATTGTTTATGAGATAGAATGAAAAACTTGAATAACCTTTGAAAAATGTATGCCTTTTTGTTTCAGGAT